>NC_137922.1:35085960-35088460 GCF_963457725.1 Sprattus sprattus | reverse complement strand
CCTATCTATCTATCTATCTATCTATCTATCTATCTATCTATCTATCTATCTATCTATCTATCTATCTATCGATTTACCTATCTATCTATCTATTTATCTATCTATTTATCTATCTATACTAAGGAAAGCTACCTTCTAGGCCTTAAATACACTGTCAACAGACCAGCAGCTGCTGTGCCTCAACACTGTCCCCCAATAGAGGCATTAAGACACATTCAAGTGGTAACCAAATCTAGCGACAACACAAGCTGCCCCCTGTGCCAAGAGCAACAGTGCTGTTGAGATGACTCATCTCCAGGTCTCAGCCTTGGCATTTGAAACAAGGTGAAGGGTCTTACCACTCTACACGATAACAACGGTGCCAGAACGGACTCAAGCAAAACAAGAAATGACAAAAGCACAATAAGTGAAAAAATGTTGGCATTAGATTTAGTGACGCTAAGATAGTGAGGCAAAGAGCAGTAATGCTGTCTTTGTGTGTATAAGTGTGTGTGTGTGAGCGATGTTCTGTTTGAGAATGGCGGGAGGTCAGGGGATGGGTGTAGTACTCAAAGTGCATGAAGTGTCTTGAAAATAAAAACTGAATGGCTGAGTGTTTGTGTGAGGATGCGTCTGTTTATGTACAGACATCTTCTCAGAAGTCCTTCAGAAATAAAAGCGGGCCTAGGGTTAATCCGGAGGGTCCTCCCTGGACAGGGTTGTCTAAGAGTCAGGGAAGAAGGGAGCCAGGAGTTCCCCGAGCAGTTTGGGCCACTGGAGAGGAAGTGTGTTAGGAGGGATTTAAAAGCCATGGAGGAGGAAACGCAGCGCGCAGTGGAACCAGAAACACCACCTCAGGACTCGCGGAGAATTTCATCCTCCTGTATAAAATTCTCTCATAAAGCGGGTGCCAGTTTTTGCCAGGCCGCTGAAACTGTGATGACAAGTATAGGAAGGTACTGAAGCAGGCTGATGAAGTATGTGTGTGCGTAGTTGTGCGTAGTTGTTTGTGTGTGTGTTGGAGGGAGCAGAGACATTGGCACACTGGCACGGTCTCCCCGTCTCCGCTGTTTCGGGTGCTTTTGTATCGTGTGTCTCGCCAAATTGTGTTCTTTCCACCAGCTCTTCCTCTCTGTAACTCAAGACTTCACTGTACAATGCTGCAGACAGTTTCAAGTCAAACACACCACATAAAAACCCGTGGGCGAATGGATGAAAAAAAGAATACTTGGATTTTATAAACATAATGCTAAGTGATAAAAAAAATGTTCATGGCGCTAACCCATTAACCTCAGCTTCCCTTTCATTGTGAGATCTTATTTAGTCCTTTCCCTTTGTTTGTGTGTTTATTGTTTCCACGCAAACAGCCAAGACGGTTATATTCCTCGACGGCATTTTGGTTTTCCCCTGAGTAAGAAAAAGCACGTCAGGGATTAAACCCTTTAAAGAGAGGTCGACTGTGCATTTAGTAACTCATAAACCTCATCCATCTTATTTGACCCTGGTAGAGTGTGCTGATATAGACTGGACATCCTGGTGACCTCAGACCTTTTGGGGTCAAGGTCACATTTTGGCTGCTGCGACCAGGCCAAGCTGAATGTATGCTGCTTGGCCGGAGGCACGTAATATTGTTTCACCCGGTCAAATACAATGTGACACGTACAGTGTGTGTGTGTGTGTGTGTGTGTGTGTGTGTGTGTGTGTGTGTGTATTATTGTGGCATCAGTCTGAAGGAGATGAGCACTCTGAAGGAGATGGGATGACACACACGTCACACAGGAGTGTGTGTGAGTGTGTGAAAGGGTCACGAAAGAAAAAAAGACATACGGGTGTCGGAAGTGCGCACGGGTCGATTGTTACTTGGTGTTGGACAAACACCTTCATGCACACACACACAGACACACACACACACACACATACACACACACACACAAACAGTCAAGCGATCTCTTTCACCGACATTACAATAGCTCTTAGCTGAGACAATAGAGGAAAGATATATAGCCTTGCTTACACCTTTGCCAAAAGGGTGATGCTTGACCTTGCAGTTAGTTTACAGAAGATATCTGTGAAAGAGTGCAGGGGAAAAAGCCCCTGAACAGCTGTTGTCTCCCACTCCCACTCACTGAATAGACGCACTGTAAACATTTAAAAAACAACATGAGCTTTTTTGTTGTTGTTAGTTTGTTTGTTTGTTTGTTTTATCACCACGCAACGAGGCGCATTTTGACTCGTAACTCACGGGTTGTCCACACTTTCTCATTTCCGAAGGTGAAAAGGATCATGGGATTAGCTTACGCAAAAAGGTTCTGTCCGTGGGCCAGCTTGAGGCCATGGTCGCCAGCACGCGGTGAGGTCAACGGGCTCGGCCGCCGAGGCTCTGAGTCGTGTGAGTGACTTGGATAAGTACCCCCCCCCCCCCATGATTTAGGGGGTTGTGATGGCTCTGCCCTTTTCGCCGGACGCACAGCTCATGACAGATCGGTGGATCAGGGGCACAATCTGATACCCCTCACTCTGC
>NC_137922.1:34908460-35080960 GCF_963457725.1 Sprattus sprattus | reverse complement strand
TTTCATCTACTCGTAAAATGAGCCGTTTATATCACATAATGGTTGTCCAGGGTGGATGTTTCTCTTCCGGCGATTGTCTTTGACAATGCCCCCGTTTCCACAACTGTGCAAATCCCTTCAGTTTCTCTTTCAGGAGGTAGCAAAAACATTAAAATACAGGCTAATGTTTGGTTTTGGAAAGGCAGTGCTCAGGACTACCATTCTCTAAGACCTGCTAGAAGCTTCCTCATCAAAATAATTTCCACATGATGCAGTAAACTGTAATAAATGCTCAAATTGCCCTTTTGGTTGACATTTTAAAAAACACAACCACAGAAGAAATTAATATGGCAGCTGCAAAGGAGTGTTTCCCTTTTGTTTTAGCTTTTCCTATAAGCCATTAAAAAACATCTCTCCTTTTTCCCCTCCTGTCTGTATAATCTGCCTGGTGAACATTCTGTTGATTACTGGGCACTTTCCATTCACCAAAGAGGGCGGGGGTGGGGAAATGAAGATGGAGATTTCTTCTATCGCCTTTGTCCTCGTGCCATTTTGACAGAAAGTCGCTCTGTCATTTTAAGCAGGCCTCTAAAGCTTTGCATTGTCTTCACACAAAAGGGAAGACACCTGTCACAGGTATATCCGTGGAAAAGAGCTGTTCCTTTTGATTCCTGTGCGACAGTTAGTGCTCAATGCCCCCACATCTGCACAGCTTCTCCAGGCTTTTGGAATATGAGCCGACTTCAGATCATGGGAAAGTCTCGCTTAACCGCAATCTTGTCTCCTTCCCGATACCTTCACAGGATTCCATTCAGTGAAAGAGGGGTGATCTGACTCATGCAGGAACACTGGAGACTAGCTTCAGGATTGACAGGTTCATGCAGGTTAAAATGTCACACCGGTACCAGCTCTTGTGACATGTTCGTATATCTTTAATTTCTCTCCTTTTATTAGATGTCATAACTAGCTAATTACCCAAATGGGTTGCTGGTCAGGACAGGACAGCACTCGATAACGACTTGATGACACTTACAACAACTGCTTCATGTACCCGTCGACTGTTAGCCAAGCTGAATGAAAATCTGAAAAGATGAAAGTTAAACCTAGAAAATGTACATGTGTTTCTTTCAGTAAGGTTGAGTAGGGGATTTACATTGATGGTGAGATGATTCCTTCTGTTGTAGAGAGAGCGGTGAGGAGTTTAGGCTGTTGGTACAATTCCAAGAGTGACCGAGGACAAGTTGAAAAGCTTAAAGAGTTCAATGTTAAGGATATCAGTATTATTGATACAACCTTTTGCCTGATAAATTGAAATTGTGGAACTTGCAATTTGGGCATTTGCCAAGCATAAAGTGTTCATTGACTGTGCATGAAATTGCTATTTCAGAGGGGAAATTCGACCCAACCTAATTTGACAGAAACTTCTAAAGCAGTTAGGAAATGGCTTGAGGTGTCACGTTGTCTGAGTTATGTAGCATTGTATGGAAGAGAAAACACCAATGACCAGCTTGGTGGAGGAGTTCATCAGGTGTGGCAAGACCAGGTGACCAGGGCTCGTATCCCAGGTTCTTTCCTTACCCTAACCTGGGCTCATACTCCCGCTCAACTCTCCTACCCCTTACCTTGGATAGCCTTCGTGCGTATGGAGGGGGTGTGTGTAGGACACAAGACACCACTGTTGAGCCTTTAAAAAACACTGACGTCCTCTTGACAACCCCAGTGAAATCCTCACAATGGCATCTTTGTTGATGTTGAAGTGTGCTGTTGTTGTTGTTGAGTCTTGGTATGATCCCCTCTCTACCTCCACCAAGTGACACAAGCTATTAACAATGAGTGGTTTGTAATAGGTTGTAGGTAACACGCAATTGGCTTTGTGTATACATTACCCAAACAATGAAAAGACAGGTGCTTAAAGAAAGGTTGAAAGCATTGTGTTAAACCTCTTCAATACTGTATCTACTAAAATATCCTTTGTGATATGTAAATTCTGTATTGCAGAGTGAACATCCATTTACACTGTAAATGTAAATTTTACAGCATAAAAGTATGAAATAATAAAAAAGTTCATTTTAAAACGCACACTTCCTGAAATCCACAATAAAATGTTGAGCCTACTGTTCAATGTATTTGTACTCTTTTTCATAGACAAAAACATTTAAGCATGATGTTCACTCTTGTGCTACAGCTATACTGTTGACCTGAGAATGAGGGATCACGATGACGTGGAAGTCAAGCATCACAGAAGGAGTGCCTTTCATTCACCTGACCCTGTGTTGTTAAAGACATCCGCTCCAGCAAGGAAAGGGGTATTGTATTATAATGAGGGCAAAAGTGGAGTGCCCTGGTGCCGTTTGGGTGGCTATCATGTTTCAGCGACTGGAATAAGGAAACTAAAAAGGGGGCCTGGAAGATCAAGTTTCCACAATGAAAATGAGAGACCAGTGTATTTCCTTCCCAGGGGGCCAGGGACATTCAAGCTGCATTGAAACCCACAGGTTTAAATCAGATGCTGTATCATTTGGAATTGGGGGGAGGGTAAGCTTACAAAATGTTTACAAAGTTTAAATTAAAACTTTAAATATTGTTTGTGAAATGCTTTGAAATGTGCTTGTGCAAGTCCTGACAGCAGGAACAGGAGTTAAAGGGTTAACCTTCCGACTCGCAAATGCCATTGTGTGCCTTCTTGTTGAGTGGTGGGCATTCTGCCAAAAAAGGTAAACCTTACATAATGTAAAAAAAACAAACAAAAAAAGCCAGCAAAGGAAAACATAAATTACCCCCCACCCCCCATTTCCCCTGCCCTTTTTCACACATTTTTTTCTTCTTCTCTCTCTCTCTTTCTTGTCTTCTTGTTCATTAGTACCTTCCCATGCTTCAGGTCCATACAAAACTATCCAAACTCGGTAAATGGTTTAAACTGACCAAACTGCACTTGTTTTTTATGTCCCTCCAGGCTTTTTTTCTCTGGATATTCCTTTTTCCTTTTTTTCCTAGTCGTACCGCATTGACCTGGGAGTACCCAGCCGTCTGGCGTAATCTCACGGCTTATTTGAATGTCTCATTAGCTTTCATTAATCAGACACTCAAATACTGTGTTAGTTCTGCGGTGCCCATGGCAACCCCGAGCTCGGAGAGGCTCTTTGGCTTCCCGGCGGTGGAGTTTACTTAATTTGAGCGGCGGTGAACTGAGGTGTTCTTGTTTTTGCCCGTCATGAAGAGCTCTCAGGGTTTGGCACGGAGGCTTTTTTTTCCTTCAAGGACCTCGGCTATAACGAGAGATTTCCCAGCAATTGTGTCGTGTGTTTATTCCAGCCACTAGAGTTGATAAATCAGTTATATTAATTAAGCATCCATTATGTAAAAACATGACGGATTCATTGTGGGAGCTGCAGTTGTGCAAACTTGGAACTCCCCAGTGCTCCAAGAGGCCCTCGTCTGACAGATCTGGACTGCATCTAGCATGGAAATTTGGGATATTTAAAGAATAGGGGTATGCATGGACAACTGTGGGGCTATACACACACACACACACACACACACACACACACACACACATACACAACCACACACACAGGCTACTATGTAGGCTATCTGTGACATGCCTTTGGGTGTGCCTCCTTCAGAGGACACACAGCTGCTTGAAAAAGAGTAAAGAACATTCCAGAAAATGCCTTGGAGTGCCATATTTGGTATTTCAGTCACATGGGAACGAGCACCAAAAGATGATGGCCGGCAAAAGTCCCTCTCAGGAGTGTATCATTTAAACCTTTCAAGAGAGGTGACCTGAGGTCAATTAGAAAGCACTCCCCATCACACACACACACACACACACACACACACACACACACACACACACACACACACACACACACACGCACACACACACACAAGCCCATGCCTCAGCTCACATAGCTTAATTAAAGACAAGCTCTGCACACTTGACTTCCCTCGCATCCGTCCCTTTATTTTCCACGGCGCACGCTGAATCCTATCTGCGCTATCAGATGGATCCCCATGCCGCTGAGAAGAGGAACTTGAGGGACGGGATCCACGTCAGGACAAACAAACAAATGGGGGGTATTGATTGTGTGTGGCACGATGTGAGATCCACTTCCCATATTCTTTGTGTACACACACACTTGCACCAACACACACACAAACACACTCACACACACGCGCACACACACATGCATACACACGCGCGCACAAACACGCGCACACACACACACACGCACACACATGCACACACACACACACATGCACACACACACACATGCATACACACACACACACACACACATGCATACACACACACACACACACACACATATGGTTCCATACACACACATGCACACACTCAGAGGCACCATCACCACACACACACACACACACGCGCACACACACATGCATACACACGCGCGCACACACACACACACGCGCACACACACACACGCACACACACATGCACACATACACACACCCACACATATGGTTGCATACACACACACACACACACACTCAGAGGCACCATCCATCTCCCTCCTCTTTTGTATCTCAGTTACAATCTTTGGGCAGGTTACTCTTCTGCCGGGTCCTGTTACCTGGCCAGGAGATTAGATGGGGGTTGTGGAAAACCTACCTTGACCATATCTCTCCCTCTCTCCCCCCCCTCCCTTTCTCTCCCTACCTTTCTCTCTTTCCCTCTCTTTCTCTCTACCTCTAATTACATTTTCTCCTCACAGTGGTTATCAATGAGCTTCACGGAAGATCAGATTTGTGAGTGTGTTGCGCAGTTGCTTATTGCAACCCGGGGCTTGAGCCTCTACACGCTCAGCCTCACTTTCATGACTGCACCTGAGCACGTTGAAACTAGATCCCACCTGCACATGACTCCAAGCTCCAAGCACAGTTGCACCAAGACCTTGTCAGACCTAACCTGCTTTCTTTGTTTTCATAGGATTGAGGTTAACATGTCATGGGCAAACACGGAGATGCTCCATTTAGATAGGAGGCTTGTCATACAGGAAATTATTGTTGTGTTATGGCTGTGTTATGGAGTGGAAAGTATTTAATCTGAAGCACATTC
Source organism: Sprattus sprattus (assembly GCF_963457725.1). Lineage (NCBI taxonomy): Eukaryota > Metazoa > Chordata > Actinopteri > Clupeiformes > Clupeidae > Sprattus > Sprattus sprattus. Next base: position 35,075,895 of record NC_137922.1, on the reverse strand, counting down.
AAGGACAGAGCAAGCTGTTAAAATCGCTTAGAGTAGCTGTAATTGCTTGTTATAACTTGCAAATCACTTTAGGGAAAGAAGTACATACACAGTTTGATTCGATTTTTTATAGTTCACTACAGACAATTGACTACTACTATAACACCACAGAGGAGACTGTAATGGCCATAGGTTCGTGGCCAAAATAACTGTATCCTTTCCTGATCAGACTCAAAGACTCACCTCTGTCACCAGGTATCCTGGCCCAAGATTACACATGTTTGCACACACTAATGAGCGCACGGTGGCCATGGCAATGACCACTCCTGCCCTGACTCCCTTGTGATGTGTGTGGGTGAGCGTTGGAGACGAGGTGAACCCTGGCTCCAAGGGGGCTGCCGGAGAACGAATGCCAGGTCCCCTGATGTCTGTGCTTAAGCCTGGGGGAAACCTGCGGGAGTCACAACCTGGGAGGACATTTCCACTGGGACAATTACCCTGGTGCTCACCCATCGACGAGGGGAACAGAGCCAGCCAGTGTCTAGGGGAACTCCTAAGGGCTCAAGAACATAGTCTCTTTGATCCCTGGGGACAGTTGGGTCCCTTGTTTGCATTACATTCGCTGAGAAACTCTGTTGTTATGTCGAAACGTCTGACATATATGGATTTTTTCATCCTAATGTTGCTGACATGGTGAAATGAAGAGGACAAATAAAGAAATAAAGATGACTAATAAAGAAATAAAGATCACTAATTTATGCCTGAGACCAAGCCTGACAGCCTACATCGTGTAAGCACAGCTGAAGCATAATGCAGGTTTTTACTGTTTTATAAGCTATGATTGGATCCTGAACTAAAAGGCCTTTCTGAAAGGATGGATGTTGTGGGTACTCTCTCTAGTCACTGACAGTTTAACGTTGGCACTCACACATTTGCACACTCCCACACACTCGAAAAGCCCTATGGGTAATTTCTAGACCGTGCTGAATGTGGTAAAATTGTGTGATTTCAGCCACAGTCTAACAATGGTAAGAAAATAGATTAAATAACAGCCAAAGAAAAAGATAGGCCCACCTACGCAGTAGAAAGAAGCACATCTTCTCAGCTAATTACACACACACTCTCACACACACACACACACACACACACAAACACACACACACACACACGCAAGCACACACACACACTCACACACACACACACAGATGTGTGCACACACCAATGGAAAAATAAATATACAAATAAAGGCACTTGCACGCACACAGACTCATATACATACACTTACACTTACGCATACACACTTACGCACACACCAAGGACACAAGAGGGCTTGCATTGTCACTGTGTTTACTTGTCAGAGCACACACCCACCTCGTTGCTATGGAGCCCAGTGTAGCACAGCGCTGCTGACGGGGGCTGCGGCGCTGCCGGGGGCGACAGCAGGGGCATCAGGTCAGGTGACGAAGGCAAACACACGGTCGGCACCATTAGTACCCGCAAAGAGCGGGCCCTGTCAACATTTATCTTCCCCAGGGCCTGTTGTTGTGGCCGCCTAAGTGGACATGCTTTATCAAAAACGAACAAGATGTTGCAAGCTCTCATAGTTCAGTGTTCTGTCCCTGTACTTGGCTAATTAAATGATTATATTTGAGAGTGCATGTTTGTGTGTGTTGTGTGTGTGTGTGTGTGTGTGTGTGTGTGTGTGTGTGTGTGTGTGTGTGTGTGTGTGTGTGTGTGTGTGTCTGTGTGTGTCTGTGTCTGTGTCTGTGCACAGGTCTTGGCAGAAATAGAGGCATGACCCTGTTTAATAACCCTGTTTTGCATTGATTATGCATCTGCATGTGCGTGCTTGTATTGCGTATGAGTGGCACGTGCACGCACACACACCCACTTTGCCCCAATGTGCCATCCCTGTGGCGCTGTCTGTTCTGTAAAAGGCTCCCTAATTGGTTTGATGAGGGGAGTGGAGGAAACAAGGGAGGAGACAAAGGAGGAGGAGGCCTCTTCCATCCTACCTTATTGGTTTATCCTGTTGGCAGTTGAGGTTATGGTGATGATGATGATGATGATGATGATGATGGTGATTATGATGGTGATAAAGACGAGGTGTTTCATAGTGATGAGTCAGAACCATGAGGCTCTTTGAAAAGCAACACATCACTCCCACGCCGGGGAGCCAGTCATTGAGAGTCAAGTGCTAGAGGATGAGTGCGTTACCAAACAAGATGAAATAAAAGCTACCGCCTCTGTTTATGGTCTCTTAGGAGTGTGGAGGGATGAATAAGACTCTTGAGCTTTAATAGAACACACGTGGAGAGGGAGAAAGAGAGACAGACAGAAAGAGAGAGAGAGATAGAGGATAATAAAGAAAAAGAAAAAGAGACCAGGAGAGTCTGCGGTTGAGGGCCCTTTGACATGTGCGTGCCCCCTTCAGCATTAGATGTGCTACAAATCCAGAGCTAATATTAGGTGTCACCAAACCTGAAACGTGACGTGGAGGAAGGAGTGGGCAGATTGCACCCGGTCCCCAGGGGTGCGGAAGAGGGGCACTGTGACCACAGGTCTAATGCTTCTCTGAAGGGCGCTGTTATGAAGATCCTTTATTTATGTAAAAAAAAATAATAATCAAAATCCTTCCTTAAAACCAAGTGTACTCGAAATACCCCACCTTCACAGTGCCTCCCCTCCAATCCAGCGCTCTTAATCACCGTCTGGTGAACAGGAGGCTATTGCTTTGTCCATCTGTTGGTCAATGTTTGGTCAGTGTCCTACACCATATAGTTTCTTTAAAAGCATCCTCTGTGATTTGGTGACCCCCCCCCCCCCCCCCCCCAACCCCAAGACTCCTGTGACCCACAGCAACAAACCTTGACAGTCACAGTACAAGCCACGTGCTGGAGCACCGAAGGCAAAACGAGAGTGGTTATAATCTTTGCAACTTCTATTAGAGCTGCTATTGCAGCTCCAGTTACTTATGCTGTGTGTTGAACTTCTTCTCTCTGGCCTTCCTCATCATATTTACATTGTTAACTGTGAGTAAGCCCATAATGTCCCATGAAAGCAAACTAACCTGCCGTATATGTCAGTTATATGCTGTCTACATGCATGCTGTGTACTATAATGTTCTGTTTGCATTGGGAGCCCTCAAGGTTGGCCAGTGTGAGATGATTTGTGGGCTGCCACAAGCCACCAAGTATCCCTTGATTACTGTGTATTTTAAGCTGGTCTATTCTTTGATTCATTTATTTTTATCTGTAGTCACTCCTTTTGTCACCACCTATTTCTCTCTCTTTCACACACACACACGCAAATGCACATACACACATGTACACACATAGACACACCTCTCTATTTCTCTCTCTCTCTCTCTCTGTCTCGCTCACCCCCCTCTCTCTCCTTCCCCCTTTCTCTCTCTCTGGCTTCTTCCCCCTTTCTCTCTCTCTCTCTCTTGCTCCTTCCCCCTCTCTTTCAGTCTCTGTTGTTACCTCTCTCTGAGCAGTGGCTAGCGTCAATTTGCTGTTAGTCTCCATAGCAACAGCTTCCAGGTGGGTGAGTGAGTGCAAGCTGAGTTTGTACTCAGGTGTGTGAGTCCATGTGGACATATGGTTATCGAAAGGCTAGCACATTGGGCATCGTAACAACCCATACAACTTATCTAACAGTGTTGCTACAGTCCCTGCCAATGGACTTGCTATCATGCTAAATCCTTGACAACCACTCCTGCAGCAACTGCGATGTCTAAACTGTTGAGAAATAAACACAAGAGCAAATGCCCTTCTGGGATGGTAGGCTATTAAACAACATGCCCACAATACCCACTCTCACCTACCTACCTCTGTCCATCAGATTCAAATTCTTTTGTTTCTTGCACGTTGGCACAGGGTATGTGGTGAGACATTCAGGATGTGCCCGTCTGCTCACAAAAAGGTGCAACATGGGAGGTGAGTGCCAGACTTCTGCCAACGCAGAGATCAACCTCTCTCAGGAACGCCATCCTCTTCGCAGCTGTTGTTTTCTGTTTAGCCACTGACCTACAGCCCCCGACGCCCCCCATCTCCTATCCAGGTCTCTCTTGCCTCCCAACAAACCAAATTTGCCCTAAATACCACACCTCTTCATGCCCCCCCCCTCCCCCTTACCCAACCCAGCTTTCTCATTTTCAGTTGGACCCACAGGGGGCTATTGCTCTGTGCATACTGTATGTTGGTCAATGTCTGTGCCTTAACAGGGCCTCTTTCACACAAATAGACTTTGTGCTGCATCCTATTTCATACTTTCCATACTGCTGCCCAAGTGATCAGTGTGGGATGTTTGCAGGGCCTGCAGGAGCGTTGCAGAGGTGCCCTTCATTTGTGTTGTGCTTGGGGTGCTGAACCCCTTCTCTCTCACCGCAACTGTACTCAGCAAATGAAAAACACCAAATGTTCATTCATTCATTCATTTCAGTCCAGTTCAGGGCCCAGTTTCCCGAACGCTAAAAAGGACTTGAAATCGGTCGTAAGAGGGATATTGCAGAGCGGTTTCCCGACGCCGCACTTACGGCAATGATGAGTCTATGATGTCGCCAAAATCCACGTAGGCCGTTGAGATACGTCGTTATCGGGAAACTAGGCCCAGTTCATTCATTCATTCTTTCATGCAGACTTTGTAAGGATGATGGAGAAGTTGGTCCTGCCACTGAATCCCCATACAATGTCTAAAGTGGTTCAGTGTTTCAAATAAATCCCCAGTATAACTGGGGAAATAAGTATTAATTAAAGTTGGCTCTCAGATCAGACTATAATGATGTTAAAAAAAGCCCTGAGCTTGAAGATAATATAAGAACAAATGTGGATTGGTCAACACCAGGAATAGCCATGGACTTCTCTGAAGTAATCAGCACTGCAGGGTAAAGTGATATAATGGCGCAAGAAGAGGTAGAGTTTATTTTTTGCCCTCAAGAGGGTTTACACTTCAGTTATCAGGGACCGTATAGAGGGTTATTTCTTCCAACACTGACCAGACCTCCACAGCAACAGCAGCACCCCCTCACTTACCCGGCCATTGCCATGAGTCTGACAACCTTGCTGAAAGAATTAAAAGAGAAAGAAAGAGTGAAAAAGAGAAAAAAAAGAGAGGGAGGCAGAACAAAACCAATTCATTAATGTGAAATAAAGGAATAAAAGTGTCATCAACAAGACGGATCATGGGGGGCTGTGACGGTCTGGATGAGACCGCACAGAAACGGTGCCAGTCCGGCACAGTAGACAACGATACACAATACACTCAACGCACGGTACACGGACATTCAAATGCAAAAACATTTTAACGGACATACAGAATACATACAAGAGACTTTGATACATGGTAAAGACATTTATTTTGTAGGGAAACATCGAGAGGGATAAGAAGTGTAAGTTACCAGCGGCATGCGCAGTTGAGCTAGTGTCCAAGGCTGTAAAAACATCGGTCCCGGAGAAAAGGGTGCCGACGGGAGATGCGGAATCTTTATTTGGTTCCGGGGGGAGATTGGGCAGGTTTACTCGGTTGGTAGTAGGGGGGATAACGGAGATCGCACTTGTCAATCGGCAGCTGTGTTGTGTATGTATTTTGCTACAGGGAAACCTGATTGAAATGCATGGACTTGATATGAAGCTGTTTGTATCTTGTATGATGACCCATTTTTCTATTAGAGTGTTTCATGTATTTTGTATACTGATTGATTTATGAAGTGTACCCCCTATCTGTAAATGGTGTTGGTCCCTGGTGTATATGTATCGGTTGGTTTGTCAAATGTGAAGAGCTGGGGGTTTTACTCTGATAGAGAGAGTGGAAGCACTGCTGATTTTTGCCCTCCTGTGTGTGAGGCCAAGCAGATGACTGACTGAGCTGGATATTCTTGTCTTCACTGGGGGGGGAAGCTTGTACTGGGGATTGTAAATACTTTTGTCCTGCTTTCTCTATAAAGCTCCTACAACTACTTTGTCTCTGAGTTTTGGTCAGACCCACCCGCACACGGCGACACCGCTCGGTCCCGTTACAGGGGCCTAGTGGGGACAGCCTCCCCGGAGTCCCACCGGAGTGACATCTATCTGCCGGCATGAGAGGGGTCAGTGCCCTGAAAGACAACCACAACACGTCATCACTGTTAAAGTTTACCCAGAATATTCTTCCCCTCTCTCCTCTCTTCTCTCTTCTCCTCACTCCTCTCTTCTCCTCTGCTCCCCTGTTGATATACATCAATCATTCACACCTGCAAGAGGCTGACAGAGTTTGGAAGGACGTCGGCGTTACACAAAGTTCTTCCACAACGGTACGGCACTCAAAGCCAGGAAGTACCTGCCAGGGCCAGGACCAACCATGACCAGCGTGTGACCCCCATAGGATGCTGGCCACTGTCATTGTGCCACACCTGTTAGGGCCTAGGAGAGTATTAGTATATGAGAGGGGTTTGAGGGGATAATCCGGTGTTATTTCGATACCAGCTTCTCCCATGGTGCACCTCTGTCAAGGGGAAGTGATGCGGATGTTTACACTGTTCTGTCTATAAGTGAGGGTATTAGTGCAGATAAAGTGTGACAAGCAGGAGATAAACTCTTGTACACAAACATGAACCCTCCACACACACACACACACACACACACACACACACATGCAAACATTTCAACACGCAAACACATGCATATGCACACACACAAACACACACACACACACACACACACACACACACACACATTTAAACACATGCATTTGCACACACACACATGCACACACAAATATGCACAGGGATGCCATGTGCAATCTGTCACCTGCTCAGGGTGCCCTGCCTTTTCTTGACTTCACTGGTAGGGCACTAATGTTTTGGAATGCAGCTGAGTCATGCTTACACCGGCCTGCCATCGCCGAGTCATGCTGCAGCAGCCCCCAACCTTCCTCCTCTCACTTCCCATGGCTTGAAACAAACAAGGGCAAAGCAACGTCCTGTCCCCAACAACACGGTGCACAGATCGCCTTACTCTGTGTAGAGTGTGTGGCCCAGGACACATACATACACACACTTTTATGAACACACAAATACAGACAAACAGTACATACATACATTGAGACGCACCCACACCCACACACATACTCACACACACACACACACACACACACACACACACATTTGCATACATTCACTCACAGACACACTCAGCAGTGAACTGAATGCCATTGGGCATGTTTGTTGGGTGCTGACATTTATTAGCTATGAAAATAAACTCACACTCGTTTGTGCTGTTTGTGAACACACACACATGTTTGTATAAGCATTGCTCACATAGGGAACTGATGCACTCTGGAAACCAATATATGTCACGCAGACAATTTATAGTTGACACATTACTGGAGCGTTATATGGTTTAGTCCTGATATCTGTATGAGAACAGGTTAACTAGTGGCAGAAGCCGGGTTTGAATGGAGCACCTATACTGACAAATACAGCTTCTCGTTTACATCTGAAAATATACTGGCTGTATGTCAACTATAAAAAACTCAGGTGAGAAACATAGTGGTTCTTTTTGAGCCATACACAATTTCAGCCAATCAGCCTTTCTGGGTCCTCCCCTCCCTACATGGATGTCCATCACTACTCAGTATTCTGGGACATCAGAATTTACAAATGAAACTGTATGAGGACAATCACTTCAAAAAAGACTGAGAAAGTCTGTGTGTGAGACAGAGAGGGAGAGAGAGAGAGGGAGAGAGAGAGATAGAGAGAGATTATTTTCCATGCTACTGCTCACTATACTGCTTCATCCCGTGTTAACTTGGATAAATCTGCAGTCATTTTGTGCATTTAGTCTGCAGGCAGCAAGGCATGTAACAGAAAAGGCAAACACGGGGCGAGGCCTGCGGTCTCCTCGCATAGCGGGAGTGCATCTCGCCGTGAGGGCCCACCCACCCGCCCCACCACCCTGCCTGCCTTCCTTCCAGCAGAGAAATCAGATATACTTTTAGCGTACTGGAAGAGAGAAGCATGATGTCAATTTTTCCACTATTATTTCCGAATGCGGAATAAAACTCTGGCATAGATTTCAAACAAGTAAGGTTTTTTTTTTTATTATTTGAAAATAAATATCCCTGTGCCCAGACCAGGCTTGATCACATCATCAGACACTGAGAAATCTGACATTCAGAACACACTTGTGTTTGCAGGCCAATTTGAAGCTTTGCCATAGCATGATTATTGTATTTCTCTGCATGATACGGACAGTCTCTGTTTCTGAATTATGAATGTACCACAAAACAGGATGGGATAGGACATACTTTGACTCCTGGTGGGCAAGTCATTTTCAATATTGAAGTATTTTACTGTAAAAACTTTTGCTTTTTCCTTTTAAATCTAATATTTTTCCTTTTTGCCCATTGACCTGAATCTATTCAAAAATATTAGGCCAACCCAGTGCACCTTTTTGTTTTGGTTTCTCTTCACATAACTGTAACAGGGATGAGAAGCCGCCCCTCTACCCTGGTGTGGCAAAAGCCCAGTCTATTGTCTCTGACATTCCTGACCCGCTCACCCCTACACTGCCAGCCTGGCTGAGGACTCCCAGCTGTCAGGGCCCATACACAGGCAACGGTCCTGGGAATGCTGGCATATGTTGGGAGGGTGGTGGCGCTTTATGTAATAGCTGGTGTGCACAACTGTCACAAGGCGTCCTTCATTGCCATGGGGCGCCACCTCCACCAATGTTTTTCCTTTCTGTCTTTTGGGACAAGTAAGGTGTAAGATGAGAGAGGGATGAGAAAGGGATGAAAAATTCCCTTTTCATTGTAGGACACCAGCAAAGTATGCTGAGACATTTGTGTGAAAAATGGCCATGTTTACTGCAAATGTATTGCTAAATGTACTGCATGGACAGACCCGCGGCATTAATTTTCTTATGAACAGCACACAATAATTGTTTAAATCAACTGATCCTGGCGTTTCTCACATTGGCCCGTGGCCACGTTTTACTGAACCTAGCGTCAGACAGATTTGTAGATTCGTGGACTGGGCTCTGTGTGCGCTCCACACGCCGGACAAAGGGCAACAGGTTTGTGGCTGGAATTTCTGTCACGTTCCAAAACTATGCCCCAACGTCACTGGCTTCTCCGCATATTGAGCCAGGTATTAGAAGTCGGACAAGCTGTGATACTTTCAAAGTCTAGTAACAGACAGCACACAGACTTTTATGTAATCTAAGGTCTGTTCTTTCTTATGCGTAGATAATAGCTGATTCCATGTTTTAAGTTGAGGATAATATGAAAATTAGCATTGGAATTTCCACAGATTGCAACGGGGTTTCCCCAGTTTGCGTAGCTCCTGTTTTTGTCACCACGGTGCGTGCAGTTGTGGGAACAGCACATTTAGAGCAAATAATTATAACAGTATCCTGACAATGTTCTTTACTTGTCATGTATATTAGCTGCACCTCTCATTTGGAACATAATCTAAAATAAAAAATGAATACATTAGTACTCCTTTGTTAAGGAAGTTCGTGACAGAGTTTTTTGTTGATACTTAGTATTTTAGAGATATCATCTGTCAATCAACGTGCATTCATCAGCACCGTTTGAAAACACTAAGAAATTGAATTTCTTTGTAACATCAATAAGAATATTGACAATACCTGATGATGGTAATCTGCTCAGAAAAACGGAAGAGATACTGTCTTAATCCATTCTGAGGCAGTCAATTACCCTGAAGAGGAAATTCACGTTCCTGGAAAGCGAGGAAGCGGGTAGCTGGTGCTGATCTCCATGCAGTCCATCCTGGCAACGCAAACACACCCATCCTAGGACAAATCTCAGCCACATGCCGTTGCCGTGGAATCGTCGTTGGCTCTTGTTTTTGTGCCATTTATTTCTTTATAATGACTTCAGGACAAGTGATTTAATTTGCGAAGAACGTTACCAGAGTGCTTTGTGTGGCGAAGAGGCCTATGTCATTCTCTAAAAATAGACTGGATGGCCAGATCGAATTAACCAAAGGATCTATCTTCGTAATTACCATGATGATGATGATGATTATGATAGCGTCTCCTAATTTTGCACTGCCCTTGTGTATCGAGACAACCAAAGCAGACATCTTGACCACCAGGCTTAAACCCAAACCACAACGCTGTCAACAGTCTTGATGCATAGCCATTCCTCTGAAGTCTTACAAGTTGGCCTGCTGAATGTGGCACTGGGACATCAGATAATTAAAGACCCCCATCACATATTTATTGTTTGTTTATTGACTTAAACTCATGCATATAAATTATATTTAAAACCAGTGTGACTGATGACAGGAAAACTTATAACACGTGCCCATCTCTTTCTTAGACACCTCTTTCTCTTTCGACACCCCAAAGTAATCTGTGATTTTCCAGTAAGTTGTCAGATCGGTATGGATTGCGTAACTATTTCCCAGTATGAGCTGGATTTTGCAATGTCTCGAGCCACAGTTTCAACACTTAACAATTGTGCTACAGAGACGTGGAACAAGATTGTGAAGGATTTGTAACCATACCAGGTAAACAGTCAGATTGTTATATATAAATATGCCATTCTACTATATACACTTAAACGTGAAAAGGTAAAAGAGTAAGTAAGATGATTAGCCACAGTATGTTAGTGTCAAATCAAAACAATAGGAAGTAACATGGAATATCCACAGAAAGCTTTCACAGTGAGGTCTTTGAGTGATTGTGTGCATCTGCATGTTATTGTTTTGACCCAGTGAACGGTGGGTTGTTACTGAAGCAGCCCAGGACCAGAGAAGATGGAACACCTGTTGCACTAGAGTGGAGGTGCCTTTATGAACCAATGACAGGATGTGAGGGCTCAGATATTCCCACCTGATACTCATCTACAGCAGTGGCTCCAATGACATAGTCCCAGACAGCAGAGTGGTAGGTGATTGTAATATACACAATACTTTCACTGTTGTGTAAGAGTCTCCAAAAAACACAAGCTGCCAACTGTACTGGAAACAGCTTTCTAGTATTGCAAAAGGAGAAACGGAATCAGTATTTTGGCACAGGTTTTAGGTTTTGGTCTTTTATCTGGCCTTGGCGTTTGTTTGTTTTCTAGGTTTTGTGTGTGTGAGACCGACGAATCACAATGCGCCATTGATGTGCGAGCGCAGACTTGAACAACAAACAGCATCAACAGAACAAAAGTGATACAGGTAGACAAAAACAACAACAAGGGTCTTGTGCACATCATGCTAACAATAGGAAAGAGTGATGAAAAAAACAGACAAAATAACCACAGAAACAACAGTGTGGAGACAGTAGAGAGAAGTCTACCAGGGAATAAGGTGTGTGTGTGTTTGTGTGTGTGTGTGTGTGTGTGTGTGTGTGTGTGTGTGTGTGTGTGTGTGTGTGTGTGTGTGTGTGCATACATGCATGTGTACAAGGTGGTGTGTTTAGTTGTGAGTCTCTGTGTGTGCATGTGCATGCACATGTATGTTTGTGTGTGCATATGTGTGTGTGTCTGCATATGCATCTTTGTGTGTGTGTGTGAGCATGCACGTGTGTGTGTGTCTACTGTACATCTGTGCGTGTTTGCATGCACAAATATTTGTTTGTGTGGTAAGTGACACTCTGTTTTGTGTGTGACGTATGAAGTGTGACTAATGGGCTTTCCAGACTTGCAGTTTGGTCTCCTTTTCCATATCACTCATCTTCCTCACCACTGATCACGTACCTCATCAACAACAACATCCCCCTGGGAACAAAGACAATGGTGTCCTCATCACACTCTCTCTCTCGCAGTCTCTATCTCTCTCTCTCGCGCGCGCGCGCTCTCGCAGTCTCTATCTCTCTCTCTCTTTCTCTCTCTCTCACAGTCTCTAGCTCTCTTCCTCTCTCTCCCCATCCTTCTTTCTTCTATCTTCTTTTATATGTCCATTCTTATTTTTTCTCTGAATGTGCCTCTCACTCTTTCCGTATTCTCTCTTTCTTTATGTCTCGCTTCCTTCTTTTTCTCTTCCTTCTTCCCTTTTTTCTCTTCTTTCTTTCTCTCTCTCCCAACACCTCTGTTAGTCTCCATACCATAAAGACCCAGAGACCAGGGTCTGACCCATTCCATAGCTGATTTCTAATTTGCGTATGCATTTGTCCTCTCTTTCTTCTTCCCCGCTATCTCTCTATGACTTTGCATTTGGCTTATCTTGAGTTACTAATAAGCTTTTTATAGAGGTCCGAAGACACTGTGTTTGTTTAGACACAGTGTTTGTTTACAGAAGATTAAAAGGGTCACTGCATCCATAAGATAGCTGCGCATGAGGCTGCCCTCGACTAGAATAGAGCTAAGTGGAAATGTACCCAATGCACTGTTACTCAGGGCCGCTGACAGGTTTGGCTGGGCCCGGGACAAAATTCTCTCAATATACCAACCGTCACATAGATGTGCATGACAAGGAAGCGCTATATATACTGGATGCACCTTCCTAACAATTTGTCGTTCAGGTCTTTCTTGGGCTCTAGAGTTATCCGTATTGTCAGGTAAGTAAGGCGGTCGTATAATAAATAATGGGGCCGGTATGATTGAAGGATGGCCGGCCCTCGCACGCCGAAATGTGAACTGGCCCACAATAATTAATCCCAACTTCATGGGGGTCCAGTTATGGGTCCCCCCCATTCCAGGGCCAGTCCTGGGCCCGGGACAACGTACCCGTTTGTCCCCCCCTGTCGGCGGGCCTGCTGTTACTATATGAGAAAATACAGTCTGTGAAGACACTGTAACTTTGTGTGTATCTCATCTTTAGATTTGAATAACCCACCCTGCATGGTTTCAAATGACTTCCCAGGCAGGTTTGATAAGGAAAGCCTCCAAGTACTGGAAACGTTTTCATGGTAAAACGAACTTCCCCTTGGCAGTGCATGTAGTGCATTTTGCATTTTGATCTTTCAGACTTTCATTCAAAGAAATCCATGAAACATCATCACCATCTTATTCTTAGTACCCTTGGCAAGTGCAGTCAAAGCCTATTTTTATGGCAAAGCAATCTTCATACAACACTGTAGCATACTCTTCAGAGTTGTTATGCAAAAATAACAGAAATTTTACTTTCTATTTGATCCCGAGCTCATTCATAGCCTACCCAGCCTCTTATTATTTCAAATGCGGTGCTGGCAATGACTTGATCATTTGTCGCTAGCATTTGCGCTTCCCAGATTTAAAGTGCTCACCTACAGCTGGGTGGTGTGTGTGTGTGTGTGTGTGTGGAGGGGGGCTTAAATACAAGCGTCAGATTTTCCTCCTCTGGGCTTTGGCTCTAATGGATCATGTTCCCCTCCTAGCCTAAGAGATCAACGAGAGCACTGCAGGCGGCATTATTGCAGGCGGCATTATTGCATGCTGCGCGCACGTAGCCCTAGATTCAACATAAAGATGCTTAGTGCTACCGCTTTTGCTTAGTAGTCAGTTGTTAATTTCGCTCATTCAATTTGTGGGTGTGAAAGATTACATTTTCCCAAAGAGCTTATGATCACGCAATTGTATTCGCAATTTGCTCACTGTATATATAGAGTATACTGTAAGTACAACATAAGCCAAGGTACTTACAGTAATATACTTTACATACATTGCAACTAAAATCAGTGCCTTCCTTGACTGTCTTACAATACACAGATGCCTAAGTAATGGAATCGGAATATTCAGGAAGTGACACGTTTTGCCACATTTCCTCTTTCTACTGGTGGGGTGTTATGAACTGGATTAGCACCACAGCCATCTCATTACAATCCTCTGCCTTTGACAAACATCGGTTAAGCGCCCCTCACCCCCTTGGCCTCCAGATTACTGTCAGGATGGAAAAAGAAACTAATTTCTTTCCTTAACTTCACTTTACCATCATGGTGTGTTGAGAGCATGTGTATGAGTGTTTGACTAATTACTTCAGATTGTCACATGGAAAAAGGAGCTTTGTAGAGCAACATGGTTCTCCACCGCCACCACCACCACCCCACCCTTCTGGGTCAGGATGAGGGGCTAAGTCCCAGTCACCCCAAGGCCACCGTGCTCTAAATGTAGACAGCGAGGACCATTTGCTGGAGCGCTAAACCCATAGGGCTGGCCTCGGGTTGCCAAATGCCGACCAGCTGCGTGAAACCCGTCCTGCCTCTTGTCGTCGTCCCAGTATCTCCCCTCCCCCCCCAGACACGTCGGCCACCTCTGTTTGATCAAGGTCACCCTTGCACGTTCCAGGTTTTGCCTAAAACTCCCGCCACCAACAGCCAAACCCCCACCCACCACGGTTGTCAGTCACCCCAGGCTAAATTCGGAAGGGTCTCTGTAGGGGGGAAGGAAGGATGCCTTGCACTGATGAGTGCATAAACAAACACACAGGCCTAAAAGGACCTTAGCGCCCCGTGGCTTGAGACAGGCTTTCGAGTGGGCACCTGCTTCAGTGGGTCAGCAGTGCACCATCAGTAAGAGGAGACCCCAGGAGGTATGGCTGTGTCTCGTGGATGTCCCTAGGCCATCCATATTACCTGTCATTCACTGGTGGCCTTGTGTCATCACCCTCCCTGTCAGTCATCACCCTCCCTGGGACATTGCAAATGGTGAAGTAGGATGAAGTGTATCTAGTGTTGAGTTTCACAGTTTTGCAGTGTCGCTTTGGTACATTGTTCAGATCAGAATTCAAATTTTCAAAACTGTGTGTTCAACCTCCACATCATGACATCAATTTCCAATTTTTTTGTTACCCCACCCGGCCTTGAACCTGGATCTGCGGGGTACCAACCCTGCCACTGACCACAATGCCACAGAGCCAGGGTCATTGGTGTGGCATTCAGAGCACTTACTTAACTGTAGCGATGGCACTCCGTCACAATGTCCTCTCTTTCGGGAAGCACACCCATGTGCTTCACACACACAGACTTCCCTCTCACACATCATGGCTCTTTAGCAACTGCTCTCTCCCTTTGCTTCATATGGTGTCAGAAGTTGGATGGTTTGCTGTGAGGGCATTGATGGCGTGCCCAGTATGTGAACCCTGTGAGAGACCCCCAGGTTAGGTTGACCCTAGAGATGGGTGAAGCACTAGTGTGTGGGGCACCCCTGAGATGGCTAAAGCCCTAGTGTTTGGGGCACCCTGGGATGAGGGAAGGACAGTTTCAGGATGCGTGCCAGACGCCTGTGTAAGTCATGTCATCAAATGGTTTTAACCACATATCATTATGTGTCAACCATATCCTTCATCAGCGTCAGTGTCATGGTATTTTTGGAATGTTTGCCAAATAACTTGTCAATCAAACACTCCACCCACCAAACCAGAGTGAATATGCCAGGCCAGTAGGAGGTCAAAGGTTAAAGTGTGACACACTATATCAGACAGATATTTTCACCATTGGGCTTTACAGAACCCAAGTTCTTACCTTCCTCAAAATCATGCACAGGTTTCTCATTAGAATGAGAATGGTCTCATATATGAAGCCAAATGGTCATCTTCCACAAAAAAGCATTAAGGAATGGTTTGGTTGACTCAAAAGATTGCTGATAATTATCAATTTTCCCCTCTACTTTATTGACTGGTAAAAGTTATACTAAGTGACAGCAAAACTGTTACTTCAAACTATACTTTCCCTGTAGCTACCTGTTGGAATTCTAATGAGATATAAAGGCACTGAAATTGAACATGCTCAGCAAAGCCCAGTAATGGAATTTCAGTGTCTACTATCAAGTGACAACATTTTGAGAGGAAGATATCAGCCAAGCAAGATTTCTAGTGATTTCACCAGGGGGTCAAATATCTGACCGCACACTTGAATGTGATTGTGTCGGACTCTGTCAGATACAACATTTTTCCAGGTCTCAACCGGTGTAAGAATGATCTATAAGCATGTCATTTTCTTTTAAGCCAAATATTTATGGCATCTGTTTTACAAGGTTTCGTGAAACTGTGCAGATATGACCAAGAGCTTTTAAATGTTCCCTAGGAATAGAACCCAAAATGTTTTTTTCTTTGAAAGGAAGTTTTTACGGTAAAAAAAAGATCCTCTTGGAAATTACCAGGAAAACATTGATGTCATTGCAAATATAATGTCAGGCCAAGATCAGGCTGTCCTCTCCTGCTCTTTGTCACCATTTTGCTTTTGAAAAGAAAAATTATTTAAAACCATTAATCAGATTCAGCACAATTTGTACAGAACACACACAGAGGCAGTAGTTTGAACTGTAATGGACTGTTTTCATTCAGTTTTTCTGTCGCAAACAACAGAAGGAAGCATTTGGCACAGGGTATGTTTTTTAGTTAGCCCAATATATTTGTCACTTTCAAAAACAAATAATTAATTTTGTTTCACTTTTTCTTTTAGTTCATTTTCATTCCATGTCCTCACATCAAATGCCTATCTTATCTTTGAGACTAAAAAGGAATCGTTTCATGAGTGGTGCATTTAATCTGCAGACTTTGTTCAATTGGGGCAGATTCTTTAATTAAGGTTCCGGTATGAGCTTTTCTTTCTATTGCCACAGGCTGTAAGCCTGAATGAGGCAGATGCTTCGAAAGTACAGCATGTCTGTGGGGATCTGTAGTTCGCTCCTTCAGCTGGCCATCCTGTCCAACCGCTACGGAACAAATGAGGTTAGCCTGTGAATTATGCATGATGTGTCATAACACTTCTGCATGGTTTATTAATCTACTATTTAGTCCAATTTAATAGTACAAAGCTGTGTACTCCCCTCCCCCCCTTTTCTGCGCAGTTATCATTCCCTGAATAATTTAGGGGCCCGGCTGTTTACCTCAGGTTTCTTAATCAGTCTGTGCCATTCCTGTCATTCTAGTTCCAGCATGAAGCCACATGTGCCTCTTTGAAGCAAATCTGCGAAGGTGCATCGTTTGCTTTTTTTATCGTTCTCAAGGCTTGGCAGTGGCAGTGAAGGGAGGGGGGGGCTGTGTTGGATTCCTCTTGGTCAGGGATGAAATACTAGTGAAAATAAATGGAAGCATGTAGGGTGACTGACCGGCTCTGAGAGCGAGCCGTGCTTTCCAGCAAACGCAGTCCCCTTCTTTATCTGGCTGTTCCCCCGGGGCTCTTTGGTGTGCCCTTTACCAGAGATAGAGGAGTCCTGACAAATACGTTAACCCCCCCGCCCGTCCAACACCACAGGCCGTGCCAAAAAGTACCACCGCCAAGTAATGTTACCTATGCTTTGAGTCAGTGGATCTGTCCCGGGCTCTGAGGGAACAGAGGAAAAGCTTTCGCAAACATTTAATCTGCTGTGAATGAATTAAAATAGACTGGCTCTTGGATGAGGGGGCGGATGGGGGGGGGTCAGAATAGGACGCTTCAGCCGTTTGTTGCGTGTGTCTGCCGGGTGAAAGACTGGTGCAGTTCTCGGACAGTAACCGTGTTTTGGCATGGCATCAAAGAGGAGTGGACAGCGCTTGGCCGGCCTTCAAAGAAGAAAGAGTGAGACAGCAGCGAGGCTTTTGAAGTCCTCTCAGCGGCCCGTGGAAAAATCCACCATCACTCCACTGAACTCATCTGCATTGCGACTACACATACAACACGATCACATCATAGTGCTATGCAGGCCTACGACTATTTTCTATCTATCTATCTATCTATCTTTCTATTTATGTACAGACAGACAGACAGACAGACAGACAGAAAGACAGACAGGCAGACAGACAGACAGGCAGGCAGGCAGGCAGACAGACAGACAGACAGACAGACAGACAGACAGACAGACAGACAGACAGACAGACAGACAGACAGACAGACAGACAGACAGACAGACAGACAGACAGACAGATAGATAGATAGAAAGATAGATAGATGGAAAATGAGACCTGTTTCTAGGATGGAGATGCAATCTCTGTGAAGGTCACTGCCCATTTAGCCTGTTTGGCTGATACTCAGGGGTCCACATGCCCAGAGAGCCAGCCACACCTCCCCTTTCTGCCATGGATCACTTCAGCACACACTAGCATGCCACACATGAACCAATGTGACTCCTGCCTAGGAGTAAACAGCATACCCAGTGCTGTTCGTCAAGTACTCCTAGAGATCAACACAGGACCATGCTGGTAAGGTCAGTAATGCAGCTGGGCCTTTGCATAGAACTGTTTTTGCAAACTACATTAAATCCAACTGCAGTTAAACGTTTTTTTCATAGTCTGGGATAAAAAAAAATGATCGGAACAACAAGGAATACCATATCAATGTTTTCTCTACTTCTCTACTTTGTTCTCTTTGATTAATGTGGGTCTACTTTCTGAGATATCCAGTCAACCCAAGATTAATTCTACCTGCAGTTAACTAAAGTATATATATATTTCTTTAAATCACAGTAATAGTTCCACAGCCTCCTAAACTTGTTGACCTTGGAACTCCATGTTACAATCCTTTGCCTATGCAGAGTTAACGGTTGGCAGGTTGTACCTGTGCACTCTCAGGCCTGTCTCTCCCTGTGCGGTTTCTCAAAGCTGAGTAGGTGTCTATGTGACGCAGGAAGCAGTTTGCCTGCACTCAACGTGGCGGGAATCACAGGTCGTAAGCCCGCAGGGCCAAAAGAGAGGTTCCCAGAAGGCCAGCATTGACAAAGATGTTCTGGCCTTGGTTTTGGGCTAGGGAGTGGGGGTAGGGGTGCGGGTCCAAGTGGTTCTGGGGAGAGGGGAAAGGTTTGTGTTGTTTGGAGGGGTGAGTCTGCATGTACGCATTGCCCTTGTCTCAGGGTCCAGTTGAGGAGAACCTTTCCAGATGCAGTGACACCCCCTTTAAGAGTTGACACAGCCAAGAGACAACGGAGAGTCAATCAGTCCAGTCAATCGCATTAGGAAGCATTACCTGGGATATGTTTGGCAAAGATCAAGCTCCGGCTAATAAAATCTGTCACATGATGTTCAGCAGATTTACTGTAAACCAGCTTCCAAGGAAACACTAATAAACTGATATTTCAGTAATGATCATAACCGGTAAATACAGTTACCATCACGGTGACATTGATGTAAAGAAGCAAAAAATAATTATGGTCATTAGCGCAAAAATTGTATTTAATTTATGATTAAAATAATAATTTAACAAATACAATAAAATGCAACCCCCATTTGAATGATGTGCAAGCAAGCAACAAGGACATATCGGATGTTGACACGAGAGGAGCCGTGTACCCAAACCTTGGATGTGGATGTTTGTTCCTGTTGTATACATTTAGGTTTTTAAAAGTAAGGGGGAGGGACAGGGGGGTGTGGGTGGAAAGGGGTGGCACAACAGTGGGGAAAGGTTCCCCTACCATTCACCATCTTAGCACAGCCACAACACACTGGCCCCTGCGTGGCTTCCAACAATGTAAAACCACTCTTCCTTTTGGAGAGGAAGTCCAACTTCAATGTGCCTTTCCTGGCCACCGTGTAAAATTAATAATTCAATAAATAAATGGAATATTAAATGGTGTGAGCGGAAATGGGCCCCTCCCAGCACCATACTTTCCCACCGATGTCACCGGTCGACTCACACACATACTCCACCCTCCCCCCTCCCTTTTTCTTGTTATTCGTTGCCAATGAAGCTTTGGCATAACCAAAGAGGAGCTCCTCTCACCATGAAAGGAATACAGCTCTTTCATCTCTACACCAGCCTCACGACTGTCACAGAAGGCTGAGTCTCTGTCTATTAATTTAATATGAACGTTTCTTTATTGTGCTATATAGCTTTCCAGGGTATTGTCAAGAAAGCACATGTTGTTTATACTACTGCTTTTCCTTATATTCATTTAGTCGTCATTTTAGTAATTTATAGTTTAATAGTTGTTTCATGTAATCTTTTGGAGTACTGAAAAAAGTACAAAGATGTTTGAACATCTAAGAATGTGGATTATGCAACTAGTGTGGGCAGTCTTATTTTGGTAATGTAATCAGAAAGGCATCAGCTATAAATTAGTTTAATTTCACATTAAAGAGCCTAGTAGCCAGCAAGTCCTGATAATGCTCCCAGTCTCTCTCTATGTCTCTCTGTCTGTTTCTCTCTCTCTCTCTCTCTCTCTCTCTCTCTCTCCCTCTCTCTCCCTCTCTGCTGTCTGTGCCAGGATCATGCGAGTGAATCAGATGATGACCATTAACTGACCACAGAGACCAACAGAAACCACTTACACACACAGGCACACACACACACACACACACACACACACACACAAACACACACACAGGCACATGCTCATCACCTCAATAGCGTAGACCTCATTTCCTTCCCCCTCATCCACCTTTCAGAGTCCAGACTCCAGAAGTTGACATTAGTGTCAATCTCCCCCCTTTTGTAAATGCTGAAATTTTCCATGGAGGTGGGCTATTTTCCAGCTCTCTCTCTCTCTCTCCCCCCCCCCCCCCCCCCCTCTCTCTCTCTCGCTGTCTTAAACAGAAACATGGGCCTGGAACCTTTAAGGGGAAGACCTTGCCGTCACTCCCCATAAAACCATTTCCATTTCCACTTCCCAAAAAACTGGCTTTTCTCACTGTGACACTAAAGTGGCCTTGTGAATCACACCAAGTCCAACCCAAGGCACACTCACTCTTTGATAAGTAGCTCCCAGCATGCACCCTCCAGCGTAACTACAAATGAAATACGGCAAACTTCAATCCTCTCGTGGGTGTGGCCGTCTAGACACATACACAGCAAACGTCCACACACCTTTCACAATGTATAGGCTTTAGCGATGTATGGGGTGTGAGCGCATGCTTTCAAGGAGGAGGAGAAGGTGTTAATCCCCGTTGCGTCAAATGTGGTTGCTGTGTTCCCTCAAGTAGTACAGTGCTCAGTCATCACCAGATATCACCCAGGCTTCACAAAGCACAGCTCTGTTCCAACCAC
The DNA here is from genome assembly GCF_963457725.1 of Sprattus sprattus. NCBI lineage: Eukaryota > Metazoa > Chordata > Actinopteri > Clupeiformes > Clupeidae > Sprattus > Sprattus sprattus. The sequence continues at coordinate 35,055,106 of NC_137922.1, read as the reverse complement.
TTTCTGTGTGACGCACTGCAGGGGGAAAGAGCCTGAGAATGTGTTGATCTGTTAAACCAACGGAGAACCTCCCGCTGAATACGTTTGGACGTGTGATGACATAATCAAGGACGGTGGGCCAGCGTTGAGATAAATGAGCAACTAATGACGAGTTTAATATTTTAGCTGTCCTAATTAAAAAATGGTCTTGGCCAGATTGTTGTCTCACACGCTCTTCTGCTGAAACAGCGTGTTCTTTTTCACTCACCAGAGAATAACAACAGTTGGTCACCAATCATTCATTGATGTTTTATTGAAAAAATTGAATAAAATAGCATGTACAATAACAATTACATTAATAATATCAATAATATTAATCATTATATAAAAATCTGTACATTCCATTGTTTTTTTTGCAGTACAATAGGAAGACTGATACAAAAAAATTACTGCAAAAAAGACAGATATTTACAACAAAGGAGTTGTGTTAAAATGGGGCACTTCTACAAATTAAAAAACAGTCCAGGTTTATAGTGCTTCTCACTACTACCTTGCAATTACATCCATTTATATAACTGCAAATGAAATGTCCACTGATTAATTAATTAAATTAATTTATTACACGGCTCTTCTTAATGCTGTAGAATGCTCCATTCACTTGAATGGGGCTTCCCAACGTTCTGCGGTCAACTATTTTCCGATAACTGACCGTTGCTATGGACTTAATGACCGCTGTCAAGGAAAGTGGCCTTTTTGCCTCTAATTCACGTCTTTCGTAGCACTCCGCAAGTAGTACGATAACTTATCAATGGAGTTTCAGCGGACGGTTGAGCAGCTGTGTTCTAAAGAATGTTCAACTGTCTTTGAAGTTCAACGTCTTTGGCGAACTATTTCTCTCCTTTTAAACACTACGTATAGTAACAAATGCATTGTAAAAAGACACACGGTGTTAAGTAATTTGTTTGTTTTAGTTGTAACCGTATAATAAGCGGGATAATGTATAGAACGCCGGTCATTGTCGGGAAAATAAGCCCCTTCAGGGTGAACCAACACCCCTCCGCTTTCGCGTCGGGGTGCTGTTCGCCCTGTCGGGGCTTATTTTCCCGACAATGACCTGCGTTCTATACATTATCCCTTACTTATATATTTGTCATCTCCACAATTTAAAGAGCTATGGAGAGCGTAAGCTCTGATGTAGCAACAGGGGAACGGGATGCCCTTGACGTGATGTGATACAAACAATGAACATGATGGGTATCTGGGTTAACCTTCTCATGTGTCAGGTTTAGCCCTAAGTTCAGGTGTCTGATTGTCCAGCCAGGTAAGGAGTTTATCCAAACCATCTGTACTTCTACACACAGTCAATTAGTTTGCTTGTTGTATTGCTTGTAACTAAGGCAATTCAGTTGCAGTGTTTGAACTCCATGAACTTTAAGAGGCTGTGGAAATGTGAGTGAAAGAATGTTAGTTATTTGCAAAAATACTCTACAAGTATTTTTGTGTTTATACTCACAAACCCTCGTAATGATTCCTAATTTGCTAACTGCGTATGCTTTCGCTGCTTAACACTGCCAGCTATGCAGTCTTTATGAGTTAAAGATACACAATCAGTGTTTCTGGAGTGCTTAACTATGAACACTTCTGTCAGCATAAAGTATGGTGTAACACTGCATTAGGGAGCAACATGTTTATCAGTTGTTGTCATTTTTTACTGAAAGGGAAAGAGAGCTAACCTGTAGCCTTCTACACTTTCACTGGTTATTTTAATCCTATATACATTTGGCTTTAAATATGAAAATATTAGAATGCATACATGTATTAGACATTCTTTTAAAATCTTTCCATTTGGAAATAAGTTGTATTTTTCTGGACTTAAGCTGTCTACTTCTACCTGTTTAACAGTTGGATGCATTATTATGAGAAAGAAAAGTAATACTCTTTGGCTTCAGTCTTCTATATTAAAAACCCACAATATGCAACATAGCAGCACTTTTATATAAAACATTCTTTCACACATTTTTTGTTGTTTTTTTCTTTTCTGCCCCAGTAGGTTTGTTGTTATCTGTGCTTCGTTCGTTCTTAACTTATGACCCTGTCTGATGCATTGTCTTTAACAGGCATGTTTCTGTCAATTTGACCAGCAATAACCAATGTCCACCATATTGAATATCAACATCTAAGCATGGCAAGCAAAATCACCAAGATACTTCCATGACTGACATATTGTTCATTTTGACCAGTGGTCATGTGTAAAGACTCTTAGACAAGGTTACTGTGGCTCACAAACAGGCGTTTCAGTTACCTGTTAAGTGTTGATACTTAAGCATTGTGTGTACATGCTGGGAGGCATGTGCAATGTCTTGATACATTAAATAATTTACAGGTTTATGGGGAAAGCCACAAAACCTAGTCCTACTGTTTTGACATTGTTCTGTTCTTTATGAGACCAGCCCATTTTAAGAACACGTTTGTGCAACCTGTCAGTTAAGTTAAGAAAAAGAAAAGAAAAAAAAGACGATGATCTTTGAGGGTACTTGCCATACAAAAACATGATTGTTTTCCATTCATTTCCTGTTTTTCAGGTGTATTGTTTATCTCAGGTTTGTTCCACTTGGCAATATACGCTCTGCTTGGAAACTGGTTCTCATAAAGGAAGAGGGTAAAATTGTATCTTTTCCAGCATCCCTATTGCCCCCCTCCCTTCTCCCTCCCACGACAAACAAACAGTCCCATATCTGAAGCCCAAGGGCTTACTCATTTGCACTTTCCCTGGAAAATATGGAGGAGAACCTTCCACCATCCCATGCAATAGAACGCTGATTCATAGAACTGAATGGCAGTGTTTCTGTAATAATTACTTATGTGTCAGAGCTCTGTCTACCTAGGGGTCAATAAATGTGCAAACATGCTACGTAAAACTGTCTGTGGTTTCAGCAAACAGTATAAAACATTCAAAATATGCCACAGCACCCGCTGAACACCGTGGATGTCTCAGTGTGATGCAATTAATTTTTCCCTCTGTTAAATTACCTTTTTTTCCATAGCAGCAATGAAAAACAATAAATTGAATGAAATTGTCTTGAAATGCTATGAATCTAAATGGACATTGTTCTGGTTTTGCTGGTCAGATGAACAATGAGACATGCCTGTGTTGTTTTTCAAGTTTTGCTAGCCATCTTCTCTCACATTTACCACTCTCTGTGACACAGAATCAACAGTCTAAACAAAAGTAGTTTTGTATAATTTTGTAACTGCTTTTGCCCGTTTTCATGCTCTTGTCATGGTGCCGTGTCTCTGTGCTGTTTTTCTTTTGCCATGCGTTTTCACCAGAACCCTCTTACGACAGATAGCTCCTTTTAAAAAACCTTTAACACAGCAGTACCGTCAGCTCGAATCTGTCCACCCTTTAGGGCCCAGTTCAGCCCATTGTGCCTTCTTGAACAAAGGGTGTCTGCTTAAAACCTTCGTCAGGAGGTCTGAGAAAGTCATATTTCAGATTCTCGTCGCAGAGGCCGTGGCTCGAGAGGTACAGTGGCCTGGCTGTGCTCAGACTCTGTAATGTTCAGTGAAATTGTGTCCGTGTGGGTCTCCTCTAGTCCCACCCCACCCATGTTCGCCTCCTCCTTCTCTTCTTTGTTCAAGAGGGCCACCTCGTTCTCATAGCAGAAGGAGTTGGAGTTGGACAGGATGTATTTTTTCTCTGCCAAGTCCCTCGCGCTGCACAGAGGGGTGCTGGGAACCTCGTAGGTCTTGTGAAAACGCGAGTAGTCCACCTTGTAGTAGTTCTTCTCCTCAAACAGGACTGGCTCGAAACGGTGGCCCCACAGGATCTCGCTGGAGAGGTAGGAGCTACGGCACTGGGTCGTCATGGCCGTGGCCTCCACCATGCCTTCGAGGATCACCACAATCTCGAACTCAACGGTCTCCAGTTCCTGCTTGCTCATGTCATAGAAGGGGCTGTCCTCGTCGATCTCGTGCACGATGGTGATGGGGGACACGAGGAAGATCCGGTCAATGCCGCTGTCGAAGCCCACATCAATGTCCATCTGGTCGAGGGGGATAAACTCCCCCTCGGCTGTGGTGCGAGACTTTAGGAGCTGGGCTCGGACGTGAGCCTCCACCAGGTGACTCTTGCGCAGGTTGCCGACACGCCACATCAAGCACAGCTTGTTGTCCCTCATGGCCACCGTAGCGTTGTGGCTGAACACCAGAGTCTCGTTTCTCTTCTTGGGCTTGGCCATCTTCGCCATGACGGCGCCGATGATGAATGCATCGATGATGCAGCCCACGATGCTCTGGAAGACCACCATGAAGACGGCGACCGGGCACTCATCAGTGACGTAGCGGTACCCGTAGCCGATGGTGGTCTGCGTCTCGATGGAGAAGAGGAATGCGGCCGTGAAAGTGCTGACGTTGGACACGCACCGCTGGCCGCTGCCCTGCCCGTTGTTCTCCAGGTCTCCGTGCAGGACGGCCACTAGCCAGAAGACGCAGCCGAAGAAGAGCCAGGACAGGAGGAAGGCCATGCAGAAGATGACGAACATCCAGCGCCAGCGGATGTCCACGCAGGTGGTGAAGATGTCGGCCAGGTAGCGCTGGCCCTTCTCGCTGACGTTGACAAACTGCACGTTGCAGTGTCCGTCCTTCTTGACGAAGCGGCTTTGCGCCTGGTGCCGCGTGTGCACTTTGCTCTTCCCGTTGCCGTAGCCGTTGGGCACAGCCATAGTGGCCAATTTCATGCCGTCTTCCTCGGATGACACGATGCTGTAGCGGTTGGCCCGCACACTTCCCATCACCTCTGTCTGGGAGGGCGGTGCTGCTGCTTCTGCTCTGGAAAACAGTCTGAGTTTTTGGAAAAAGCGTTGGAGAAACAGTTTTGAAACGCTCCCGGGGACCAACACAAGCAGGAAACAGTGGTGCAAAAAGAGCCGGACGCTGATGGCGTCACTCTGCTCCCTCTCTATTCTTTTGCCTGCGATGAGACAGGAAGGTCTTCGGGGGACGAAGGTGGCCAACTAGTCCTCTCTCGTCCGATCCTTGAACCTCATCAATTAGGTGTCCTGATGGGATGAGAAAGAAAAGAGAAGACAAGAAGAGATTGTTAGATAATTGACAGAACACAAAAAAGGAGAGCTCTACTGTGTGTGTGGTTTGGAGGTTTAAGATCTGCCCTGGATTGATTGTTAGAGTCTGATAGAAACCTAAAAATAGCACTTGTGAAACATACAAAAAACATTGTATAGGGCTATCCGGTGTGGCACAGGACGCTCTCATTTAATTCATCTTTAATTAAGGTATTACTTAAACTAACTTGCTGACGTTGGCAGGTTTGGGTTACCAAAAGACATGGAACTACACCGTTCTTTTCTGAATGCAGGGGAACTTGTGCTATTGTTGTTGGCTATTTCCTATTACTTAAAAAGGTTAAAAGCCATTTTGTACTCGTCTGTATAATTGATTACTCCTATTTCTTTAGGGGGCATATGCACTGAGAAATATAGTATTAAATACATGATGCAAAATATTCAACAACTTCAACCATATTTTACTTAGTTTTGGTGAAACAACTGTATATGTCCCTACTCTGCCTTTTCAACCCCCAGTGGGAGAGGTCAACACAAAATTGGCTCCCATTTCTCTCCGATGGTAAGTCATTTTTGTTGGCAGGGCACTGCTGACAAGATAATTTCTCATCAGACTTAGGTTCACAGAACTTCGCTCTGATCCCAAAGACTTTCTTAACATTAGACAACGTAACATTAGACTTCAGGACTCGGCCTGCGTTCATGTCTGTACCAAACATCACACTGCCGAAAACATCAGCCTAATGCTGTTTTGGTTGTCGTTGTTCGCGTGTGAATCTCTGCATGCAGTTGTACAATGCAGTGGCCTTTCGGCTGCCGGGGGGGGCATTTCCCATAAGGTGACTTTGGCATTGATAAGACAGCCACTTGTATCCCTGCAAAGACAAACTATACCACACCAGTGTGTTTGACACAAGCCTCGCCAGGCAGTGCCAGGCTTGTTGCCCACTGGTGCATTGTAAGTGCACATTTTCACACACCTTACTAATAACAACCGAATCAGGGGGGAAATGGTTTGCATGACTGTGTGCTTTACCAGTGCACTGGTGCAAAGCAACTTTCCCTCACTCCCGGCAAAAAAGGGATCCGGAAACTTTTCTAGTCTCATTCCAACGTGCAGCTTATTTAGCTCTAGCCTATATAGGGCTCTTAATGAGGTGGTTTTACAGAGTGTCGGTGTGACAGAAACATCACATATATTCCACACACAAGTTTGAAGTCTGAAATAAAGGATTGTTCCTTTGGGGGGAAAAACCCTTTCAGTCACAACATTACAACTTTATGGAATATAACCTTTTTCCTGGTCTGCTGGTGACCTTTCAGAGTTTGATGTATGACCCCCCCCCCCCCTCTTTTGCAAGGGTGTGTTGAGACAAACAGTAATTTCTCTCATATCAGGAGAATATACATAGAAACCATTGCCTAAAAGCATTGAGATTTAAGATTTCATGCTGTAACACACACACACACACACACATACAGGCTGTGTTCCACTGTGAGTGAGTGTATGAGAGCTAGAACTTGTTGACTTTCTGCTCACCCTCTGGGACCTAGTGCTCTCTGCAGCATAATACTAGTCCTTTGAGGATTCTCTGGCAGGACTAAAACAAAACTCATTAGAGCACAGAGTCTGTTCCACATGTCCTAAACTCTAACTCTCCTAGCAACCAGCGCTGTGAACATTCTGTATTGTTGTCTTTTTTTTCTACTAGACATAAATGCCTGTAAAGAAGACAAGACAGACAGAGAGAATGATTGTGTCAAGTCTCTTTAGAAGGCTTCAAAATATCCAATGACTTGGATGTTCAGTTGCTGCGTTCCTCACCCATTTAAGGGTGAAAATGAAATTATACCACTGGCAGTACACATATCTCAGTTGCTGAGTTGCTCCTTTCAAAATGACATGGTTGTGCAGAGTAAGAACGTAACATTTGAAAATCACAGCACACCAGTGCAAGCCAGAGGCATCTGCTGCAGGGCAGTAAAGCACCCTGTTCTAGGCTACTGTTATGGTGGCCAGGTCTTGTATACTAAGAAACTAAACAAAAGGCCATACTTTTGTGTTCCTATTCAACCTTATCATCAGATTTCCACAGTTAATAAAGAGACAAGCACAGAACTGTATCCGTGTAATTATTTGATGTGTAATACATTTAGTCCTGCACTTTTGAAACCAAACATTCACTGAAGATTGAAGTTTATTTTGGTTATTAAGCTCTAGGCAGAATGCAGGGAAAACAGTTACATAAAATGGTTGTGAGTATCTTTTCAATTTTTACACAACAACTTACAGGATTTTAACCAGTGGGTTGGCTTCACTTGTTATTCATATTTTTTCTCTGAATTTAAATGAATATGCCAAATATACAACAACTTCTAGGCAAACATTACTGTGTCTTCTGGTTTAATTAATGAAGCTCTTCTTTCAACAGAACTGAAAATGATCAATGAATGAAATCTTAAAATATAAAACACAGTATGGTTTTAAGACACTGATAACAAAGTAATCTCAGCGACTTCAGTCTTAGAAGTGGAGTGGCAAAAATGACTGTATAGAAGGAATGGAATATTTGATTGACAACACAAGGCGCAGCTCTGCCTGCGCGAAGCCAGCAGCGTCATTTGTGCACGACAAATGGGAACAGGTGCGGTGAACAGAAACTGCAGCGCTATCAAAGTTTTGACGACTTTTTTCCATTAATAATCACGCCGGTAGTATGCTTCAACTCCGAACTAACGTGGTAGCCAAGCCAACTACGGACATCAGTATGCGGACTTTGAGCTAGGATTTACCAAGCTCACTGTGACCTCATCCAGCATTCGCAGAGCGCATCCATCCGGCAAGGTTTTCCGCTACACTGGTTATACACAGAGATTACACATGTATCCAGATATTTCTGTTTTATCTATCCTAAAAAATTCTGTGCCTGAATAAATAAAAAAAAGTTCTTCTAAATATTAGCCTGGTAGATGCTTCAAAATACATATTCTCCATGGACATGTTAAAGTTGCCAATAATGTGAATACGGCTTCTGTATATTCTCTCCTAGGTAGGCTATATGACAAATGTAAAAAAAAAAAAAAAAAAAAAAAAAAAAACTAAAAAAACTTCATGTACATTATAGAAAAAACCCTACCTGTTTTTCATTTGTGGAGCAGTAAGGATCGTTATCGAGTATATCCCACCAGTTGCTTTGTTCCGCTATCCACACTTTGTTTACAGACCTCTCATATCTGTCGTATTTTGAACTTGATGTCGGGTAAAACTAACTTTCACGGTTCCGATATGACTGCGCTTGACAATGTGCTTAGCCGCCGGGGTCCCCAATGCCATTTAAAGAAAGGCTTGCCCCGCCCGATGCCCTGCAACAAGCCAATCAAGTGAGAGAGAGGAAGATGAGCGGTTGTTGCTGATACAACATCAGCTGCAGGAGCACTCAAATGCATGTCAAATGGTTATCTATGGTAGGCTAAATAAACATAAAAAAAAATGCTTTTTAAACAACATAGACAGTAGACATGTAGTTAAGGTTGTTTTATGTTGGCTCACTATCAGGAGTCAATGAACTTCATAATGGTTGAATGGTATATTTAAACTTGCGATTTCCCCTCTCAAGTTGATTAACGACAGATTGGATCAGTGGTAAAGCCTTATTGACGAATTGATTAGTTCCATAAATGCAATTCAATAGGCTAATATGGTTAACCATAACAATAACCTGTAAAGTACATCCGTAGTGTTAGCTTTCTGTTTAGATCTGGTTACATTAGTTGGCTATGTCCTCGATGCCAGCAGCATATAGGCTACTCATGTGCTTCACATTTTGTATTTTTGGCTGTGTTGGATCCGAATGGTGAGCACTCCTAATTCACGTAACCGTTATTGGTCACTTGGGCGCAAGAATGCTCTTCATGGAATCCTAAAACCTTACAGTGAATTAGCTTCAAGTCATTCTGAATTTAACAATTCCAGTAAACGGAATACTGCTTTTTTCTACCGGAGTAATCTCTGACTGAGGTTGCATCAACATTTGTTGAAGGTCGCTTACATTGTCAAGTTTAGGCTGTTGTGACTGAAGTAGGCTGTCCAGTAGATGAGACAGATATTTTTAAACACAAAACTTTCAGTTGTCACCCCTAACTTTCCCTGAGATTATTACACAGTGTGTATTTAAATTCAAGAGGGGACGACTTATATCATTGCCGTGGAGGATGTCTCATGTGGGAAATTAAACAACCAGAGAGGCCGATCTATTTTCCTTTAAGCATTTGCTCCAGCTCTCCTCCACTGTTAAACCACTGCTCTGCCAAATTCCTCTGTTTGGACACAGCCAGTCACTCTCCGCAGCTGCGTGTCTGAGGATGCGATGACACACCACTAACTAATGGACCAAAGCCGACATTGTCTGTGAACCTGCTCCGAAAAGATTTAGTTACTTTTAAAGGCCTTTCTATAAATAATTGCGCCTATTTTGGTAGGACCATGGTGTGTGACCGTGTGTTTACTTTTGTATGCCCAATTTAACGGAGGGGGCGGGTAGCGCTGCTTTTGACCACAAGGTGGAGAGCTAGAGACTCAACGAATAATTCAGCTGTAAATTTAGTAGAGCCCAGTGAATGTCCCGCCAGTGACCTCTGCTTATTACCAATAGCCACATTTTCAGGCAGTGTGTACATTCTCCACTTAGATACATGTGTGTGTGTGTGTGTGTGTGTACAGATTTGGCCTCCTAGCATTTACTGAAAAAATCGGAACAGAGTGCATTCACATATGGGCCAGTCATGTAGGATGTAAAGTTGGTGAAGAGAGTCATTTAAACAATTGTGTAATGTCTACTTCCCACTGCATTGGTAAGCTTCACGGCATTGTCTTATCATTATCTCACTGATATTAAATTCAGATATTTAGTCTGACCTTAGCTTTTGCAAACATTCAGGCCATTAAACATACTGACCATCACATTTCACAGTGCCTGTATCCATTCTCTAAGTGTCTGATGGAAACATTATAGACTGTGCAGACCCTACAGTGAACATTAGTTACCTTTCAGCATCATCTCCAGTTACAGGTTCTGACCTACTGAGGTGTCGGCTATGACATGTGGGTATCTGAGGTGTAAACAGGTGACTTCAGACTTCAACACCACACTGATCTAGGAACCAGGCAATCAAGCAAGCTATTTCTGATGGGTTCAGGTCACCGGGAGGGACATCAATCTGATCGGATTTTTACAAAGGCCATCCTGTCAATGGCCTAGGCTATTGCTTTCTTCTTCTGCTGGTGAGCGTAGACTGAATACAATGGGAAATAATACATTTAAAAATGAAGTAGGTTACTGGAATTGTGTGTATGTATCTCTGTCAATTAGTGACTAGCGGATACGGAACTCTGCAGTGAAACAAACGAATTCCCCGAAACTATAGGTCACGTGCTCGTGTGAAGCGCGAAATCCAGGGATTGGAACGTAAATATTAGCACACCTCCGGTGTTCGAGGGTGCGGGTCCGAGTCCAGTGCTGGACATATTATTGATTATAAAATCGCATAATGACACATTAAAATCCTAACACCTGTGCATACATTGTCAAGTTTACTGCTGATGGCCAAACCTAAAGTCCTGTGCAATTTGCAGCTGAGACTCTAATTTCGTGATGGTACTAGCCACCAACATCTATGCACCTGGCAATTAAATAACTCAGCTGGTGCATATGTTCAACAAACCTACCTGTAACTAGCTTCCTATATACACTTACCAGTGTATGCCAGTGACTGACCAGTGTAGGCCAGTGACTGACCAAACACAGCAAAGCTTAATGATAATAAACCTTAATATAATAACCTAATAATAATTATTACCTTTACCACTGAAAGTTATCCACATATAATTTCATGACGGTTATGTAGGCTATGTTAGACATTATGAACTAGTAGATAGCTGGTGAGGGATTCTCTTTGGCCAGACATGCTGTCATTACACTTCACAGCACTTGTTTCAGACATTTTTAGTGCAGCAACACCTTCTTTTCATTGCATTGCAAGCTGAACCAAAACTGTGATCTCTGTTAGCACATTTTAAAACCACATAATGCCAGGAAGACATATTTCTGACAGAAATAGACATAGAAATAGACATAGCCTAGCTTGCACTGGAACAAAGGTGATATCATCTGACTGGGGGTCATGAAAGGATAGACTACATAAATATGTGGCCTGAACACATAGACTAACATTACACAACTTTCATCTTCATGTTTTCATTCAATTTTCATCAATAAACTGGTGATTAAGCACTTTGAGAAGCTACTCATTATTAGTTAGTAGTTAGTAGCTACTTTATTGTCAGTTGTCAAAAGCGGTGGGGATGAAACTGGTGATAAGAAAAAGCAGTGTGAAGACACGCCCCCAGCGTGACTGACACCTATGGTCACAGGCCTGCAAACCCTCTGGTGCCAAGGAAGACACTGCTGGAACATCTTTTATTTTGGCCTTTAAATGCACAGTGAAAAAAGAGAAATATGATGAAGTGTTGTGTTGTGTCCAGCTAGGGTCGAGTCACGGCCGAGGCCAGTGCTACTGGAGAACTGACCTCTGTTTTGCCAAAGTGGTGGAATATGATCCTATAATCTTTAGTTAGATCTCACATTCAGCAATCAGCTTCATGTTTCCCCTGTGTTTCCCCTGTTTTTCCCCCTGATACATTCACCATACTGATCACAGATTAGGATGGGTCACCACACCAGAGGTGGGGTCTGTACCTTATGCTCTGGTTCTGGTTACCTCAAGTGGGTACATCAGAAATGAAAACTGAAAACTATTTCGGTTGAAGAGTAAAACACAGAGTGGTTTGAAAAAAACAATCTTTAATTTTTATAGAAATGTATGGTACATCACATGGTCATTGTAATACAGGGATTTTGTAACAGAAAATATCCCAGATGCCTGACAGCGACTAAAAGTGGATCCACAACACATCAGTTTGACTCTAAGGCAATGATTTGGTATGATGTGGTGACATTATATACAAGTCTAAGAAGTCAATGCTGTCAACCGCTAATAGCCATAGATAATAGCCAAAGACACTCAAATAAGCATATGGTAGGTTTAGTAGAGTGCTATTTCTAATTTGGCCTAATTTGGAGACTCTTAAGTCGAATTGACCCAACAGTTTAATTGTTTATGTACAAAAGGCCAGAAAATGATTTTATAGCATCGACAGAGGTAAACTAAAGAGTCCTATCCTACTTCTGGGGTGTAATTTCCACCGTTGTGTTACTCTGAATAAAGTCCTGTCCACTTGTCCATCAAAAAAGCGTACGTCCAAACTATTACTTAAAAATGGTTAAACTGTTAAAAATACACACATCACTCAGTTTAAGACAGGTCCCATGAATTTCAAAGACATACATTTAGGAAACTCACGTCTGGAATTGGTTCATAGTGCCACACCAATATACCACTTCCCATCAAATACAAGCCACGATGTAATAATACCTTATTAGCAATGTTACAATATGTATACATGTTTTATAACGTTTTTAGTCTCTGTCCAGGTTTCATATTCTCTGAACATGTAGAAGATACCAAGAGTTCATTTGCAAAAACAGATATCTCCATTTTAATGAATTTGTGCAAATCATGTTTTTTTTTAATTGCAGTCAAGCTGCATTATTTTGACTTAATCTAAAGAAGCAAACTGCAGTTTAATTGATATTACCTGCAGTGCACAATAAATACATATGATTTATGAAAATTCATAAAAATGGATATATTTGTTTTTCCAAACAAACTCTTCCACTGTTATTATTCAATCTTAAGTGTGTTACAGCTGTCTATCGTGTCTTTCTCTATCTCATTCTTGAGTGTGTTACAGTTGTCTATTGTGTCTTTTTCTATCTCATTCCCGCTCACCAGTTCCACTGTCACCGTGGGCAGTTTGGTCAGTCGGGGAGACAGTCGGGGAGACAGTCGTGGAGACAGTCGGGGAGACATTCGGGGAGAGTGCCTTAGCCACGGGGAGATCTTGGTACGGTGGTACTCCTCGGCACTGACCTCCGGCACGTGCACCTTGCCAGTGTGGTTGAAGAGTGCGTAATCCACCTTGTAGTTCTTCCTGGTGACCCTAAGCATCTCCTGGAAGACGTGGCCCCACAGGATCTCGTTGGGCGTGTAGGAGGTGCGGGTCTGGTGCAGGATGCCCGTGGAGTCGTCTGTGTAGGTGAAGGACACCACCAGCTCGAAGGCCTCCCTGCGCAGGTCCCGGAGGCTCATGCGGTAGAGGGGGCTGTTGGGGCCGATCTTGTGCAAGACGGTGGTGGGGATGGCTAGGAGAAAGTCCTTCTCGTGGATTTGCAGGTCCTTGTAGGACACGTCGACTCTCCCGGTGGTGTGCACAGTGTGGCGGACGATCTGCGCGTGAGCCGTGCCCTCTACCATGTGGTTGGGGCGGAAGTCGCCCACGCGCCACGACAGGCAGAGGTCCCCGTTGCGCAGGTTGACCACGGCGCAGTGGGTGAAGCCAATCGTCTGAGCTCTCTTGCGCGCTGACGCCATCTTGGCCACGGCGATGCCTATGACGAAGGTGTCGATGAAGACGCTGATGACGTCCTGGATGGTCACCAGCACAATGGCTTCCATGCAGTTTTCTGTCATGCCGCGCGAGCCATAGCCGATGGTCGTCTGCGTCTCGAGCGAGAACAGAAAGGCCGCTGTGAAACTGCGCACCCCGTCCATGCAGGGCGCGTTGTAGTGGTCTTTCATGTCGTTATGCGCCAGGGCGATGACCCAGAAGAGGATGCCAAACAGGAGCCATGACAGGATGTAGGAAAGGGCGAAGATGAGCAGCATGACGCGCCAGCGGGTCTCAATGAGCGTGGTGAAGATATCCGTCACGTAATGCAACCACTCCTCGGGGATATGCCGGAACACCATGTTGCAGGTGCCATCCCGGCGCACGTACCGACGCTTATTCGAGGGCCACCCGTCCTCCGTCTGCAGGCTGAGGGTGTCGTCGAGCCGCTGGACTGTGGAGTAGTGTGTGGACATTGTATAAGACCTGGCAATGGAGAAGATGATAACAGTTAAAACATTCCTCTAGTACAGGCTAAGTGCAGGTGTTTGTGTCTTGTGTAAGCAAAGTGTTTGGAATGCAACAAGCTTTTTTGAGGTTCTTTGCATAAAGAAAAAGAATCAGGAAGAGGCCCTGTTGGTGCACTGCAAAATAAAACATTTCCAAGAAATCAGAATATTTTAGCAATTTGTAGCAAATGAAGCAAATCCTGCTTGCTTCCCTTTCCCTTTTCTTCCTGTAGTTGTTGATGTGAGCTGAAGAGATGTGATGTGTCACAAAGAAAGTGAAATAAATGATCCAGAAAGATTTAAAATAGCCAAGAGAAGAAAGGAAAGAAATTAAGCTGTGGTCATTATTCATGAATAAGCCACATGTCTGTTTTCTTCAACTAGTTACAGAAACCATCGTTCAAGCAGACACCTTTCACCCCAGCAACAAAGCTGCAGGTTTGTTCCTGGTGAAAGAGCTGATTATACCTACAGCGATCAGTCATTAGTCAAGAAGAGGAAAAGCAAGGCTACATAAGTCAACTGACATGTAGTAGTGAAACACCATTAATGGGGAAACTATGAGTATTCAAACTGCCTCATTGCCTCTCCTTGTGGTTGTCAAACATCTCACTATGCTTCTGTCCGTGTATGAGTGTCTAAAAACATCCCTATAATTGCTGTTTTTTAGTAAACACATAACCATGTCTAAGTATAGTGCGATTTTAATGACTAAAGATTCCGAACTCCCACATTGTTTGTCGGTTAGTCAGCAGTGTTTTGGTCGCTGGTGGCCTAATCTTGTCGCTGTTGGGGCTGGGTGTTGTTTTTCGGGGTCAAGGCGGTATTCCAGCCAAAGGTTTTTACCATTCCACACAGATGATCGAACGCCTTCGGTTCTCCAGGTCACCAAAACACTCCCTGTGGCTTAAAAGAACAGAACATAGTGGAGCCGGAGAGCTTTTTTAAGGGGGGGAAATGATGAGGTCACACGTTCAACAACACCTCTTGTTTAGTGCAGGCCCAGAAAAATGTATTGGGATGCTGGGACCTGTCTGTAGGTATCAATCAACCTGACAGAGCTTTGACATCCATCAACATCAGCGCCTCGTCTGTGGGAGGTCTTGTTTGGGTCAGGTTAAGAAAGGGCTCAGTCTGCCAGACACACTTGTGAAAGGTGCTGGGGCATGGCTGTGTGTGTGACAGCAGGGTCAGTGGGTGGGTTGGTGGGACAGGACAATCCGGATGGTTCTACTGATGAGGCTATGAAAGAACACAAGCACACACACACACACTTGCACGCACACTAGCACACGCACAAACACACACACACACACACACACACACACACACAAGTATATGAGCACACACAAACATACACTCATCACACATGCACTCAAATGCACACACCCATACTCACAAACATACGTGCAGAGACTCTGCTGATTGGACCATGCAAGCATGCACACACACACAAGCATACAAACCATACGAACACACGCAGTTGCTCTCTCTCTCACACATTCACACACCAGAGGCTTGCACCCCGCTCGCTTGGGTATAGTTCTGCACAGTGATTTAGATGAGGTGAAGAATAGGCTAGATCCTGCTTCCACCTCAGTGATTTGTGGGCTTCTGAGGCCGCTGCCTTTTCAATGGAAGAGGCACATTGACAGGTTCACATGTTTTCACAGACGCAAAACACACACACACACACACACACACTTTCAATAGAATAGAATGTTCCCCATGTTTGACAAGCACACCAAGACACACACATACAAATACACACATATGTACACACTCACACACACACACACTTTTGGCTCATTTTCTGTGGACACATACCGCCAAATTTTCCACCCTCGCCGTAATGATAAGGAATTGCTTGTTTAGCATAGCTGGGTTAGAAACGGATGCCTATGATTACACTTGACTCGCTACTTCTGTTTTGTGTTTTAATTTTATTCCTCCGCCACCTCTGACCTCGCCTTGCGTGTCACTCGCCTGAAAGGAGAGGGAGGGAGTATCTTCAGCTGGTCTGGAGGAATTGGAAATAGAAAATCCAGCATAATGTACATGAGTGGGAAATATTTCGCTCTTTTTTTTCACTCTTTAGTTCTCTCATCGTTCACAGCTAAACACACACTAAAACACTCACACACACAGCACAAACCGTTCAAATCTGCACAAATTAGCATAAATGATAAGACGAGCTCAGACTGAGTTTTCCAGCAGGTTTAGTTTGGGTGTAGGGTAGACTAACTAGCATGCTGTAGTTGGCCGTTTCCTCTTGCTCCTTTCTCTGATAACAAATCCATACTGCTGAGTGTCTCTGGCCCACACCTGGTTCTGCATCGGTTTCCCTTTGGGATGTTTTGCCTTGCGCCTCGGTTCTTATTAGAGTTGGACCTTGTGGCTATGCGTGCGCCCAGGGTCCTGAGGCTCACCCTTTTTTTCACCTGCTTGTCCTGCCACTTACCGGCAGCGGAACCGCCTAAGCAAAACTATCTGGCCATGCATCGCAAACAGATCCCGTCCACCCCTGCCGGGATCACTGGAAATCTCCAACCTCTCCCTTCCTCGCTCCGCGCCCACCGGAACGCCGCCGGACGGAAGTCTCTTTTCTGCCGGCTGAAGGGGAAAAATGGCGGAGGGACTGAAGGGAAAACGCAGTGGAGAGAGACGAAGGAAGCTGGCCCTCATTCCCTGTTCTTTTTCCATGGTGGGTTTTTGTTGTCATATTCGTTCACATAGTTTTGTCATATTTTTATCGGGCTGGCTTTGGCCTGACGGTGCCGCTCCTTCGCCTGGTGCGTTTTCCCCTAGTCTATTTTAAGAGGTCAATCTGGGAATGTTTATCATTTGTGATTCGGTTTCTTTCCAGCTTCCCTTCATCCACTGTGTCAATACAGTTTATCATAATGGGGCAGTTGCCTAGAGATGCAAACCCTGTTTCAACAGGCCGCTGTAGATTGTGTGTGTATGTGTGTGTCTCAATGGATGGGTATTTGAATGTGAAGGCAGCTTTTTTTCTTAACTAAGAACTTCCCACAATGCTACCATTAGTCATGCCATTTACAGATAGTCCTAAAAATGGATTATTTACTTTTTGATGACGATTGTTTACATTTTCCGTTCTTTATTTTTTTTAAACAAACAACAATCATGTTACATTTGGTTCACATTTCTGCATCTCAGTTGCACAGTGGAACAAATGTAAAAAGAGCCTGAAAAGGATATTCTTATACTTTCTACCTTTAATCACTTTTAATTACTTTAATTACTTTTAATTTCTTCACCTGTGGAAGTGAACCCATTGCCTGTATATTGCTAGCACCACGCTCTAATTGTTGACTGACAGGAGAGCATCCCTGATGTCAGGTGGCCCTGGAAGAGCTCTGTCCCTGATCTGTCTCGGATCTGGGCCAGTGTCACCACAGTGTCTGCTGCTGGCTGGGACTTGTAACTCGATTCCTTTGCCTCGGTGAGCTGCCGGTTGTCTGTCTCCACTCTCTACTTGAGGTAACTGCTTCCTCTCTCCTCTTGAGTTAACTGATTCCTCCTTTCTCTTTCACTCTCTCTGTCAGTCTTTTTCCCTCCCTCTCTCCATCTCATCTCTCTTTGACTTGCATTCTCTGTTTCTCTCTAACCCTCCCTGTCTCTCTCCTTCCATCATTTCCACTCTTGCCCTCTCTTCCTCTCTCGCCCTCTACCGCTCTCTTTCCTTTCATCTCTCTGCCTCTCTCTCTCTGTCTCTGTTTCTGTGGTAAGATAGCCAGTGCGCTTTAATGGCTCTGGACTGCGGGCTGAGGTTGGTTGGACTGAGCAGAGCATTTGGCCCGGCCCACCGGTGACGGCTCTCTGGGTGGAGGCCAGCCAAAGCGCTGTCAGAGCTCCAACCCGAGGAAGCGCCACTGTGCTTTCCCTGCCCTAAGGTTAGCGGAGGGGAGAAGGAGAGACGGAGGGAAAGAGTTGAGAGAAAAGGTTGAGAGGGTTTAGGTTGGAGGAGGACGAGGAGAAGGAGGTGATGGGGGGGTGGGGGGTTTGGAAACTTATGGGGCGTCTCCTTCGTACGATCATCGGCAGGGATCAGCTCAATGGCGGCCAAACCACTGAACGCATCCTCCCCGTGTATGGTCAACCCCCCCCCCCTCCGCCCAGGCTGAGAGGGCTGCCGAGTCAAGCGTCGCTATCTGACACAGAGAGCCCGGTGTCGGCTCGACAGAGCCCACTTCCTTTCGGGCCAAAGCCCTGGCCCCCGTTGCCTAGCGCGCAGAACACAATCTATGATTCATAGAGAGAAAAGGAGGGGAAAAAGGGCAGAATAATTGTCCTTGCACCCCTCCCTCATCCCATGCTCCGTGATACCCAATATGTAAGCAGGAAAAAGAGTGTTGTGATTAAGCCCTGTGATAACATTGTTGTCCAGATGACACCATTCCAAAACCTACATGTAAAAAGTTTTTTTCTGTGCCACTCAGACCCCTAAAGCCATACAAAGCTATTGAGTCTATGTCAGGAACTCTTTGAAACTCCATAGCCATTGTTAATCAACTCTACCGTCAACTGAGAAATAAGAGATTTTTCATGATTTGAACTTTAGATTTGAACCTGTGTACCAGATACCTGCAATTACTTCATTACTCCTCATCAAAGTCACAGTGAGCGTGTGGTTTGTCTAATATATCTGCTGCTCTAATATATCACCATGCCATTTCCCTGTGCATCAACTATTGTCAGTGAAAAAGAAAACATTTACTAATTTTCTCCAAGGGCTCTGTGATTTAGTGCGCCCGTAATCCTATGCCAGTGAAGCTACTTAAAAAAATCATTCACTGAGGCTTGCACAGCTGACATACCCTATTTCAGCAATGAAAACACATACAAGATTTGGGAGAAAGAATATTCTCTTAGACAACAGTCAAGCCACAATGCATCCAATCTAAATTGTGTTTTATTGCATGGTTGATTTAAACAGTGGTGGACAAGGATATATGGTTGTTGCCTTAAGGTCTCTCTGTGTTTGTATCTTCCATCCTTTTGCTTGTGTCAGTGTCTTCCAGCGAGAGATAGAGAGAGATAGAGGTAGAGAGAGAGAGGGAGAGAGAGAGAGGAAGAGAGAGAGAGAGAGAGAGAGAGAGAGAGGGAGAATGAGAGAGAGAGGGAGAGAGGAAAGGGGAGGGTATGTAGAGCAAGCATTCCTAATTACGCACCCTCTGAGCCTGGAGGAGTCCAATCCAATATCAGCTAATGAAGATGCATGCCTTCCTCGACATAAGGCCCACTTTATGTCCCACAAGGAAAAGTTTGTCAAGAAATTCACAACAGCCTCTTCTGATGCCGTAATGAGAACCCACTCCCTGCTAATTCCACCCCCCAACCCACCCAAACTCAATCCCTACCCCCCTTCTAGGCACGGCAAGCGCATTAGTGGCGTAAAACAGTTAACCGTGTCTTGTCTTATGTGGTATCATCACATACATCAGAGGCCCGAAATCCCCCCCGAGCGAGAGAAACAGAGAGGGTCCATCCGGCCTGACTCGCCGACTCTGAGACTTGGATCCTGCAAGGCAATGGTATGGGGCTAAATCGATTTATTCATTTTTTTTAAGTGGTCTTAACATGTTTAAAAAAAAAAAAAACCAAGAAAGAAATTTCGCGAGAATGAATTGGTAATGAGTGGTAATTCTGTAGCTGGCGGCAGACGAGGCTTGGCAGACGACTGTTGGAAGACAGGGAGGAACTCCGCTGTCCATCCTAATAAAAAACAGAGACGCCCTGTACTGAGGATGACCTGATGTAAGGACAGTTAGTGCAATTCATTTTTGGTCAATTCTGTCATAAAAGTGCGCAAAAGTTGCATCATGTGGCCCTACCTTTCCTTAATCAAGGTCAAACCTCTGCATCATAGTCTGTCATGCATACCCCTGAGTAGTCTGTAATCAGTGGTGGACGAAGTACACTAACTATGTACTTAAGTGAAAGTATAGATACCTGGTGTAAAATATTACTCCAGTAAAAGTAGAAGTATGCACTTTGAATTTCCACTTAAGTAGAAGTATAAAAGTATTTGCCTTCAAATATACTTAAGTATTTAAAGTAAAAGTACCTTAATGAATTATGGTTCTAATGGCCTTTTATCATTTTCACATCAAAGCTCGGGGTCAATCAACTGATATAAGATAAAAATACTACTGTCTATTTAAAAGTGTATAAGCACAACACATTGAAAGCTATCTTTTGCCATTAGGTAAGACAAAGTGGTTATGAAATACAAGAGAACAATTATTTTATTTTACATTTATTTGTAACTTAGTTGCACATTTAATTATACAAAAATGTGAAGTTAAACATAAACTCCTTTACTATATCACATCTGTCGGTCTGTGTTACCCTTAAACTCATTTTCAAAGTATGATAAATACCATTACAGGAACTAGTTCCACAAAATCAGAGAATGTGGTGTTGTAATAGTTTGTGATGGAGACTAGTGTTAGCAGTGATATTCCCTACACAACCCTAGGTACAAAAACAACAACACTTGAACTAGTTATGCTAGTTTGTGCTGAAGACTAGTGTTAGCAGTGATACTCCCTACACAACCCTAGGTACAAATACAAAACACTTGACCTCAGATCAAACGTGAAGAAAAGAAATGTCATTACAGGAACTAGTTTTTGCAGAAATTGCACAAAATTACAGAGCATACCGGTCTGCACCGAAGACTGTAAAGAAGTATGTAGTGATACTTTTACCGAGGGAGTTTGTCAAGAACTGCATGATAAAAGTTTGCGACATCTTGTGCCCTTATAAAAGGCAAGCATTTTTAAATGTGAGCCTGAGCAGAAACTCCGTTGATTGTTTCTTCCATCATTTAGCGTTACGTAGGCTAAGCTTGAGCATAAAACAGCCTCAAATTGCAGCAGAATTCAACGTAGCTCACACTCAACGAACGAACCAAACTGACAAAACCGAAAGAACTTCAGAGCAAATAGCGCTAATCCCTGATTGGTGTGATTGTGAACTCACGCTGACCTTTCATTATTTGATTCGCTTTGGGAAAAAGGAACGAGAGGCTTTACTAAATGTAATGGAGTAAAAAGTACGAATTTTCACTTTGAAATGTTGTGGAGTGAAAGTATAAAGTCTCACCAAATAGAAATACTTGAGTAAAGTACAGATACATAGATATGTTACTTAAGTACAGGAACGAATTACATTTACTTCGTTACTGTCCACCACTGTCTGTAATGTATTAATTTATTAATAGTGGATTTAGAAATTGTCTACACTTTCCCTTGTTTAAATAAGTATGTGCTGTAAATGATGTGGTTTTACTGGCTAAGCAGTGGTTGCATTTAATGTCCTATTCCACAGGTCCGGCAACACAAGCTGCTAAAGGGCGTTTATACTAAACACCTCAGGTGCCTCACACCAACATACTCTTCAGATTAGGGCTTTTGTATATCGCACAGCTCTTAACACTGTAAACCTTTTTGGGAAAATTGTGCTGGGAAGACAAAGCAAATATTCAATAATCTCAAAGCCATGACCACACAGTGCTATTAAAAGGAGATAATGCGTAAAAGTCCCTGTCGGGAACACATTAGCCTGCTTGGTGGCAAACAAACTACGTACGAAACCAGGACAAAAAACAAACAAACAAACACAGAGAGGTCGACCTCCACCAAACGAGTTGCGTCACACAAAAACAGAGAGGCCTAGCCACCTGTTTTAAAACTCCAGAGCCAAATTGGACAGAGGCATTACAATAACTTGGCCTCGTCTTATTCATGCCCCCCCCACACCCCCACCTCCTACCACACACACACACACACCCACACCCTGGCACACACCCACCCTGCTTTCTCTGCCTTATGTACTAGGGCAGTGACCTAACAGCACTCAGAGCAATGTTTTCCACATTACACAGGATCTGTTGCGGGTGCGTCAGCCAGAGAGCAGACTGTGCTGTATACAAAACAACGCGTCCTGCCGAGCATCAACAGAGGCACACCACCGCCAGCAACGGCGACCAGAGGGAAGCAGGTCGTGCCCTCCTAATGATACAATGCAGCCCTCGCAGTCTGTGGCATACACACACATGCTTAGACACACTCACACACTTTCCATAAGTCTCAAGCAAGTAAGAAAGGGGACGCGTGTCTATGCTACTTACAATCTAAGACATCTATGCTACTAACAATGCCATGCCAGAACCTTCTCTCCTGCTCTCAGATAAAATGCTGCTTTTACCAGGACCTACTGCTTTTAGTCCCTCGAGTCACATGCAAAACATCTGTCCAATGCACAAGCCTACATAGGAATAGGAAATAGGTAAGCAGTTGGTAACATAACGGAACCTTACACAGATATCCGATATCCAATTATGCACTTCTTCCCATGGTCTCAGGCATATTCCTAACACTGACTCTCACTCACTGCTTCTACTCCATTAAGAAGCATAGCCAGAACCCCACACACACGCACACACACGCACATACACACACACACACACACGCCCACACACGGAAAGCCCTGCATGCATTTGTAAACCCTGCACAGAGAGAGGTGATACCCAGTCATCCATAACCCTGTGGCCCTGGCCTTAGCCCCACTGAGTCCTCAAAGCAGCAGGCATGTTCCATGCACTGCCCTGGGCTCTAACAGGACCATTACATGGCCACTTACTGCAAATAAGCATTCCTGTTAGCCATGCAAGGATCAGTGACTTGAAACCATGTGTTTGGGTGAGGACAGGCCTGCCCTCTCGTTTCACCCCTCTGGGCCACCAGTCTCCTCTACTGACCTTTCCCGATCTTCTATTTTTACACTTTTATGTGGGTCGAGTAGCTCAATCAGCAGAGTTGCTGGTTGAGCAATATTCCAATGTAATAGGTTAATGGGACAATTTGGTCAAAACATTATTAGACTAACATTATACAGCTATTTTTCTGCTCAAACTCGTGACACTGGTCACCCTTGACAACTCAGCCTAAAATGAGTTAGCCAGCGAAATGTGAGTAACCAGAAAAAAACGGGTCACCACTTACTTTCATGGTGTAGAAAAACAGCTATCCTCTAGCAGAGAGACATTGCTGTCTAACTCCATGTCTAACATGATGTTCTACTGACATGGTAATGGGGAGATGATAGAAATGCCATGTGGGGGGGGGGGGGGGGGAATCTGCCTTTAGGGCACCTGCTCCTCTGAAATAAGTTACTATGTTGTGATACAGATAACATTTTGGGGTAAAACAGAGTCATATCCACCTAGAAATTACTTTAAGTATTGTGGCGGTGAAAAAAATATTCTCAATTATGTTCAAAAGTGTTTCTTATACTGACAAATTCAATGTCCTGTCTACGCACAGGGAAGAAAAACGTTTTTTGTCTTTAAAAAAAAAAGCGTTAGTATGTCATATAGGCTACTACAATGGTCAATGCTCAAATTAAACCCATTCACAGTTAACTGGTTACACATTTTTGTGGAACAGACACACTATGCTATCTACAATCAAAGATGCAACAATGTGTTGGTTACGTTAGCATTGCAATTCACTCTGCAAACACTTTAAATAGGGGTAGTGTGCACATGCAGCAGAGGCTATGGCTATGCATAACAATGGACTGTTATGATTGGGTAATTTGGTTTTCAGTGCTAGAGGGGCTTTGCAAAGTTTATGAATTGCAATGTACTGAAGGGCTACTCTTCTGTATTTTTAAAGAAGGTTTTGTTTCTTATTCATATTTCTTCCCCTAATTAACTGCCAAAGTGAGGCACCTGGGCATGGTTGTGTGAGAAAGACTTCAGTCTATATTCATAATGTCAAAATGTTTGTTCATACAGGTTTTTTTTTTCTAACTGTGTCTATTTGAATCAACACAATGACATGTACTTCTGAAATGATATGCACAGTAAGAAAAATACATGGATTTCCTAGTCTTCTTTAAAAAATATTCTAATTCTAATTGATAGGCCTAATAGAAAATGAATGTCTACATTACAGAAATGTTAAGGACTGTATCAGACTGCATCTTATTGTATTGCATGGTTCAGTATGAAATGTATTGTTTCTACGTTATATAGATATGAATAAGATTGCCTTTTTAGGGAGACATGCACATCTCTAGTTTTAAGGTTAACAAAAGGAAACAATTAGCCTACTGGCTTCAGCGAAGTCATTTTTAGTTGTTGCTGGCCAATTTAACTCTTAACACATCCCATCACCGTTATGTCGGCATGGAGATCAAGACAACTAATTTTCATGGAATGGTCCTGACCTGACTACATTATTTGATGGTATGATCCTGAGAAAATACGCGAGCTCTACAGATTGGCCACTTGGCCCATATGACTTGGCCCATCTAAGAAGACTTCTCCCTCAACAAGCTACTCAGACACCTCTGTTCAAGGACAAGTTTGAATGAAACCATGTAACATATAGACAAACCCAGGTATTTAATCTTCTATAATGCTTTGGTTAGGTAAAAAAAACTGATGTGTCATTTAAGGGCAGATATGTGCATAGTTGTGAAGAGCTATCCTAACTTTTAGCTAACTACTAGCTAACCCAATGCACACAGTTGCTTGTAAAGGTTTTTCGTTTAATGGCACTTTAAGTGTCGAAGCTAGAAATTCCGAGAAATGCGAGTTAACCTGAACTTCAAAATTAAAAAGTAACGTACCATTGTTGACCATGTCGGTCGTCACTAGATAGCCTAACCACTGAACTCAGTAAGTATTTGATGTTCTAAGTGCACCTCCATTATAGTCTACACAACAGGATGAGTGCTTCGAACAAACACAAATGGCAACACCAAAAGGCTTAACATTTGTTAACGACGATAGCTGTGAATAAATGTTATACCACTTCGGATAGCTTAATTGCACGAGGCTCTGATGAAATTCAGCAGCACAAATGATTGCCGTACAGCTTGATGCCAGATGTAACTGATTGTGTTTTGTAGGCTTATTGCAGTTTGAAGTTCGTCATTGGTCCCACCACTTTTCTATGTGCCAGCCTCGAACCGAAATATAATTGCTGGTGCTACCATAGCAGTTCACAATCAGTGGAATTGTGGTCTACAAAAAGGCACTGCCAATTACAATTGCTATTAGAGAAAACACGCTAAAACCATTATATAACCATATAGGCTACTGTGTAATACACTTACTGCATTCATTCAAATATTTGAAGCTGACATCACTACTTGTCATCCAAATCTAATCTCTAGTCTAGTCCCAATTAAGTTTTAATGGCATAAAAAAAATACCTCAGGTCAGTGATAAAACTTTATAACTTTATGGAGCTGGCATTGCCTTGTTATGCAATGGAAGGCCATATATCCTGCCAATCAAATTTCATCTTCAACTCTTCTAGTTTTATTTTGGTTGGCACACAGCATAATCGAACAGCCACTGTATGTTATGCCTTTAAATCTCCAGATCCCCAAAACATACATTCCCACAGAATGGACACACACACACAGCTTTCTCATATCCCTGATATGACCGTCTGAGCAATCTGTATCGGGCCACTCATGTGATGTGCTGCGTGTGATCACACGCCTTAGATAGATCACACTGTGTTCTTTCCCCAAAAAAAATCACTCTCACTCTCCCCTTCTCCGCACCCCTCCCATGTTCCTTTAACTCCTGGGACCCAGGTTGCGTAAGACACACACATCTTTCTGTTCCGAGCCCCAGAGCCTGGGCTCCTGCCCTTCCTTCTCTGCCTCCTTCTCCAACGCCCATGACTTATCTCTGTCCACACGCCTCACATCTGATCCAGTGTGACAACCTCAGGAAGCCAGGAAAACCGTGCACACAAATACACACACACACGACACACACACACATAATGGAGTCCAACTGAAAACTGAGAGGGTTTACATTTTCTGGGTGGCAACTCGAAATACTGCTTTTACTTATATTGTAGTCACTCACAGTCTCTCATTTGGGCAACCTTCACTTCACTTTTAAACACACACACACAGCCGTGTCCTAACTCCTACTCTCTTTTCTGATTCACACGCACACAACACACACACACATGAACACCCAGTTCCCTGCCCTTGAGTTTGCTGTATCCTGCAGATTCTCTAAATATAAGATCATGTGACGTAAGAGTCCATCACTGGACCTGTGCCCAATATTTGCTGACCATTTGAGAAAGTCTATGAGAAATATATATAATGATTTATGAGAAATAGCATAAATGTGTAAAAAATAAATACTAATAAAAGAAAGACAATGCGTATAATACAAAAAAAACCTATGAAACAATGAAAGATGAGGATTAAGCATGACAGAGAGAAGTAGAGAGAGAGACATACAGATTTCATACCTTAGCAGGTGGACGCAAGCTTAGCTCTGAGTACCTGGGTGCTGCTGAGCCCACAGCCTGCAGAAGCAGCGGAGGCAGTGCGACTGAGAGAGAGGGAGAGAGAGAGAACTAGCCCACCACCTGCAGCCTTGCACACACAGGCATGAAGAAACACCTTCCTGGATCACAGGTACTTAGGGCAAGGCCATCTGTGTACAGTTGACATTGTGAGTGTGTACGTGTGTGTGGGGGTGGGTTTATGTGTTCCATCTTTTGAAGGAAACATGATGTGCAGCAGGGCATAACACTCAGACAGGCGTGCGCACGCACGTACACACACACACACACACACACACACACACACACACACACACACACACACACACACACACACACACACACACACACACACACACAAATCTGCACACACATACACATGAATATATTAAGTTTTCACTCTCTACCCACTGGAGCTCAGAAGTACTCTAAATACATATTAACTCAGAAGCCAGATTTATACAATCAACAGAGCACAGACACTTGATTTTTTGCAATTACCTTACTACAGCTATGAACAGTTTATATAGTTTGAAGAAGGACCATACAGAGACCATAGCCTATACATTTTTGCACTTTATATTGCGAGGCAGATAGTATCTATCGCATTCAGCCCCAGGTATGTCACCTTTTGTTAGATATCACTGTAGTTTTTTCCTTTGGATTGTTTTGCCTCCACTGCAGGCGAAGGCCTCAGGGTTCAGGTTTACAACTATTGTACCTGTAGTAGTTGCCCATCTCTTGTTGTGGGTTTCTTTTCTTGAGAGGTACAATGACAACAGTAACAAAAATGTGTATGAAAGGTTCTTTTAAAAAGGCTTTTTTGTGACACTGTCCCCTTTACATGGACACACAATAAGGTAGGAGCTCCATGTCTCTCCTTATCACACATATCACCACCAAACCATTAGAATCCTCATTGTAACAGCATAACACACCACTTCCCCTGTCCTTGTTAAAATGTATATTTTCTAACCTGTAAGTCTAACAGAGGTTTCAAATAGGATCATTTACAGCCTATCAGCAGGTGTAGGTTTGCAAGACAACGTTAATCTAGTGATATGAAGAACTTTGCCATTAAGCACTGATATGTAGTGGCTATACAGAGAAAGTTAATGCTACACAGAGATGTTATCTTCCAATTGTGTTCCTGTCCCATGTTAATTCATCACATTATGTCTCTACAAATTGTGGAGAGAAACAGTGCCAAACAGTTTGTCCATGACAAACCAATGATATTGGTGTATTGTTTGCACCTTGCTCTACCAGTTACACCACACTAGTGTTAGCTAACACATATCCTTAATCTCTCAATAGGTGTTAACCCTCTGGACTCAGGCACCTTTGAGGTAGTCTTGACAATTTTTTTTATATCTTAAAACATTGATCCTGAAGTTTTACATATGCTCTTATTAAGCACAAACTAAGCAACACTTCGTTATCTGACAGTAAGAATGTCAGTTTTCAATAACCTATTCTCAGGTACTGAGATATTGTTAAAAAAAAGACACCCTTTGTGTTTGTGGTGAAGACTTTTGAGCTCTTAGCCTTGTAGACAAGTTTTAGCGACATGGGGGTATTTACAGCATTCATTAGTTTCATGTAGTGTCATTACTAAACTTTTATAAGTTTGGGCTGACACTGTTTTTTTATATACCAGTTTCCTATATCAGGCTAAACATCAATGGATCAAATTATAATGTATAGAAGATGCAATCGCATTGCGTTCCTGGAATAATACTATAAGGAACAAACAGAGAATGGATTACAATGATAATATAGAGAGAAAAGTTTTTAAAAGAAGTTTACAAAATGTGTTGCTTTGGTCTGATATTGCTGGCAGCAGTATGTGCATCTCAAATAGTGTCATGATAAGTTATGACAACAGCCTAAAATAATTTTAGAGTCTAGAACTCAGAATGTCTCTGTAAGATACAAGGCAAAGCACACATTTTTATGATCATTTTATAGCCATAAAAGGGAATATACTGTAATGACAATTAAGAGAGAGATAAAAGTTTGCATTTAGAAAATGAGTTTCTGTGTCTGATACTGGCTGCAATATATGGTACCGATGGAGAAGATAGGCTACCATAGTTCAAAAAGATAAAACTATTCTGTAGCCTAAAATAAGTCTGAGTCTGCTCTACACATTTTGTCTAACTTAAGTCTGTGTGGACCAATAACTTCAGGCATCTACCCCTTCTACCTAACTATGGGCTAATTCAGAACAAAGCAAGCTAAAAACATTAGCCTATTCAACACGCAAATATCCTAGTGTGAAAGTTAGAAATATGTAAACTTAAGTCTCATTGTCCTTGACCTTTAAAAGCCTAATAAGAG
Source organism: Sprattus sprattus (assembly GCF_963457725.1). Lineage (NCBI taxonomy): Eukaryota > Metazoa > Chordata > Actinopteri > Clupeiformes > Clupeidae > Sprattus > Sprattus sprattus. The sequence goes on along the minus strand of NC_137922.1, from coordinate 35,026,257 downwards.
AAAGATACTTGTGTAGGAGTGGTCAAGTATTACATCTCTTTCAACGGAATTCCATATCTTCTACCATCTACTTCCAAATGGCAGAATTATTCTTGGACCTGAGTGGAGTTTTGTGTACATTGGACTTTCTGCTGCGTGGTCTATCTCCTCCCTCAATGTCTCTTTGTGTGGACCATCTTGGCTGATAGTCTCACTGTGTGCGTGTGGGCAATTGGGGAGTCGTTCGGATTTCTCATAGGTGGATCTTGAACACAAGGTGATCAAAAAAAGAGAACAATAGGTCACTTTCTGTAACCCTAATTCTATGAATCATTGAGTGGAGAGATCCACCAAGCATGCCCCGTTTGCTTCACGAGAAGCTAATACGTCCTCTGAAAAGTAGCAGAACTGTAACGTCTTATATGCCTGGCCGTGACATTGGACTTGCGCTAATGTCTGAGAGCCAGGCTTGGTGCAATTGGATGCATTTGATGAGGTTGGGTATGGATGTCCCTCCCATATTTGTATTAATTTCTTTCCAAAATAAACAATTTCACAGTCATCTGTGTGCATAGTAGAATCAGTTATGGAAACGCAATATTACTATTACAATAGTACTTATTTCCCATTTTGGACCCAGATGAGCATGTGTTTTGGAAATTCCAAAAAGAAGGAAGTTAAGAAACACTGCATATTTTCCTTTCTTTTAAACCTTTGCATGTTCAATGCAATCCACTTTGACAGCAGTATATCCAAATCTTTTCCCTAATATGTAACATGCGTGTGCAAGCCATTGGATATGAAGACTGTCTAAGAGAGGAATAGAACCAAATACGCATCTCTTTGGGCTAGGATGATTTTAAGTATATATGGTAATTTGCATGACATTTAAGGTTTTTCCATTGACACTTTTGGCAGCGCTGTTTTACATTTCCATTACATGTTTAACAGTGCAAACTGCGGCGTGCCGTTCTCATTTTGGACCCTCTCTTTAGCAGGGCCAAACTGCGCCATGTCTGCTTCCAGACGCACTGAATGATGTGGAAGATGCTATCTCTTTCGTGCTTGGGTCAGTCATCATTCAGCTATTTTCTAGTGTGTCTGTATTTAAGTGGTTAATTGTCCATCAACATTTCTACCACAGTGTAGGCGGACATTTCATTAAATTAAGGTATTCTCTCTTTGTAACAAGTGGAATAAAGTCGATACATTTCATGGTTAAAAAATATTGTTATCTGGAGAACTAGCAAGCTGGCAAGCTAGCCCACATTTAATTAAATACAGCTAACATTAATGTTGCAAGGATTCAAGCTTAGAAATGACGGAATACATTTTAACCAAGCAACCTCCGTTATCTTTGACTAAAGAAAGAAATATTACACTGGAAACAAAACAGGTTGGTTTCTTTATAGACTAAATCAAATGTTTCCTTTGTGGGCTATGTAATTATTATTAAAAACACACTCTCGATGGAGTAGACCCTGATGTATGGAAATGCAAACCCAGGCTGTGTTTAGGTCAACAAGCACCAAGCGACGGCATTTGTATGGAAAGATGTCAATTGATTGTTATGGTATATAGGACAGTCAAGTGTCCAGCACAATGCTAGTGCTGATGTATAAAACAAATAGAGTAAGTGTGTGCTATCCAAGCCCACTGGTGGTTATAGTCTTAAGATCTGGGAGGCTCAGTGAGTGCTGGCTCCTGCCATCGCTGCAGGAATGAACAGCAACTAACTGACCAGTGAAACTCGTTTTTAATAGAATGACACTGATCTGTATTTCATGTCTTCATACAAATAATGTTATTCTTTATCTCAGCATTAAAACCACATGGCCTCTGATAGCGCCAGCACTGGACGGAGCACCTGAATCGGTTTTGGTAATAAAGTGTAATCAGAGTAGGTATTATGTTTTGTTTTGTGCATTATAAGAATTGCACGCTGTGTAAAAAGGTAGAGAGGGAGACCACCTCGTGTATGTTGTTGTGTGGTCTTAGTTTGCTGTTAAAGTTGGGTTGTCATTATGTTAAGAACCTTCTCAAGTCTCAACTGCAGTATTTCATGGCAACACAGTGCGATGCACTGTAGGACTAGAGAGCCCTTAACTATTTCATTACCACATCTCATAGATGTCGGACAATTTTTCGGAATAACATTCTTAGCCTGATTGCCTTTACACGACCCCTTTATAACTTTTGTTCAAATATCCTGATGAGTTTCAGCTGAAGTGACCCTATTTTTTTGGTGGTCCACATCCATTGTATATGCAGTGACACATTTCACATGACTGAGTGCTGCATGTATTCAGGTCTTTTCTCCATTTTTTGTTATGGGAACAAGAACCCGACACCAGTAGAAACGGCCACGTTGAATGGATCCGCTTGGACAAACTGGTTTGAGTGCCAGAACACCTTGGGCCAGAGTCATTGTGTTCGTATTAAGCCAAAGAAAGGAGTGTTGGTAGGTGAGACGCTGGGGAGGATGGATGGAAATAATAGAATGAATAGCTTGAATGGGGACAGAACACAAAGAAATACAAACTGCCCAACACCACGTGAAGCCTACTTTGTGTCTATGATTTTGATCTAATACATTTAAATGGCCCCTTCACATTGTACTATGCATGCACCTGTGGGTTGTTGTAGGTAAAGGATTGCAATGTATTTTCAGAAGGAAGATTATGTGAGAGGCTATGGTTTATGGGACCTGTGAGGGACAAGATGAAAACCAGTATGGTTTTGGCCCAACCAAATGAGCCTGTTGGTTAACCGACATGCTTTCAATAGCGCAGTGGAAAAATGTTGTCCTTTTCTTTATTGTTCTTGTTGCTAAAAATGGCACCCAAAGATTTGTGGGGGTGCACATGCTTTCAATGAGACGATATTAAATTTGTGGCGTGTTGTGAGTTTTATGTCCACATCACACGCCCACTTGTCTCTTTCATTTTATTTCTCTTTGTGTTACAACAGGCATTTTTACATAAAGCTGTTTTTGTTGTGCATAATCAAATCTTGATCCAAAACTCTGCATACTAATTAAAGAATGTGTCTTCCAACCACTGAATCAACAGCTTTCTTTCACTGTGTTGCGTTGTGGCGTCATAGTCTGTACATTCTAAATAACTTACAGTAGCCTTTCCGACCGGGAGCGTCCCTGACCACGTCCAAATGCCAGCTAATTCATCACATATTTTCATACATTTGCCTAATTCCTTCCATTAGTCCTGCATGATTCCAAACTATGTGCTGTTTTTCTTTTTCGTCCTCTTTTTCCTTTCCCTCCTCTGGGCTTCCTTTAATCTCCCATCTTTTCCATCTCTCTTCCCCCTCAGCAGTCTTTCTCCCTCTCCCTCTTTTCTCTCCCTGCCTGTCTTTCTTTTTCTTTTCGTTTTTGTCTTTTGCACTGGCCTACTGTACCAGTGGATAACTGACACTAAGAATGCCTCGCTGTAACATTTGCCCTGCACATTTGACCTGCACTGTGTGTCCTACGTGCTCTTGGTGTTTGGGGTCTAATGGCTCAGAAAGCGTCCCTACTCCCAGATGCATCCCAGTTGCTGACAAACAAGCAAACATGGAGCTGCAAGGAGCTTGTCGGCCACCCTTGCTGCTGTATACAGACACAGTGCAAGGTAGGGGTTCTGTGCGGGTCAGTGTGATGTCTCATGTGTAAATCATTAAGATGACAAGAAAGGTTTCTTCACCAGGCCCTGGCCACTGATGAAGAAATCACCCAATTCAAAACAAAGAATGACTTTGCCATTTTCAACATGGTTAAATAACACTTGGTTGCACCTGGTCTGGATCTATGTTGCAGTCTGTCAACATATCTATGTCATTCAAGGGTTCTGGCGGCGTCTTTTCAACGGCTCAGAGAAACTTTTTTTACGTAATTTACTTTTCCCCATCAAAGTCAGACGGTTGAAGGTATTTTTTTCCTTTTGTGTAGCTCAGTAAAGCCTACTACTTTCTGTTTCTGATTGAGCTCAGTAGAGGCCTCCCATGTATCTTCTAGATGTAGCCTCTCCCTGCATGTCAGAGCTGGTGTGGCCCCTCTGTGATGCTAATGTGAGTTAGCAGCGTGAGGGGAAACAGTCACTCTCTCGTCCAGCCCTGGCCCCTCCCCAGACAGACCTGACGGGCTCCACATCTTTCCATTTCCAACCAAGCCCCCCCCCCCCCTTTTTCCATGTTGAATTTCATATTTCTGTCTCACTTTCTTCGAGTATAGTCTCCTCAAAACAAAAAAATGAATCCACATTTTATTCACCCATTCCCTCCACCCTGAAGTCTGCCCTGGTCTGAGAGATTATTCGGTAGCTGTGAGAAAACATCTAATGCGCGAGTTGTTTATATTTATATTGTGTTTTGTCATGTAACCCATTTGTAGCCTGTGGTGAATGTGGCTAGTGGCAAGGCTAGAGCTAAAATCAAGCCACAATGCAGGCAATGTATCAATGTATTAAACCATATGTAATGCATTGATCAAACCATTTGGTATTTAAATAATACTTTTTTGCAATGGTTATGAGTACATTAAATGATGAAAAAAATGAAAATGAAAAAAGGAACAGTGCTAGCTAGGATCAAATTATGCAGTGGCCAATGTCCGCCTGGTCCCCAAGTCCTACTTTTCACATGTTTTCACACTGTTTTGAAGTATGATACTGTCTCTATGCATGGACACTGTGATACTGTCGACATTGTGACCATTACGAAATACATGAGATCAGATAAGCTGCATACGCCGATGTGGAATCAGTGTCCTTGTTGTGTTCAGATGTTTTTCATTCTTAAATTCCATGGCGTATTTCATGTGATTCCGCCATTCACTTGCACTAATCGGCGCATCGTAATGACTTCTAATCCTAATGGGCGTTGTATTGATTGGCCCAATGTAGTCATCTCTTCCTCAAATAATGCGGATTAATCAGAACCATGGAGGTTCATGGAAGTTTTTTATATTCTTCTTGATAATTCGAGCAAATTCACACAGCATGTTCTACCACTGCACTTAGTAGAAAGGTTAATCTGTTCTTTTTTCCTTCCATGGTTTGGATGTGGCCTGATGTAGATCCAAATGCAGCTGCCCTTAAAATACCATTCTCCTTCAGTGTCTATGTGGTTTAAGTTTATTAGCTTTCTTTGGACGCCCAGCGTCAAACTCGCTTGTTTCCTAGAAGATCCAAGTACTGCCAGAGGAATGGACCTTTCAGTTCCTTAACAGAGTTAAATGCAAGATTAATTTGACGGAATGCTTTTTTTTTTTTTTTTTTTTTTTTTATACAATACTGTTTTTTTTCTTCTGTCATTTATGGCTCACTTGAGAAATAATTTCCCTTCCAAGATTAGCGTACTCAAGGCAAAGGCGGTGTGTTCATTGACAGCACTGGTGAGGACTAACTCTCACTGAAGCACCATCATTTGTCAAGAAGTCAGTGAGGGCTATAGCAGGTTTTTGCATAATGCGATTAATAAGAAATTGGACAGGGAAAGTGAAAACTGAATAAGGAAGTATGCATAAGACAGCTGATTGTAAAAGAGGAAAAATACACTTTTTGTACAAGAGACTGTTGACAGGCATAAGGTTTATGGTTATCCCTCACTGGCCAGCAAAAACAATAGGGAGGGCACAGGTTTCTCTCTAAAGTTCAATTAGAAATCTAACACAGATTGTCATCTAGGCTTCTCTGTCTCTGGCTTAACCCTTAAATCTCCTTTTCATATGGTTCATTGAAATGTCCTGGCATACAATTGACCATCATATCAGTGTACATGGTGGTTAAGCCTGCACATCAAAACATAATTCATGACAATGGTCACACAACAATGGCACCATCACACAGTGGACTCACATTCAGTCGCAATAGCCGGCGCTCAACACTCGTTGGTTCTGCAAAGGAACCTGCTGCCAGTTCCTTCCTAGCTTGTTTTGGAGGATTCAGTATATGTGTGTCAGGGTCAGGCACGGCACGGGGAACCTGCAACAGTGCACCACATGAATGTTGTCCGTCACAGCAGCTGGGTTGATGAGGCGTTTGATGGTCAAAGTCCCATGTTCAGTGGTGGTTGTGCATTCCTGGCTGTCCAAAGCCATTTTTAGAAAAGTTATCGAGCTCACAAAATACTCAAGTACAAGTAACAGAAGGTTGGACATTCAGACAAATAGTCTACCTTAGCACTGTCTATGTCTAAACTTGCATGTGAATGTGGATGTGTCTTTGTGTGTGCTTATGTGTTTGTGTGTGTATCTGTGTTTGCCTTTGTATCTGTCTGTGTGTGTGTGTGTGAGTGTATGCGTATGTGTTTGTGTGTGTATCTGTGTATGCTTATGTGTCTGTGTGTGTGTTGTGTGTATTTGCGTTATCTGCTCTGACGAGAGGACAACTCATCGTAAAATAAGTTAGCGGGATTTAATGAGGGTTTAATGATTTATCCATGTTTCTGATATTGATATTCCACAGAACTGCTATCTTCATTGACATTCCCTCCTCTTCTTCTTCTTCTTCTCTCTCTCTTTCTTTTTTATCTCTGTCTCTCTCTCTCTTTCTGTCCTTCTTCCTTTCCCAAATTGGCCCTGTTCACACGGCGATCCGATGACAAGTGGACGGGCGAGACACATCGCTGCTTACACCTGTACCTATCATGCGTTTCCAAGGTGTCCAGCTGACCACTTGTGTTCAGATTTAGTTACTGCCCACATTTTGCTACTGCCTGGAGGCATCAGGACATATTAGCGTTTACACTACAAAATAAATGTGGTCAAATGCATCCCAGACCACCTCAACAAGTGGATCACTCTTAAAAAAAACTTTAAAAAACTATTGAATAATAATAACAAGAATATATTCACCTCTGTTTTACACTTAATGTGTGCGTCTGTGTGTGAGGGAGAGAGAGCGAAAGAGTTTGTGTTTGTGTGGTGTATGAGAGAGAAGAAGAAAGAGGGAGCAAGGAAGAATGTGTGTGTGGTAGTGGAATGAAGCACAACGCACACAAGGAAAGGAACAATAAAACTGTGGCTGAGTGATCAAGGGGAAGGGAATCTTCCATAGAAAAACCCATTCAGGAGCACTTCAAAGATGGACAGAGCTTGACATTATGTAATGCCATTCCCTGGTTTAGCTGTGGCTTCACTTAACAGTGTGTTTATGAGGAAACAGAAGTACAAAATTGAGGAGAGGAAGGAAAGATAAAATGAGGATGACATTTTTATCAAGTACAGCTGAAAGTCATGCTTTTGAATCCAGTATGTGCTATGTAGAATAGTATGTATAGGATGTGAATAGTACAGAGGATCTATTATCTAGTATCTCAGTATATTGTAAGCGTGTGGAAAGTATCACATACAATTGGTGAAGATGATGGTATAAGCCCAACATGTTTTAAACAAGGAATCATTGATCAGCTCTGTGAGTCTAACTGTGCTTGGTATGAAACTGATATTTCTGTTATTTCCATTCCCTCTATCTGTTGCTCTCTGTCCATCTGTGTTTCTTACACACGCAGCACACCCCCACACCCTCCTTTCACAGCTAGCATAGCTTTGGAAAAAGTACTGGCGTTTATTTGTAGTTAGTGAGTGGAGAAGAGTGGCCATGTAAATGTTTCCAGCCATGTGCCTTTTTTCCATGCTTTCTTCTCTTTGAGCGTCTTTTGCGGTTGACTCAGCAACTTTATGACGATTCTCTCAGAGTAGTGCTTTTTTTTTTTGATAACTCACTGATAGGCCCCATGCAGCCACTTAAACGGATCCGGAGACGTGTTGCGATCTCGTAACCTTTTTATTACGACAAACATTTCAGGGTGATTAATTAAGTGAATTAAGTACGGTTGTAGTGTAATTGCAGTTTTGATAGAGGCTTTGAAGCTGGTAACGTGCTCCATGTTTCACATCAACTTCTTTTTCTGCGGGCCCCACCAGTGAGCAGATTAAAAACAAAAGCCACAGCCTGACTTCAATCTTTGACTCTTATTGGCTTATTGTGACAGAGTGTGAAAGAACATAACTGAGGGAAAGGGAAACATTGGCATCAAAGAGCCCTGTGTCTGGAAAACTTGTGAGATCCCATTGAGACAATTAAATAAAGGAAGAAAATAGAGTGAGAGAGAGAGAGAGTGAGACATGCTCTCTCACACACTGCCCAAAAGCATGCTGGGAGAGATGTTGATATCTCTAAAAGAGAGAGAGAGAGCACATAATAAAAGTGATGTATGCGGTTGTAGCACAGTGTCATCTTGGCAGAAGTTATGGGACGGGTGTAACAACCATTTGAAGTTAGCCTACCCTGTGGCATTCTTCAATTGTGAGTAGGCATAAGAATAAATAAATACATGTCACAAAATACAAATTGAGAGATAATGAATAGGACAAAGAAGCGAGGGAAGCAGCAGAAAGAAACAGGTTTTAATCGGTTTAGAAACACACACACACACAGAGAGAGAGAGAGAGAGAGAGAATCAGAATGCTTGAATGCTTTAGCACAGCCACCATTCCAAACCCAATCTCTACCTCGCTGCCTTGCATCAAGCTTTGGATATGATGTCTGACCGTTTGGGAACAGGAGAGACCCTATCCTGGAGTGAACCGGCCTGGGACACTTAGAGAGAAGTCCCAAGCCACAGCCAGGCCAAGCCCAACTCCACTGTCTGGGAACCTTCTGTGCTCTCCTCCCTCTTCCTTTCACCACCCTCTCAAGCTGTTCTCTTTGGGCGTCTCTCCCTCTTTCATGAGAGAACGAGTTAATATTTCAGCAGAAGAGCTCTCCCTCTTTCATGAGAGAACAAGTAAGTTTCAGCATTACTCAATGATGGACCCAAATCCAGACTTCTGTAAATCAACAGGTTAATCTGGTTATAGTGTATCCTGTATGATAGCGCTAGGAGTTGGTGGAACTAGCACCAATGATAATTCTAATTTGGTGTGTTTATTAACAGTTTACAGTTTATTAGCAGAAAGGGCACTTCAGATAACAATTCTATTTTTTTTTCTGTTGTTAGCCTTAAAAAATCAAACATTTCTAAGAGCATTGCCATGATTCAGCACTTCTCTAACTGATGAGTTCTTTACTGAGTCATGCCAACACTGTCTTGTCCCTCCTGACAGATGCAAACAGGGGGATTGAATTGTGGATGGAAAGTATCAGACCCTTCTCATGTGGGGTCGAGGAGGCAGAAAAGAATGATCCGACCCAGGGCCTCAAGCAGTGGCGCGGACGCCCCTCTTCCTCGGTCGCCACCGCCGCCGGGTCCTTTTTGCAGCTGTGCCTCCAGCACAGAGAGGCGCTCGCGTCCCCACCTGTGACAACAAACATCTTTTATTGCCTCCAACCAGGACGCTGACGCCATTTAGCCCGGGATCAGCCCGAGGACAGAAGAACCATTCCCCATCATCGTTCGGTCAAACCCAGCTCAAAAACATACACAAACACAAATACGTGCCTGCACACATACACAAACACATACAAAACACGTACACCAAACACATGTATATGGACAAACCAAACACACACATATATGCATACAAACATAAACACACAGACAGATACTACCCCCTCCCTCCCCTTGCACAAAGGAAAATATATGCGGGGACCAGCTTATGATGATGACAACCTCCTCTCCTCTTTGCCAGAGGGTTGTTTTGCACTGTGATGTTTGCACTTGTGCGTGCTGTATGTTGCTTCGGTGTTTACAGAACAAATACCCGTGCACATCAGTGTCAGAGAAGCACTATTTGGCAACTTGTTTTGCCTTTAAGGAGCAGTGGGAGAATTATTTGCATAGTGGTTATGGCATGGAAGCGACCGTACGCATCTAACCAAAAAGGGCACACTCCCTTCAGTAGGTAATTTAATTGTCCTCAATTACTAAGAAATGTCAATGCTGATGTACCTTTGTACCTTTGTACACTGAAGACATCAGTGCCTACGATGAATTTAAATTGACTTTGCCTGTGATCTCGATGAGCTTTCTAATGTAAGAAGCTTTCTGGCAGACAATGTGACCTCATCCACAACACCAAATCCCAGTATTTGACCCAGAAAACCCTGTTGTCCCATTGCACATCTTTACTGGCATGGGTCCATCAGGGGTCCAGCAGCACTGCTCTCCTTTCCTGTCTGTGTACCTATTCTATTGGCCCTTACTGTCTCCGTCCCTTTTATTTTATAACCTCCCGTCTAGATTATTGTAACTCCCTCTATTTTGGTCTCCCTCTGACACTGGTGGCATGGCTTCAGATGGTCCAAAATGCTGCAGCTAGGTTGCTCACCAACACAAAAAAGCGTGAACATATTACACCTGTCCTAGCTTCCTTGCACTGGCTTCCGGTCAAGGATACAATTTAAAATACTGCTCCTGGTTTTTAAGGCTCTCCATGGTCTGGCCCCCAGCTACATGGCTGATATCATTCATCCCCAGGTCCCTCAGATCCTCCAGCCAAGGATTCCTCCATGTCCCACGGTCCCGGCTTAAGCAAAAAGGTGATCGTGCCTTTTCTGTTGCCGGGCCTCAGCTGTGGAACCAACTGCCACTCGACATTAGAAATGTCCCCTCAATCACACTTTTTAAAACCAGGCTCAAAACGCACCTTTTTACATTGGCCTTCCCTGTGTTATAAATTGTCTCACCCTGTTATGTCTGTAATTAAGTGTTGTCTGTTGGTGTTGCCTTAGCTTAAATCACTGATTGGTATGTGTTTTTATTTTCTTATCTACTTTATTCCATTTTATTTTGTCTTATTTTATTATTCTTTCTATGCACTATGTACAGCACTTTGGTCAGTGCGATCTGTTTTTAAATGTGCTCTAAAAATAAACTTTACTTACTTTCAGAAAAATTTGAACGTACTAGTCGGCCCTACATACTACTCCAACGGCTATGCATGCTGAAACCTATTCAACGCCAGACCACTGGGTGGGGTTACGAGTTTATCGAGGCCGGAGATACCCCATTACCTCTTTGTTAGAAGTCATTGATTGTTTTTCCTCCCTCCCATCTGTCACTGACCTGACGTGTAGGCTCATAGATATCTATAATAAAGGCTAGATATCCTGCCTGCGTTTCTGGCCGACGGAGCCGAATGTCCGCACATTTCGGCCATTTTGAGGACAGTATAGCTCACTCCCCCTTAACATTGTGTTCGAAGTGGTACTTTTTAAGTAACCAGAACTTGCTCAATTTTCAACCGATTTTCAAACGGGTTGGTTTGTTATAAACGTAAGATATTTCTTATGGCACTACGTACTTATGAAGAATTATAAACATGGGTTTTCATATGAAAATAACATTGACAGGTCTCGTTTCAAGGGAGTGTTCAATAGAGCAGGTTGCACAAAATTCTGGCATCTTCATTGGCAATGTCAGCAATTTCCTGTCGAAATCATAATGTAAGATGTTTAACAAATCAACCCGATTGGAAATCATGTGCAACTTCAGTTTTATTATGTGCAACTTAAGTTATATTGAAAAGAAAGAACAATTATGCCTCGCCAATTGATGTAAAATGACTGATACACAATAGCCGTGATACACAATTAAGCTGCACATTTCAACATGTTCAAGCATCCAGAATTATTACCAAGGTAGGCTAATGACGATTGTAAATCAAGTCATTTGTAAATCCGTCAAAACTTCCGCGTGATAAGAGTGTAAACGATTGTGAAGATCACTGACGTTACCTAACGTACCACTGATCCCTACCGGAAGTATACTGTCCTCAAAATGGCCTCCTGTGCGGACGTTCAAGAGACTACCGTTGCACCCCCTTGTGTAGGCTGCCTCCGGACCTGTCGATCAGGTGTCATCACATGGGCCTTGGAGACATGTAGCTTAGTCATAAGTAGCATGTCTAATGCTATATATTCACTTGAGAAGGCAAATGTATCTCCATCGTGGTGGTAATTTTTTTTGTGGAAAACATAGTAGCGATCTATAACAAAACGATATGCTTATCTTACATACAATATAGAAACTATTATAAAACGATCAAATAAATGAATACGTTCTTATTTTCTTTGGTATTTTTGTCACATTTAGATTTGCAATGATTTCTGGGTAACCTAATATGTAGCCTATGGTGCGCGATTTTTCGCTTTATATAACTACATCACTATGACAACGCACTCACTCATTGTCGGCCACGAGGTGGTTGCCCTTGTCAATGAATGTGAAGTGAATGTGTCACTATGAAACAAAGCATGCACACTTCGAACAAAATTACCCCCCAAACTCTGAGGAAAGGGCCAGAAAAATAAACCCACTACAATTATCAAACCAATCAACATGCAGTGTTATAGTTATATCAGCCACACAACAAGAGCATGCATACACATACAGTGCCACTTTAAAGTATGTGAACCCCTTGACCACTTAGGAGTTTTCTGTTGTTTTACCATGATTTTTCATTTTTTTCATCACCAATTTTTCATAGATGAAATGTCAGGTTTATGTTTATCATTTGCATGTACTTGTTTAGAGGAAATTGTTTGAGTAGCCGAAAAACTACATGAAACATGGAATTAGTCCATTTCAAAAGTAAGTGAACCCCCAGCTGAATTGATAAAGTCAAGCAGGTAACAGATTCAGTGAAACTTATTTGGGTGATGAATTAGTCAATTGAGCAAACCGATCATCTGAGACATCCTTAGGGAAAGGTTTGGGCAACACAGATTAAAAGAGAGAGGAAACCAACCAAACTACTGTAGTGCCAAGGTGTACCCACACAGATCAACAATGCCGAGAGGAAACGAGATATCCGAGAACATCAGGAAGAAGGTACTGACAGCCCATCAGTCTTGGGAAAGCTATAAGACCATCTCCAAAAGATTCCAGCTCCATCCATCCATCCAAGACAAATCATTTTGAAATGGAGGGCATTCAACATGACCGCATCTCTGCCTAGAAGTGGACGCCCATCAAGACCATCACCAAGAAGCACCAGAAGAAGAATAAATCAGGTAAAAGTCAACACACATATCACCTCTAAAGAGTTTCGGACCTCTCTGGCAGCATCTGGGGTAAAGGTACATGGGTCTACAATCACACGAAAATTGTTGTTTTGATCGTGACAAAATAATTCTATCTCTGACTCATCTGTTTAAAGAAGGGACTTCCAGAAGGCCTTTGGTTTATCCAAGTGCTCTCGGGCAAAGTTGAAACGGGCAGTTTTGTTCTTTCTTGAGAGCAGAGGCTTCATTCTAGCAACCCGATCATGAATGTCATGTCTATTCAATTTTCGTCTGATTGTAGACCCATGTACATTTACCCCAGATGCTGCCAGAGAGGTCTGAAACTCTTTAGAGGTGATGTGTGGGTTGACTTTTACCTGATTTATTCTTCTTCTGGTGCTTCTTGGTGATGGTCTTGATGGGTGTCCACTTCTAGGCAGAGATGCGGTCATGTTGAATGCCCTCCATTTCTAAATTATTTGTCTTGGATGGATGGATGGAGCTGGAATCTTTTGGAGATGGTATTATAGCTTTCCCAAGACTGATGGGCTGTCAGAACCTTCTTCCTGAAGTTCTCGGATATCTCGTTTCCTCTCGGCATTGTTGATCTGTGTGGGTACACCTTGGCACTACAGTAGTTTGGTTGGTTTCCTCTCTCTTATAATCTGTGTTGCCCAAACCTTTCCCTAAGGATGTCTCAGATGATCGGTTTGCTTAATTGACTAATTAAGCACCCAAATAAGTTTCACTGAATCTGTTACCTGCTTGACTTTACCAATTCAGCTAGGGGGTTCACTTACTTTTGAAATGGACTAATTCCATGTTTCATGTAGTCTTTTGGCTACTCAAACAATTCCCTCTAAAAAAAGTACATGCAAATGATAAACATAAACCTGACATTCCTTCTATGGAAAATTGGTGATGAAAAAAATTAAAAATCATGGTAAAACAACAGAAAACTCCTAAGTGGTCAAGGGGTTCACATACTTTCAAGTGGCACTGTACATGCCAATAAACATTATTCTGATTCTGATACCTCAACATACAGTTGTGAGACTGCCTTTTCAACCATGAATATGATGAAACACATACAGGAGCACACTCACTCATGATCCTCTGCCTGGGCACCTTTAATGCACAATTTTCAAGAAGACGATCTTAGCGAAATCGTTGTGTGTGGTAGTCGTTTATTGTATAAATACCTCCTCCCGGCATTCCTCACATACAGCGAACGATGGAAACTAACAGACAACGGTTGATGGTGGAGCTGGACTAGTTTGATTTATTAGCAGAGGACGTGCTTGTAGCGATTTTTTTTGGGCGACAACAAGAACAGGAGACAGAGGCGCAGGTGGTATGTACGTTTACTAGATTTTCCGCTAAATCAAGCGTTAGCGTATTCACAATAACTCTCAAAAGTGTGCTGCTAACGCTTATACCAAAAATCCATTGAAACACATAGTAGCTAGCTAGCCTCGCTGCTAACGTTATCGTGCTGATATGCTCTCAAACGCCACCCTAATTGTTTGCCTCAAATGTCTTTCACTGCCATTTTATGTAAGGTCAGCCATTCTAAATAGGTTCTACACATACATGAAATACATTTCCTATTTAATGGATGCAAAGTAAGAAGCTGCCAGCATTACTCCGTAGCAAATTACGTTAGATGTCAGTTCAAGCTGGTTGGAGAAGGCACTTTCATCACCAAGCCACCAGCCAAGAGACCAACAGCGGTCGGGAGCAATGTACTTTTCGAGGGTTTATATAAAATACGGTAGCCGTAATGCTAGAAGCGGTGTGGCTTTGTAGTTTACCAAAGTCGTACTAAAACATTTTGACAGAAAACAGGAAATGTGAGGTCCTGACGTGTGATTCCGGAAATGATGTTGTTTGGAAATGATGCCGTAACCTGGCCAATCACAGCCAAGGGGGTATCCAACTCTCTCCGACTCTTTAAGAAAAGTTAGAAAAAAGCGTTCCTCTCCGACCAGCTCTCCGAGGGCTCGGAGGGGCGTCAACACCTGGGTGAAGGTGTTAACAAGGCGTGCCAAAGTGTCCCTCTACGACCGAATCGGAGAGAATCGGAGAAGTAAAAAACGGCCTAAAGCCTTTAGTGAGGGTACAATGCATGTATATGCAATGTATACCTTAAAGGGATAGTTTGGGATTTTTGACATGAATCTGTATGGCATCCCCATCACCAGTGTCATGCAATCACACTTACTTACCCCTGGCAGCGTCCTGTGAGCAGAGTTCTCGTCCAGCTTTGGTCAAGCTGAAAGTAGTCCGGCAGATTTGCTAGACCCATCAAAATAAAACGTTTCTCTTCCCAAAGCATTATGTGTTCAAAAGAGTGATATATTTGCATCCCAAAAACATGGTAGTGGAAAAAGTCACACCTCGTTATCACTTGGCCCTATTTTCTCTCTGTTCGTATCAGTGCGCGCTGTCATTCTGACAGCGGTCTCAACTTCAGTGACTTCAGTGCTTACTAGCTGTGTTCGCAGACACCCAGGGGGTCCGCGGAGGTACTGCAGGGGGGTCGCGAAATCTTTGGTTGATAAAACAATTTTTTTTAACATTTCTAAAAAAAAAAATAAAAAAAAATTCAACCAATTTTTTTTCCCACAAATTTAAATGTCTTCCGAATCAGATTTGTATTTATTCCCTTTAAATTTACATTAACATAAATCCAACATATTATAGCGAACGTATAAATTAATCGAGAAGACGTTATCTTTCAGTCCAATCGACACATTCAGCTACCCACAGGAGCTCTCTCAAGCTGGGCACCGGTTCACTCACAGCACCTTTCATGCAAATACGACAGCACAGGCACTAGCCAATCAGATTGCGTTTCTGCTCAAGTCTAAAGAGCGCGAAGATCAAAAATAAAAGATGGCGGACCAAACTCCATAGCTGGTCTTGTTTGTACCTATAAATTGTTAGTTTGATTTTTTTTTGCTTAGATTTTAAAAAAATAAATAAGGAGGAATGTACACTGTACAAGGTCAAAAAACGTTAATTGTAACTGAAAAATAAGTCGTTGTTTGCAAGGTGTATGTTTATAAATGGCAGTGGCAAGGCCACCCTGTACCTTTCATGTTTTTAAATGTTAAATTAAATTCAATGTTAAAAAATGTTAAGTTAAATTCGTTGTTCAAAAATGTTAGGTTAAATTCAATGTAAAAAAATTAAAATGTTAATGAATATATTAACCTTTATTATTATTTGAATAGCTTAGTATTGAATACACAATAACAGGGTAGCTATGTTTATTTGGCACTAGGCCCAGTATATTATAAACTAAATTTTATGCAATTTATATAGTAGGGGGTCCCTGCTCATCTCGCCATCAGTTTGGGGGTCCCTGGCCTGAAAAACGTTGAAGACCCCTGCTTTAGAGCTTTAGAGCTAGAGCCTAGCTGTCAGGTTGCGGTATCGCGCGTACTGATATGAACAGAGAGAAAATAGGGCCAAGTGATAACGAGGTGTGACTTTTTCCACTACCATGTTTTTGGGATGCAAATATATCACTCTTTTGAACACATAATATTTTGGGAAGAGAAACGTTTTATTTTGCTGGGTCTAGCAAACCTGCCGGACTACTTTCGGCTTGACCAAAGCTGGACGAGAACTCTGCTCACATGACGCTGCCAGGGGTAAGTCAGTGTGATTGCATGACACTGGTGATGGGGATGCCATACAGATTCATGTCAAAAATCCCGAACTATCCCTTTAACTGGTACTAATCAGGGACGTGCAGTCATAGGAGGCAGGGGAGGCAGAGCCTCACCTGTCATTTTGAAAAGTAAAAAAAAAAAAATTTAAAAAAATATATATATAATAATAATATATATTTATGTATTATAAAATAAATATTCATATTTCTCTAGTTATCTGTGTTACGAGTGTCATTTCTGCATGATTCCGATAATTTCGAGCATTTTTATTATCAAAATCGCTGAATTTGCGCATTTCCGCTTCCTACTAATTCTTTAGGTTCTATTGGAGGGATAGCTACAATGGACAATGGTTCGCATTTGTTGACAGTTCCTGCAGTTCTGTTACTAGAGGTACAATGTGAAACATGTTCAAGGAACGCATCATGTGGTACACGTTCCAGGAGCCAGATGTCAGAATGAAAGTTGGAAAACTTTTACTTTACGTGATAAGGAACTGTCTCTGCTGTGTGTATTGGCATTGTTTTGAGGTAACCTGCTGAATATCTGTGTTACTAATTGTTTTGTAAACGATGTAAGACATTGCCAAATTAATGAAAAGAAGCTGTCTCGTGGCCCTCTGCAGAGATTTGAAGATGACGGTAAAGAAGCCCCGGTAAGCTTTGCGGTGTTAAGGAGCCACACACATGGTTTTCTTAAGCTGTAAATTTTATGGATAATTTCTGATGTGGTTACAGATTTATACCCAAACACCACCCCCCCTTCAGCTAAAGCTCAGCAGCTGTGGGTAATTACTCCCTCTCTCTCTCTTTCTGTACTGCCTTTGTACCTACCTCACTCACCCAGGTTTTTTCTTACTCTCTCTCTCCCTCTCTCTCTTTCTGTCTCTCATGCTCACTCTCTTTAAGCTCGGTGTAGTTACTGGCATGACAAAATGTACATTTGTGTTGCCAGACAAAAGCACATATGGAACATCACAGCTACAAATAAACAACAAGTCATAAACGAGTAATATAGCAATAAAACAATAAAATGGAGGATTAATAGGTACAGGTCCCAGAGCCTTTCATCTGCTCTCTCTTTCTCTCTCAATGTTTCTATCACTCCCATTCTTTACCATACTTTCCATTCTATTTCAAAGCATATACCTATCATATGTCTGTTTATAAGATCAACGAGAAGACAGAGAGAGATACTGACAAAGATAGAAACGGAGATTAACAGAGAGAGAGAGTGAGAAAGCAGGTACAAGCAAGGGTCTGAAGCGAGAAGGATCAGGTCATCCACGATCTCTTTATGACATGCATATCTACTTGAACTCGATCATGCGCGATAATTTATAATAACCCTCTGCCTGTGTGTGGTGATTCGTAATGCTGTAGTCGGTGGGCAGAGTGAACTAGTGAGAGCGCCATCCCCTGGTGCTCCTCTGACCGCACACTCTCTCCCTGCCCAGGCTGCGCTGTGGCATGCCTGAGACTGATCACCAACCACTCCAACTCATTAGCGAATCACTTGTGTGAGAATCAGAGTTTATGTGTGTGTGAGTGTGTACTGTATAGGTGTGCATCTAAACATTTTCCATGCATGTATATGTGTGTGTGTGTGTGTTTATGTGTTCTCACGTACCTGTGTGTGTGTGAGAGTTGGTGTCTGTGTGTGTGTATGCGTGTGTGTGTTTGTGTGCACCTCTGTCTGTGTGTTTCAAGTTGAGGAGGTGGTCTTGTGTTTTTCTGGAAGTTTTGTCATTATGAATGCAGTATGCATTACATTACTACAATATCTTGTGGATTCCAACTGCCTGTAATATTTTCCGTAGTGCTAATATTTTCCATGATATTTTCCCATCCAATTTACTCAGATTCTCCTTCACATTATATCACTTAATTACCCCGTCCACGCTTGTGCAACGTTTATTTGTGAGTGTTCCGTCTGTCTGATAAATCACTTTTTAAAGGATAATTCCCATTTATATAACGTTATTTAGAATGATGTTGACAAGCATCACTTCCATAACACTCCCATGAACCGCACTTTTAACAATAGCTGAGAAAGTTCAGAACTGAAGCTGGCACATGTCGACCAGTCTTTGAAAAATATAATGACTCAGAGTAAGAACTCACAGATCTTTCTGTTGTTTCATCTCATTGAACTACATCCATTCATGCAAACAGCACAAAACAGACTGAAGGTTCTGGAAAAAACGATTACTTTTTTTCACACCTTTGCGAAACAACGGCCATGGCACTTAATTAGCTTGACTCCATTTTAGTTCTCCCTAGACCAGGTCACTGTGCTACTGATACCTGGGTTGACATAATGCAGGACACTGAAATCAACAGTTTAATGCAGGGACTAATAAGTAGAAAGCAACGTTAAATTATACGTAATAACCATACAAATATAGAAAAGAGTTCCTGTGGCCCAACTGGTAAAGCAACTAGTTAGACAGGGTCCAACATCATGGGTTCCATTTCCAAGGTACACTCATACTAGTTAAATGTATATCTGTACTGTAATTCCTCTGGATGAGTCTGCTAAATGTAAACCCTATATATCAATACCAACATTAACAATTAAATGAAAGAGACGGGTCCTTACACCCTGTTAAGTGTGAGGGTGAGTGGGCGGTGTGCAGGGGGCCATGACTGACCTGTGGTGCTCTCTCTCGGGGGAAGAGCTGTGCAAAGCCTTGCCTGACCTGGTAGACTTGGTACAGGCTGACCCCATGGATCGCCTGGGACTGGGAGAAACTGGCAGAGTTGGGCATAGAATGCTTTATTGGTTGGGATGCAGTCATGACCTTCAGGGGCCTCCATTCAACACTCTCTCCCTCTCTCTCACACAAACACACACACACACACATCTCTTTCATACACACATACAAAACCTTACCTTACCAGCACCCCCTCCGGCTCCTCCAGCCTTGAGTCGAAGAGGCTGCGGCTAACGGCAAATGTCCAACATCCCCCCGGAGTTCATGCTTTCAGTTTTAAAAAATTTGCAAAAACGCTAAAATTATATATTTATTTATTTTAGTCTTAGCGTGAAGTACAACAAAATCTCTGCTCTGGCTTTGAGGGTGTTCCAGTGCTTGTCCTATTAATCCTTCGGCAATAAAAGTAAGGAAAACACACACACACACACACACACACACACACACATTTCAGCTGGTAATAAGGGCACAGTTCACTTCTTCTGTCCTCTTTTCTTAAATGAAGAATTTACTGCCGCTGCTTTGAACTTGCAACCAAACAGTAAATCTTATCCTCTCAGGGAGCAAGAGAGACAAAGTGAGTGAAAGAGAGAGAGAGAGGGGGGGGGGGAAGCAGGAGACAGTGCAGGGATCGCAGAGAAGTGGGTTAGTGCTCCTCATTAGACCCCGGGCCTCGTTTAGTCATGTTTCTCGTTAGACCTGCAGCCGCGTTATTTGGTTGAGGAATATTAAGCAGGGGAGGCGCGGGACAGCCGGCTAAGGGGGCAGCCATAATTGATTCCTTACCTTCCGTTTTGGCCGGCCTAACGATCACTCAGTAATTATAGATATTTCATTCTATAAATCACCTCATGTCTCCAGTCTCTCTCTCTCTCTCTTGTGCACACTCACTCTTTCCCCCAGGACTGGAGTCAATTATTCTTTAATCAGATTTAGTCTCAGCTGAAATGTAAGTGGAGAGGATGTCAATCTGGCAGAAAATGAATAATGCCTTTTTGATTATGACTGTCTGACTATCTTACTTGAGAAATCAGTGTGATCCCCAGATCTATTTCTAACTACATTTTGAATGCAAGTCTCTCTCACTCTCACGGTCTCTCTCTCTCTCTCTCTCTCACAGTCTCTCTCTCTCTCTCACAGTCTCTCTCTCTCTCTCTCTCTCTCTCTCTCTCTCTCTATCCTCCTCTCCTCTTTCTCACTCATATCGTTATATATTTCTTGGCATGGAAAGGGCTGAACGGCAAATATTCTGTTGGTGAGGTCACAAGACAAATAAAAAAATAACTAAAAAATAATGAAAATAGGTCTTGTTATAGTCACGGACCAAAAACATTGGCTCGGTGCTCCGAGGTACTTGGTACCTGTCTCCTAAACTGCCCCAGCATGACAAACGGGAACTATTTCAACACTCCATGCTTGAAAACAGTTTTCACAACTGCAAAGTTGTGTTGTCCTTTTTCTAGCATCCTTCTCTTATGCAAAATATGAATGATAACATGGATTATGTATCAGTTAATATTTTACTGCGGTGATATGAGAGTATTTATTTTTTCTCAAGGTGTTATTATTTCCCTGCTTAGACGGAGTCGGAGGTAGGAGAATATCTGCTTAACTGCGTGTTATTTGTGTCTCTTCTTTTTTCTCTTGACTTCAGGAGATAGTCCTTTTATATAACTTATCAAGAAGAGAGTCTACAAAGCTGAGTAGTTTGGGTTAAGGGCCTCTGCATCCCAACTGGCTAGTTACCTCCCTTGCCTGATAGCGGGAGGCGTCTGGATGCTGTTTTTATGGTCTGCGAGAAAGAGTGAGAGAGCGGTGTGGTGCGTTCTGATCGGTTTTGGTGCTGTCGGACCTGCGTGGAGCTCAACCCCAGCGCAGACCCCTTGCGCTGGCCTGGGCCGTTAAAAGACATCATCCGTTTCCGCCAGGACGCCTAGGTGGTTGTCGTGGAGCCAAAGAGGGCACCGGTTTGGCTCAAAGGGCTTCTCCTCGCCTAAGAGGTGAATGATGGTGGGCAGTTGAAACACTTCCACTCATGCTATCACCTCACATGCAACCACATTCACAGGAACAGTTCACACACACACACACACACACACTCACACACACAAACACTCACACACACACACACTCACACACAGGTATCGCACAAACACACGCAGACAGAATGCACTCTTCTCTTAGCCCATTTCTGAGCTGCTGCCGATGCACAGCGCAGGGAATTTGGCCTCAGTGTCAGGAAGCTCATAATATGATGGCGCTGAGCCAGCATCCTCAGAACAACCAGTAGTGTTAAAGAGGACAAATTAAATAGAGGAAGAGAGAAAGAGCTACTACTGAGTATACAGCACTTGCATGTCCCTTGTCTGCTGATAAAATGCAAGCTGATCAAATAAAAAAGATACTAAAAATAAGAAGGAAGGAGGCTGTCTGGCTATGTTCCTTAAAGAACAGCACTCTTTTGGCCTAATATGAAGGGGAACACTTCCATAATACTGTGTAGGGGCGACATGGAAGACTGGTACTGAGGGGAGAGAGGAGTGAAAGGAAGAGAAAGAGAGGCAGAGCAATCACCCAAACTCACAGGGACAGAGGCCAGCCGTAGTGGGGATGCCTGCAGAACATCTTACAAATGGAAGTCATCAAAAACACAGAGACATGCAAAGTGAAGGGAAGAAGGTCCCAGTCCCTGCCCACTGTCATTAGCCGGAGTGTGTTAGAGTGAGTGAGCAGCAGCAGCAGCAGCAGCAGTGTGTGTGTGTGTGGTTGGGGGAGTTGGTGACGGCAGTCACCAGCCAAGGCAGGAGGAGGTCACAGCCAGGCTGTGAGAGAAAGAGAGAAGGAGAAATACAGAGAAAGAGAGACGGAGAAATACAGAGAAAGAGGCGTCTGTTGATCTCGGCCTCCGCGGGAGACTCCTGCTGTCCCCTGGCCTGCAGCTTCTAATACACCTTCACATGTGGAGAACAACCCCACACGGAGCACTCCCTCCCTCTTTCTTTCTTTCTTTCTTCCTTTCTCTTCCTTTCCCCCTCCTCCAACCCCCAATCACCACCAGGGGAGTCTGGAATGCGCATAGTTTCCACTCCACTTTTTCACTCGCAGTATAAAAATAATTAAAGAGGAGGTTGTTAGTGGGGTGTGAGTGGCCCCGATGTCTTCCTCCGGAGGCTCTCGTTCTGATCTCCGCGGGGTCCGTTGCAGGGGTCAAGAGGTCACAGCTTCTATTGTTTCCATCACAGAGCCCTTGTTTGATTTTGTGCTGTGCTTCATTACTGCAGTAACTCTTTGATAATCTGTGTGGTCCACTGTAGAGGCTTTAAGAAACTGTGGTGACACTCGCCTCTGCAGGTGGAGGAAAGCACTGCCAGTGATGAAGATGGCTTAGTTCCACAAGATGTATATCTCTATATATATACACACACACACACTCATCTCATCTTATATATACAGGGAACTATATACAGTTTGGGCACCCCTTGTGAGAATTTCTGTTACTGAGAATAGCTAAGTGAGTAAAAGATGACCTAACAGACATAAAGATTACACATTTACTTAGTATTTTAAGCAACATTTGCATCTGCTGAACAGTTGGAGGGCTAATCTTTTCATGACATTCTGCTTCCTTTTTTCTGCAAACATACCTCTGCTCATTGCGGCCAAAACGTTCTATTTTAACTTCATCAGTCTACAGAGCTTCCCAAATGTATCAGGCTTGTTTGGAGCTTTTGTGGTGAGGACGCAGGAAATGTTTTCTTCTGATGACTCTTCCATGAAGGTCATATTTTTTCAAATTGATCTCCACTGTTCCTGTTAACTGTCATTTTTTAATTACATTACGAATTGAGGGGATTGGCTACCTGAAATTTCCTTTGCTATCATCTTGTAGCTTCTCCTGCTTTATTGGCAGCAACTGTTTTGGTTTTCAGATTGCTAGGCAACTGCCTTATTTATGAATCTTTGAAATTTGCTTCACCTGGCTTTTCCTAATAATGATTGTGAACAAGCCATAGCCCTAACAATCTAATTAAGGTCTGAGACCTTGGTAAAAGTTATCAGAGATCTGAAATCTCTTGGGGTGCCCAAACTTTTGCATGGTGCACCATTCCTTTTTTCAATGTGTTGTACAAAATAAAAATAACACACTAATTTTGCTTAAAATGTTAAAAAGAATTTTTAATTTTTAACTTTATGACTATCTTCTATTTGCTTGCTTTACTGAGTTGAGATTCAATTTTTAATGTTTTTAATGTATTAATCACGGTGTTCCATAGTTCCGCCCCCACGATGAAAAAAAAAAAATGGTTATAAACATTTATAGATCAAACAATCTTGAATTGCCTAAAAACTTGCCGTTTTTTTATATAGTATAGTTGAATAAAATTTTTTTACAGTTATGGTTTGATGATTTAGTCAGAAATCTGTGTGTGGTTTAATTAGGAACTTAATTAGGTACTTAATTAGGTGTAAATGATCAAAACCTCTCCTCCAATCACCTGGACTACAACCCCTGAACTGGTGGACAAGACCCTAAGCTGCTCTCTTTTCTCTCTCTTTCATCTCTCGTTTTTCTTTCTCTCAGGACAGCAGACTCTCTTTCACCCACTCTCGCAGGAGAGCTGCCTCTCTCTCTCTCTCTCTCCCTGTTCTCTCAGAGCAGGCCATCGCTTTGTTACGGCAGCGACTGCCTTTGATTTTTCATTAGCCAAAAAGGCAACACTAACCGAGAGTAAACAGGTTTAGAGTGAGCAGCTGCAACAGGATATCTGCTAGCTAACTCTTCTACAGAAACAAGCAAAGCAAGTTATCACAAAGACGACCTGTGCACTCTGGAAGTGGAACAAAACGAACAACTGGTCTCTCCGATCTGCACTGCACAGCATTCAACATCAGAGCCACACCCTACATCATCCACAAACTCTCTTCAGCCTGGCTCATCAAACAAAACCCAAGGACTGGTAACTTCGATATAATAACTGGCCATTTACAGTTACCAGAGCATAATCGCTATCTGGCTCAGCATAAGACTGTTTTACCTTCACCAATGTACATTATTGATATCGATTTTGTTCACTGAACATGACTGTTGGGATATACATAGTTATTTTGTAGTAACCTTCACCACACCATACAAGGGTTTGTGTTAGTTATGCTTCCCAGAGACATAGAGTCCTGAATAGACATGCATTACCAACCATTTCCTCTTCTGACTTGGCACTGTAATCACACAGATTAAACATACATTGGCCTTAACATACAGTAGTCATGCATGCGGAGAGGAAAAACCTCAACTTCGCGCTTCACAAAAGCTAGTTCTTTGTCTAACCACCACGATCGTGCACACACATGCACACGGAACTACGGAGACCGAACAAAGCGACACACATACACACATTCTTTCTGGCGCTCGATCACACACACTTACACACTCACACTTACTCACGGCCGGATTAACCATATGGGCAACTAGGCAACTGCCCAGGGGCCCCAAGACGCCGGGGGCCCCAAGCAACAAAAAAAAAAGTTTATTTTTTATTTTTTTTATATATAGTAATAATAATAATAATAATAATATAATAATAATAATAAAACATGTAATTGCAATTATACAGTACATACATTTGAGACAACAGTGACCAAAACAATCGCTTCAGTTAACGTCCTACTATGTGTCTCAGTTTGTCTGTGGTGCCTCCTGCGTTGTGTCTGTGCAAGCAGGGCACCCAAGTATTATGATTTGATTTCTAATAACATAAGTTCACATTAAACATAATTTTCAGCATATGCATTAATTACTTTCGCAAGTAAGCTGTGATATAAGCGAGAAAATGCAATAAAGTACTGTATGAATAAAAAAAACAATCGAGTAAAGTACAGACACTCAGAAATAATACTTGAGTAAAGCAAGAAAGTATTTTTCTACTCAAGGACTAAAACACCCCTGTGGATAGGTATGGTTTGTGTTCTGCGGGATGGGGGTAGGTGGGCACCAGAGTCACTGTTGCCCAGGGGCACCATGAAGTCTTAATACGGGCCTGCACTTACTCGATCTACTTCAGTTCATTAGTCAGGTGCATCTAGTTAGATTACTAGATCTAGTTAGATTTGTTGTGTGTTTTACTTCTGATCATTTCTGATCACATATGCTTTTGATTGTATATGCTGGTCTCTTTAATATTGCACAAGAGTAAATGCTGCCAATCTCTTCTCTTCAGAACTCCTCAGACCTTCACCCATAACTAGCTATTAATAAGGTAATTTTGGTAGTTATTCATTTAATCATTAATCAGAGTTCCAAATTGATAGTTTAATATATTTTATGAGATTGATTTATGAGACTGAGTTGTGTCGGTTCTTTATTTTGACCACTGTAGTAGACACCACATTTTGTGTGGCGCCCCCATGTGTTCAACTTAATTGATCTGCTATTGTGTTGAACGGTTGAAGCCTATCCAATCCGGTGAGATCATCAACATATTATTGGTGCTGTTGTCAGGATAGTTCCAACATTATCTTAGTGGCCCTTGTGAGGAGAGCTTTACTAAATATGCACAACTGCACCCACATTTTTTGTTGACCGTTCACAAGGTTAGGTACCTACATTATTCTGGTTCCTATGTGAAGCTGGTACCTATTGTACCTACAACATGTATTTTTTTGTAGAATAGATTTGAATTGAAATGAACAGATGTTTTTGACAACACTAATATTTATATCAGTATTTATGAACGTGATGCAGCAGCACCCAGTCTTATACTAGGATTGCTCTTTTTCAAACATAAATGCAATTCATGCACTCCATTAAATACATGTCCCATATTATACATCGCTGAGATCGACCTGAAACCAGCTGAATCAACATGGCTATTTGGAGATGCGCTGACCTTAATGCTAACCTGAAGACGTCTGCTTTGGTAACTGGTGTTGTCTTATTAAAGGGGGGGGGGGGGGGGGGGGGGGGGGGGGAGGGGCGGGGGGCAGATGTTGTTTTGTTTTTTCTCAAAAAAAAATACCTGTGCTCATTCGAAACCTATTAAGACACAACCGTGTTCACTTTTTCCAATCAGAGGTCTGGTATGGTGTCTGTGTGTGTGTTCTTGGGCGGCCTGATGGAACCTTTCTCTTTCTCTCTCTCCCTCTCCGCATGTGTGTATATGTGTCTCTCTCTCTTTTTCACTAAAGAGAAGCGGGCTTCTGCTACTAGTTAGCATACATCTGTAACCCCACAAAGGCCATGCGGCGGACAAGTCGGCGCTGAAAAATGAGACACAACAGCCGCGTCCAAACTCACTCACGCGCAGCCCATTTAGCTTGCGTGTCTGTGCTTCTCCTGGGATTCTGTGTTTGTGTGTGTGTGTGTGTTTGTGGGTAGGTGGGGTGGGGGGATAGAGAAAGAGAGTTGTTGTCTGTGAGAGAGGAAGAGGACCTTGTTGTTGCCATGTGCTGTGTCCCATGAGTTAATAATTGAGAATGTAACCGTGAGGAAGTCCATCTGCATTTTTCAGGAGCATTCAGTGTTTAACTTCAGTTTGCGTTCTGGAGCACTGATTGTTATGCACGGCGTGTCACTCACTGTCCCGTTCACCTCGTGACAGGGTAGGAAATCTCGCCGCCTTATATAAACTCCAGATCCCTCTCCTGTCCGCCCATGTTGTCTCATTCATCTTGGCGTTATCTCCGCCGCTCCGGCCCCATGAGTCAATTTTATGAATGAAAGCATGTGAGAGCGGCTGTGTGTGTGTAAGTCTGTGTGTGTGTGTGAGTGTGTGTGTGTGTGTGTGTGTGTTAGTCTGTGTGTGTGTGTGTGTGTGTTTGTCTGTGTGCCGGCCGGCCGGAGATGCTTTCCCACTGACAAGTTCGCTCGGCTGCATGGTCTACCGCAGACCATGTGACCAGACGAGGCCTTGTGGAGTTCAGTGTAAGTCTCTGATCAGATCCAGATGTCTCATACACATACTAACATACAGAGCGAGAGAGAGAGACTCACACAAACACACACACACACACACACACACACACACACACACACACACACACTCACTCTCACTCACATGCTCTATCATAGGTCTAATTTTTCCATCACACAGCTGAAGCTGTTGTGCCCGAGGGATCTGGATTGAGCCACTTTGAGGTGCCATCTTTATAGAGGTCACCTCACAGATCAGCCCACAGTCACCCCACAAAGCACACACTTATCCTCACAGATACACAGTAATCATCAAGATTCACAAAGTTATTGATCCAGAAACAAGCTCTCTGTGGTGAGCTTACCTGCATGTTTTACTGCGCCACAGTTTGAAATCCCAGCAGCTTCCCATCAGACAGAAAACGAGAACTTTGCTTTGGAAAGGCTGACAGGACTTTGGCGGGGGAAACTGTTAAGCCTGTTGTCTGAGGCATATGTATGTTTGTATTTTATTTCTCTCCAGGCACACAGACCAACTTTGAGTCAAAGAGGAGGCAGAAAAGGAAGAGGCTCGGTGGCCCACTGGGTAAACCTGTGCATGTAGCTAAGTGCAGATATCAGCATACCGCACATGCCGTGCAGTCTATATAGTATGTGTCATTATAAAGTTGACATAACCGTATCATAAATACTTCACAGATGTTATATTATATACCTAGTTGTTATGATAGTTACTACACAGTGATATGCAGTGATTCTATTAATTAATTATGAGAGCTGTGGTGACAGTTGCTAATAATGGTAATATGGCACTGGTATCATTTGAAATAATCACCATCATGGTGTCATGAAAACCTACTTACAATGGTATTTTCCATGACGCTTTTATGCCATTTTATTCGAATTTGACATTTAACAGGAATTGCTTTCATACACACTACACATGTGTGCAAAAAAAACATTTGCATAGGTTTAACACGCATTTTTTTTCCATTTTTATGTACCGAATCAGAGGTTTTTTTTCCGCCGTAACAAGTCAATTCGATGCTGGAGCATTGGGAGAGAGAGAGAGAGGCTGGGATTTTTCCGTGTTCAGGCTGCAAAAGTTCTCTTGAGATGCACTGGGGTGTGCAGCCATGGAAAGTGTTTAAAACGTCCCGCTGGGAATTAGTTAGCCGTAGACACTAATTACATGGCAGGTAGCGTATTAAAGTGTACTGAGTACGGCTGTAAAATGTGTTTGAATGCGGGGGATAAAAATAGATTATACATACATAAGTTGGGCCAGACATGTTTTTTTTTTCTTTTCTTTTTTTCTCGTGAAGTTATACAAATTCTCCGCAAAACCTGGCATATTACATACACTGTATGGTGATGTAAGTGCAGGTTATAGGAGGAGAAGGTGTATCTGT
The DNA here is from genome assembly GCF_963457725.1 of Sprattus sprattus. NCBI lineage: Eukaryota > Metazoa > Chordata > Actinopteri > Clupeiformes > Clupeidae > Sprattus > Sprattus sprattus. Next base: position 34,997,614 of record NC_137922.1, on the reverse strand, counting down.
GTATGTATATTTGTGTGTGTGTGTGTGTATCTGTGTTTATATGCTTGACCGTGACTTCTTGTCTCAGTGTCTGTGTGTTGTCTAATGATTAACCTGCAAAGGTCATGATGGAACACAGCACAAACAGGACCAAGCAAATCATTGGGAGGAGGAGTTACAGTCCCCTCGTGTATACAAGTGAACAGTGTATTACTAACTTTGTAGCTAAGCATTTCTTGGTCTGTCCATATATTGATGTGGGTCTTTGGTACTTTCGTCTATTAGGACGAGTCAGTCTGTTCCTGAGTTGATAGGCATGTAGCTCATTTCTGCTTTCATCCACTCATATCAGAGTAATTTGAGTTTTGGCTTGTGATGGTGGTGTGGTGGGGGGGATGGCAGGGAAAATGGCAGCACCTTGGGTTAAGTCTGTTTCGGCAGCTGGAAAACCATTTGGATTGGCACAGGGATAGTTTTCTTCACTATTGTTGTGATTCCGGCTTATTTTAGAGTCGACGATCGAATTTTGACCCTCACGAACCTCAAAAAATGAGTTACTAATCTAGGTTTGTTAATTATTCGAGTTAACGGTAAAATTAAAAATAGATCCCGCACCTCACGCGAATTAAGGAGATGGCAAATGGTTGTTTTTGGTGCTGCTGTTCGTTCAAGATTGGGCCTACTCACGACACGTTGGATTCCCACGATGACTCACACTGCTAATCAGACATCAGTCTAAATGCATTTAAAGTAGGTATCATTATTATTATGCCAAAGGTCTTGCTCTTATTTCACAGCAACTAAATGTGTCATTAGGTTTATGCCCTGAATAAAACAGCTGCAAAAGCTGGTTGATGTACAATAAATGGCTTGTAATATAAAAAAAAAATATCTAGATTACCTTCAACACAGATATCAAAGTGAAGGTTGGAAAAAAGTAGAGTGTTTGTGACAATGGTGAATAAGGGTCACAAGATTATCATTACTACATGAATATCTGTAATCAAGTATCTCAAGAAGGTTGTTATGATAACACCATTTCTGTAGAAGAATGAATGACCTCAGCATCCAGGAAAAGGTCTCTGGCACCCTATGTTCGACAGCATGCAGTCTCCCTCGAATGAGAATGCTAATCTCCAAGGCTTCAGCGCTCACCTGCAGCCTTAGCGGACCACACAGACGACAGTGTTTGGGTCAGCGGCTCTGGATCGCGTTTTAAGGGCCCGACTGTTTGCACAGCTGTCCTCTGTTGTGGCCCTTTTCTAGTCAGCGCGAACAGCCCCCTCTCCCCCCATCTCTACAGCCTCTACAACCAGCTCCCTGCCAATGTCTCCAAAACATGCGTGGCGGAGAAACAAGCACCATGCCCAGAGCCTGAGCTGGAATGACGAACACTCCATAAAAGTGCAGAGACTTAAATAAAGTCATTAGCAACGGTTGTTTGAATTGGCACCTGTTAAATGTGCTACAATGTCGGACAGGGCAAACAATTATGTTTACACTTCGCGCACGCTTTTATCAGGGTAACGTTATCCTAATGCGTGTGACACTGGTAGGACTCAACAGCCTGGCTTGTTTTCATCCATGCTTCCCCAGTCATGTTGAAGGAATAACAACAAGCTGCTCTATTTATGCTGCAGTGCAAGTGGTGGCAGCAAGATTTAAAAATACCATCCCCTGTACCCCTGTTCATGGAGTAACCTTAGCCTATTGATAATTTGCATACTCGACTCTAAACTACGGGTCAAAAAGGCCACGAGGGCAGCATTCATGTAGCCTGTAGTAGGACTCACTCATGGGTACACATATTCCACTGGGATGACGCCCTTCTAGTGGAGGAAATAGGAAAAGTGAACATTGCAGGTCACTGCCCTTTATTATAGTGTAGCCACAGTCCAATTTAGAGCAAGATGAAAGCATAATATTGCAGACATTTAAAGTGAAATCAGACACTTGATTAGGGTGAAAAGTCAGACAATCACAGAACACATAAGTGAGTAGGGTTTGTGTCATAGCGGACGATGGGTCGACTAGCAAAACTCTGCTGTGGGTGAAGGATTTCCTTTCTTTTGTGGAACCTCCGTAGATAGCAGTCCACTTAAAACACGTAAAAGCTCCACCTTCATTGTTATCTTACAGATTGATCTGGGTACAGTGAGTCAAGACTGTGTCAGGCTTATCGGACCTGTGAACGTCTATGTGTACGCCTGTGTGTGTATGGGTGTTTTGCTTTGTCTGGCATTTACATCACCAGATTTGATGAGGATGAGGTTATTACTATAAACTGGAACAGGGACAGACCACTATGTGTGTTTGTGTGTTTGTGTGTGTGCATGACTTCTTGTGGGTGTACTGTATATGTGTGTTACTGTACAGCACAAGGCTATGGAAACCACCACAGAACACAGGCCTCACCCAATGGAATGTGGCTTCAATTAGGGCCCACTGAGGTAGTTTATGAGTCAGGAGGGTGCAGCAATGTGCTGATATCCTGTCTCCTATTTGTTCTGCTGTCAAACCCCCCACCTCAGCCTTCTGCCCCCCTGTAAACAGAGTAAATAAGGCGAGTAGAAGGTCCGCACGAATGGCGTGTCACAATGGTGCATGGTGGGCCCTGGTGGAGCGAGGCACTGACAGGTCCACGGGGTCACACCGAAGCACTTATTTTATCAGCTCAGCCTTCTGTTTTGTGCCGGTTCCCATGGCAACCGCACCTTGGGGCTGATCGAATCCAGAATTCAGCTCGGAGGCAACGCGATGAGTGGTCAAGTGTTCGGAGACACGAATAGGGACGCTAAAAAGGAAAGTGATCTAATCTGGTGCAATCTTTAACCCTTACTCTTCCTCCCCCTCTCTACCCCAATCTGCTCCAGCAAAAAAAAAAAATGTACCCCAATTTACCAACAGTAATATCACTGGTGAATATGTGCAGAAGAAGAAAAAAAAGCTTTTTAAGGAAAATAAATAAATTACCAACCATCCAAATATCACACTCCATTTCGATTTCCTTTGGCCGAACATCAACAGCACATAACAGAACACTGGGGATGGGAATCACGTTGGAGATGGCAGGAGTGGCTGTCCACATGCTGTTACCCCTGAGTGACCGCGCTCAGGCCCAGGGCTGCATGCGAAGATGTCTGCCTCGCACCCTCGCTAATCCCTCCCAGCTGAGAGCAGTCCCTTTCTACACGTCTGGAAGGAGTGTGTGTGTGTTGAGGGAGATCATTGAGTGAAAAGTGTCCTGCCAGAGCTAATAATATCTTTTTGGGGATTTAAGCCATCCTGATGGTTATTCCGGGAGGATTCGCTCTTGTGTACTCTTCCCCTCGTCTCTCCGTGACCCCTGCTTTCCGTTTTTGAATAGCCTCAATTAAAACAAAACGTCGGTATGATGCAGACTTCAAGGGTAATCTCGCCGCCCTCCTTTCGTGTCTTCTGCTGCTTTGTTTCCCCCCCTCCCTAACCATTTTCCCAGTGCACTTGATCGCAGTAATTTCGCTGTTTTTCCTGTTTGGATTGCTGGCCTGCTGCACCGACTGACACAATTATTGAGCGAGGTGTTTGGAAACGCATCTGAGGAGAAAGTGTGTGAGGGTGGGATGTGCGTGTGCGTGTGCATGTGCGTGTGTGTTAACATGTTGGAGGTGTGTGTGCCTGCTCTTACTGGAAATAGGAGCAAAACACCATTCAATATCCGATTTCATGCCTTCAACCGATCCTCTCTCTTTTCCTTCCTCACGTTTTTTTTTAACATCAAGAGAGACGCTGTGTGGTAACGTTGCAAAAAAAAAGAGAATGAACGAAAGAAAGACAGACAGAAAGAAAGAAAGAAATGAAAAGAGATTAATTTGAGAGTTTAAAAAGAATGTTTGGAAAGTGAATTAAAAAACTAGGTGAACATGGCAGACTCCGGACTTTTCCACTCGGCCGTCACACCTGATTTATTTGATATATTCCTGGAAACAGCCGCCACCAGCGCTGTCTGTGCCTCCCCACGCGAAGGCCTCCACCTCCACCCCCCAGCCCCTCCAGACGGCCTTCATCACAGAGCGCATAAACACTCACGAAAAATCCTCTGCGGCATTATATCTGTGCATTTCCAGATATTAACATAACCACACGGGGAAACATTCATGATTAGAAATAGTAATAACATTAAAAAAAAAATAAAACGTTTTTTAAAAGTTACACAAAAAGAAACAGACAAATGTATCCCAGCTGGAACATCATAAGCAAGTACCACAGTACAACATGAGTTTGTGTGCAGTCAGTGGTGAACAAACGCTGCTTGCACAACCAGCCACTGGCTAATTGTGTCTTTGTGGTATTACCGTGTTTTGCTTTGACTATCCGCTATAGCCTGACTGTAAGTGTACCATTACAAAGTTTTATTGACTGTGAATCACTGTGTTGAATGTTTCTTTCGTCTGCCTTTTAAGTTTCAGGCACATTTCCCCATCCCTCTTTACAATTGTTGTTTTTTTCTGTTCCTTCTGTAATGTATGTATGTGCCTTTGACAGACAAGGTAGAGGTCAGCTAAGCTTCCTAGCACAAAGGAGTTCCTCAATACATGAATATACACAGACATGCCCTGATCTCCGACAGACCACTGCCTTACCAGAAGCCCGTCTGTGTCTGTGTCCATTCAACACCTTGTTTGCAGCGTCTACATAGCACTGTCATAGTCTTGACTTGACAGTTTTAGAACACACACACACACACACTCCATGACCTTTATCATGACATTGCTCAGAATGTCAGCCACATAAACCCAAGCACTAATCGTTTTATTTCTTGTGGCCTGAGGGTTGAAATTTCTTTAGTCCTCTCCTTACACAAGATAGTTTTGAAACTCCAGTAATACCTTGAGGGTCATGGGAGCAAAGGGGTTTAAGGGCACCTGTCATTTTGGAAACTTGTTCTTGTGAAGCTTGCTCATATCTCGTGTTCTATCTCTACAGAGACAGCGATGAACCTTTTCACACCGACATCTGCTTTGGAGATCACAGAAAAGAGAACAAACCAATATCCCGATTTAACTGTGAGATTAGTATGTTGGGGTAACACGTTATTTTAGGAACAGTAAACATTGCATGAACAAAAAAAAACTAAAAAGTTATTCAAATTACTTCATCAACCGATGTTGTAAGAGTTTGATGCAAGTCGTCTGACTCCATGGGAACAGTGTCTCAGAGTGGCCAGAGAGATGGTTTTGATCAGCGAGGATCATGATCCTCCTACACCTCTCCCTTTCTTTTCAACAGTTTGGAATTTGCTCTCGACTCTGCACCTCGCACACTGTGTGTCATGACTAACAGACTGCGTGCTTTACCGGCTACTCCTGTCCAAACTGTGTGTGTGATCACGTGACCAGCCAAACAGATGGCCCTGCTGCTGCAAAGTCGAACTTTCACTTAGCACTCAGTTGGTCCATGCCATTGCCCCGAATGTATATCTCGGTGGATTTCTATAGGGATAAAGAGTTGCATATGAAACGTCTGTCTCATTCATAAAAGGCAGTGTGTGTTTCTTTAAACTCGCCAAAGGAAAGTCTCTCAGCAGGCGCCCCCAAGCAGAGTGCACTGTACAAGAATGATTCAGGTGGTAAAGATTAAGAGAAGTTTTAAGGCAAAGGTAAATCATTCTGTTTCACAAAGCTTACCGTAGTTCCACAGTCGCCACAGTCAATCTGTTTAGTGTGTGTCCCTCTCCTTTAGCCAACACACACACACACACACACACACACAAAATACACACACACACACACACACACACACTCACACTAATACACACACAGACATTTATCTCACTGGGCAGGGCCTTGTCCTCTCCTCCATGCTTCTGTTTCATATCAGGACTGCAGTGCTAATTGCATAGTTAATTGCCATCGCTGGACCCACCCCCTATATGCAGGACCATAACATCCCTGCCTTGTGATTAGTTCACGGAAAATATTGTTAATGTCGCTCTTCCCAATCTCGTTCCTCTTTCACCCACCCCCCTACCCCCACACACAAGCACAAACACACACCACTTTCAAACAGGCACTCCAGCGTGACCCCCGGCAGCATTGCTCGTACCGTCTAGGCTGACATGCCCGCCCCGAGTTTCATTTGAAACTGACCGTTTTAATGACGTCTCCTTCATTCATTTCCATGGTTATAGCTTTGTGTTATTCCACAACAAAACAATTTTATGAGGCACTTGACAATGTAAAGCCAGTTCCCTCCAGAACCCCAGATCTTCCATGATGTCATCTGGTGCCAGGTGCATGGGGGAGGCAGAGATAGGCCAGCCCTGTCATCGTTTGGGTGGTTTGGGGTCCGAGCCGCCAGGTTCTGGGTCTGTTTGTTTTGTGCCCATTACAGTAGATTGGACTTGATGTCCATATAGCAACCTCTGGTCCTGTACCTGCATGCATGGCAAACCACTAACATTACCTAGGAGCTTTCTGTAGCACACTAGGCAGACCATGGCCCAGGAGACTAACATTGTCAGTAACTGAAAATACTGTAACCTGATACTATAGTACCGATATATTTGTATATATTATGCCACCATCACCTTAATTGCATGTTTGGTGATGTAAGGTGAGAACACCCCATGAGGTCACTCAAATAGTCAACTACTGTACCTCAGAATAATGATATTATCGGACAATTATTATATTCCTGGCAGTACGTGCTCTGGTGTGTTAGGACGTATTGTTGTGTCACCTCTTGTTAATATGTGATTGTTCTTAGGTAGAGGAAAGCCCTCACTGTTGCAGGCTGGTCAATGTTGGGAGGAAGTGTTTGGCGCTTTCTGTGGTTCATTCCCAGGGTGGCGATCGGCATGGTTTAGTTCCCATTGTCCCAATCAATGACACAGTTCCTATACCCGGCCTGACCTCATTTCAACTAAAGCGAAGACCGGATTCAAATAAGAGGAGGTGTTGAGGTGTTGAATGGCAGCCAGGACACAGGGAAGCCTGGTTTTAAAAAATCAGAGATACATCAAGCAGTACACAAATCTGTCCGCTGCACTTGGAAGACAATGCATAGGTGCAAGGAGGCATCGGTGCATCAGTAATATGGGACTTGTAAGTTTGGATTTATTGTAGTAGGCTTGTCCTGTGTGGCTTGTAGCTACTGTATCTCATGCTGTCTTCCGGTAGGGCAGGAAATTTCAACCTTCAGCTTCCATTGTTTACCAGATCTTGGCTGTGGGAAGTTGTTTTCTTTTTTTTCTCTCACTGACTCAACCCATAGCTGACAAAATACATGGACTTTAAGGTTATTCTTTTGATAAAAATAGCCTTAGATTCAAACAAACTACTTATTTTTACTGTATGTAAAGAGAACTTGAGAGTGCAGCGGTCCAGACCCATATTATTTATATGCATCTGACGGAAGCAAGTAGCTGAAAATCTGCATGTATGTTTTAAACCAGTTTAAAGGTTACCATATTTTTTTTTCAATGCACTTAATTGCCATTGTTTACCAATTCTTATCTTGTCTAGTATCAAATCTGGCAAATTCCAAACATTGTTGTCATTGCTTATGTGTGTAAGTTATGTAGCAAAGTTTTGTCTCAACTGCAAGGTGTCTGTCATCATATCATGCGGTCAATGCCCAAGGAGAGAACACACTGACACCTACCAATCATTTGCTAAACAAAAATTTGTAAAGAAAAGGTTTTGTTTTCAAATGTGGGGCCACCACAGGGCTTGTAGTTTAGACCAATGCTTAGGACGATAAATGGTAACGATGCTCAATGTTCAGTGTTTTCCATCCTAGGGTGCTGGGGTCTGGGTCATCTATTGGCACAGGCATGTTTTAACGCCTCCTGGAAACCTGTGAGCCCTCACATTTGTCCAAAGTGTTCTCACATGAGTGGTAATGCCCAGTGGTCATTCCTGGTAATTTGGGCGTACGAACACAGCTTCATCTCAGCTTTGCCTGTTTTTAAAAAGCCAATCTCTGATGTATAGATTTAGCTTGTACACCACCCTGTTAAACTCAAAGAACCAAGACCCCTACTAGTGCTCAGTGCATGCAGATTTGAAGGTCAAGGGGTTACATTTTCATGGGAAGGGAGAGTTCTGTAAGTACTGAAAGTAAAGGGAAATGCCATCTATTCCTAGTTTAGAAAAAAAACATCTACTAAATCACCTGCTGAAAGGTTTGGTGACTAACTGAACAAAAGAACACTGTGACATTATTGTTTTTGAATTTGGTAAAAGCTTTATTTCAATTTGTATTTTTGATCAGTCTCAGACCTACAGCCCATTGTATTTTATGTATGTATGTGTATTTTATCACTTTTGTGGTTGTGTGTATATCTATTACGCATTCTATCCTATTAACAAACCCAAAAGCTTTCATTACTCTATCACCTTATATACTGCACCTTAAATATCGTCACATTCTTCATGCTCAACTTTTGCTGGTTCAGTAATATCTAATTTGTCATACTCTCTGACAACCTTGTTCCCTCACCTGTGATCCAACCCATTTCTTTAAATTGTGACTTAAGAAGGTACGTGTGAAGATCTTCCAAAAACAAAGGGTCAAGAGTTGAGGTGCGATGCATCTTCGACACAACATGTGCTGCTTCATAAGCCCCACATTTGGTAAATATGCTTTGTAGTCAGTACTATTTGTTCATTTGAGACACTTCTTTGCCAACCTTCTTTTAAAGTGTTTTTCTTTTAACTGACTTATCTAAGGTTTGTTAAGGCAGTCCAGTTACACATTTTATATTCCTCAATAATGTCCTTAAGTGGTGAGGAAGCATAATACTTCTATCAGTGATGATTGTAAGAGGTTGTGATTTTGAATGAGTGTTTAAATGATGTACTGATAGCATATATGTTCTCTACTTTTCAGACCCATTCATCATTTTCTTTATGTGTGCATTTATAAAGGTTTACAGTACGAGCTGAAATGTAGAAGATTTAGATCTGCTTTCAACAATAAAAATCTGCAAATGTGGTCCAGGTCCAGCAGTGTGTAGTGTTACGGCACGTAACGGTACAAGAAATATTCTCTCCCTCTCTGTCTCTGTCTCTCTCTCTCTCTCTCTGTCTCTGTCTCTGTCTCTCTCTCTCTCTCTCTCTCTCTCTCTCTCTCTCTGTTTTAAGTGTTCTCAACATACTGGTTTTAATGCACTGTATCTGGAAGAAACTTTTACTGCATTGCCTTGTGTCTGTCTATCAAACAGATGATTCATGTTGCCCATAAGTATACTGAACAACTCTCCAAGGCACCCCAGCGGAAAAAATGGCCTGCCTTTTCCACGCAGACAATAGGAAATAGATTTATGACCTTTAATCGTTATTGGATAAGGGGGGGGCAATAGGAGAAAAAAAGAGAAAGAAACGAGCAACGAACACCAAATAAACAAGGAAACAATTGTCCGGGCGGAATGGTATTTGATGTCATCGAGTAATGACACGCATTAGAGAAGAAATAAGATAAGCCTTCATCAAGAGGGAGGATGTTGGTCTTCCAGGACGTCATCATTAGAGTATCCTGCAGCTTTTCCAAACCCGTCTCCACCAGAGTCTGTCATCTTTCCCAGCATGCAGTGAGCTGATAAAGATCCCCCCAAAAAAACATTTCCTGCCAATTTATGCCAATTGAACATGGGTTATTGAGGATTTTGAAGATTTAAGTTGCACTATTTTTCGATCTGAAGGAAATTGGCGAGATCAAACTTGAAAATGGCCTGTTACTGTACAGCACATGGTCACTGACTTTGGGGGGAAGCAAAGGGTGCATCCTGAATGCACAAAGCTAGTTTGATCATCTATCGACCAGCAAGCATGCCAGAAGAAGGAATAATAATAGCTACCCGCATCAATGTGGATACCAAACAAACACACAGCGCTTGTCTCAGCTCAACTAAGGCATGCTCAGCCTGATGCTGATGCTTATTGACAGGAGGTCGGGTAGAGAGAAAGGGCCCCACAGCGAAAGCCGAGGTCCAGGCCTCCAACGGGTTATCATGGCTCTAGCCTGGCTGTGAATCCAGGTTGGCTGGACCCACCGTGAGAGTACTGGCTCCACGCTCCACACGCTCGGAGGGACTAATGGAAGTCAGGGGATGGGGGGTGGAGGTGGTGTGGAGTGGAGTGGGAGTGGGGGGCAGTGTGAGAATAAGAGAGAGAGAGAGAGACAGAGTGTGTGAGTGCGAGCTGATGTGGAAAATTTTCAAATGCCGTGACTTCATGTTAGGCCCCACACCTACTGCCACGTTAATTCACCCTTGCCGCTAATGATGATATGGCATCAAGTACGCACGGGGCTATCCAACCTGAGACCAGACCATTTATAAGCCATTCAGACACACCGCTTTCTCCCGTGCCCCCAATTAACACAGCACACAACAGCAGAGACGTCGTTCATTTTCCCTCCTGTGAGTTTCAGACAATGCTTGTAACCTGTGTATCGCAATGACAGCCAGTACTGAGCATTTCGCACAGTTTACGTCAAGGTAAAGTGTTCTTTTTTGTGTTTTGCTTCTGCACAGTAAGGTAATGAAAGAGCAGAGGCGATGTACTGTTCTCTGTTGACAGATTTGACATTGTTTTTCACATTTACAACATGTCCTACTTTTTTGCCAGGAAGTTTACTTTTTTTTTGTAATTTGCTACCTCAAAGAACAGTTTTGAAATAGATAATCTGACTCATCACAAAGCTCTGTGTGTTTAGGCACACAACATCCAAGTCATTTATTCTGTCCCTGCCAATGGCAGTACTGAGAAGCAAACTAACCACACAAATACGCAGTGACAATTCCTCCATGATCCATCATACAAGCCAGAGTTACCAGAAGATATTTCAACAATTTAAAAAGTGAAAAGGGGCCCTGTGTAATGTCCTCTGCCAAAAATAGACTTAAAACATATCCAAAGTTACAGCTCTAGTGAGACCCCAAGGGCTTGGTGGTGTCCTTGTCAGGGGGCTTACACAGAACAAATTGCCAGACCCGAATCCTATTGCTTCCGTGTGCTAAACCCCATCCTCTCAGGTCTTGTTTGGGGTCTGCGTGCGTCGACCTGACCCCGGAGCCAGCAGTCCTACTCTCTGCTCTCGTGCCTGTTTCGTTTTCACACACTCATGGGTCTGGACTGTGTCTCTTTTTCCCTCAAGTATTTCTTTTACTATTTTGACTCGTCTCAGATGGAGTCTTTTTAGTGCCAGGGTGGTGGGGTCAAAGAGAGATCTCCAGGCCTTGCACGCTTGCGGTGTGTTGCAGTGGCACACTTTAAGCTGTGACCTTTACTGGTAGGGTGGGTCAAGTTACAGCCTAATGTAAACTGACGGTTAACATGGAGTTAGAGTTTTCCAGGAAAGATTTTCACAGGAAAACCAGAAGAAATGAATGAATTTGAAACCATATTTTTCAGATGGTGATTCAGATTTTCTTTCAATTGAGTGAAAACGCTTCTCTTTGACTGACCTAAGATTCATAAACCTAAGTTTTAAAAAAGTTGTTTGAAAATCATCCACAATGCTATGTGAATGTTCTTATTTTCAGATGCTTCAGAAATATAGTTTAGGCCTATTGGCAGTGCAAATGAAGACATGAATGAACGACTCCAAAAATAATCATTTGCACGGCAAGATACGACATAAATCCACAGAATCTGTTCGACAGTTCGTCTCGTAATTCACAAGGTCAAAAAGTCCCTTTTCATTAAGCACATCAACTCTCACATAGTCACTATAGACCCAAACCCCCTTTTAACAGGTACGGAACCCAGACGGCTCTGGACAGGACCAGTAAGAACCGGGCAGAGCCAGACCACTCAGCTGTGGGGGGGGGGGGGGGGGGTGGGGGGGTGGGAGCAGTGGCCCGGGGTCAGGGTGAGGGGAGCAGAGGGAAGGAGAGGGAAGAGGGCCCTGGGGCTCTAAGGGCCTTTCGGCCGCAGGTCCCTTACTCTCCTCGGGGGATGTTGTCTCGCCTCGAGCGAGGCAACTGAGTCAACAGAGCGAGGGGGCACGGCTCCGTCACCTGGACCTCTGCGGTCAGCGGGGCAGAACGGAGAGACGGGGAGACATTGGATAACCGCCGTCTGCAGGGGGTCTCGGGGTGGTCTGAGAAATCTTAGCGTACCAACCCCCGTCCCCCTCCCCACGGTAAAAAATAGATTGTGGTGTCAGGAATGAATCTGCGTATCCATTCATAAGATTCCACAATGTGTATTTTGTTAAGGTTTGTTTCCACTGTCGCGTGTATTCTGCAATTGTTTCTTCTCGTTTTTTTTTTCTTTTAGTGATTTGTGGTGAAAGAATGTGGGGGGTTAAGAAAGTGATCATGTCCCGCCAACATTTTTGTGGCTTTTGCTGTTAATTCCGTACCGGCCAAGGAATGGTTGTATCTCCATCTTGATGCAAGAAACTTTACCCTACCTCCCACTTCTTTGGAACAGGTTGTGATTACACTGGTTAGCAGGTCTGTGGTAATAGAAATGCATGTATTTTTAAGGTCATGTATTGGTAGTTTAGATACCAACTCCTTCATAAAGCAGCCCTCTATGAAGGCCTTTTGGATCAGATTGACATGTTCATCAGGTACACTTTTGCCCTTTCAATAGTTTTTTGGACTGTTTTTCTGGTTTTTGCACCAAAATTTGCGCCAAACCCGAAAACAAAACAAAAAGGTAGCGATATTAGTGAGATGGAGGGAAAAACACAGTTAGGTGTGTGTGAGGTTATTGCTTGGCTCCTTCAGCCAGCCTTTGTTTTGTTGGAGAGAATGACATCAGTTTTTGACCTTCTTACAGGAAGAACAAAGTAGATTGTTCTGCTGTTTGACTTGTATATGGGATGCTGTGGCACCAGGTGGTAATTCAATCAGACTTAACAGAGAAGGGCCAAGATCCACAGCAAGAGCCAATACCCAAGGTCTTTAAAATGGATGTTTTCACATCAACTCAACAAACCCCCTTCCCCCACCTCTTCAGTGCCATTCATTGATTTGGTTGAAACCAGCAGAGTTTCAGTCTACCCACAACCACATCCAGTTTAGCCTCGTCATCAAGTTCTTGTGTGTAGCCAGAAGGCATATGACATGTTATTTTTAGTGCTTTGTGATATGTAGAGCTAATTTATATTTATTTATATTTATACTTAAGCTCAGGTGAGAGTTACAACACTATACCTTAGAGTTTGGATATTTTTTTTGTTGGATTTGTCTGGAGACCCTTAATTGAGAAGAGGTTGGATGGTGGAAGGCCAGCCAGTAAACTGTGGGGGGTGGGGAGGACACAACAATGGCTAAGGTTTAAGAGCTCACCCAAAACACCTCAACTGGGTCTGGTTTAATCAGTCAGCATGTGGATAAAGTTGTAGAAACCTTTGGATTAGAAGTTGTAAAACAACACTGGATTAAGCCTAGCTTCTACATCCTCTATAAATGAAACAGCCCAGTCAGTCATGAAACAGAAAATCAGTGACCTCCAGCAGGGGCGCTGCCAGGAATTTTGGGCCCTATGAAAGATTCTAGGGGAGAGGCCTGTTTGCGCGCGCAGCGCGTGGCAATTTTTTGGGGTGCCCATTTGAAATAAATCTTCATTATCAATGATAAATATATTGTATAATGGGCTGAAATGGAAGGCACCCAATGCATTCACTTTAATTATGTCAAATTAAGATTCACTAGCATTAATAACTGATTATAAAAACCAACATTCTATAGGTAGGGACTGATATTATTGTTTCGAAATACTAGAGAGATATATTAATGCAAAGAATAGAGAGATGTCTGTAGTTATTTCTTGTATTTCGAATTTGCTCGTTCGCACTAACAAAATAGCTAGCTAGCTTGCTAGCTTAGTGTTAACATAGCCCACTACATTACAATATTCCCTTTCATTAACCTCAAGTAAACCTACATTTGAGCAGGTAACAATCGTTAACAACTACAGATAACAGATACAGCCACATTCTGTAACTACCTGTACTTACAATTTCACTCCTTGCACCGTTTACTTTGAGCTAAACTCCATGGCTATAATCCTGGCTGTCTTGAAGAGACGTTAGGCAGAAACAAATACATTGTAACGCTGGTTGCACAGGTTATGCAGACGCAGACCACTTTGATTGACTGACACACGCACACATTGTTCAAATCATACGCTGGACACTTTATTAGTATTTCTACATGGGTTTAGATAATGATCAGGCTATAATAAGACCACATCGGCTATGTGTTTGGTGGTTGGTGTAAACCGGGACATATTAGCGTCCCGACAGGTTTTTGCTGGCTAAAGAACACGGATCAATCTTCTGTGTTCTGCATGTGTCTCCGGAAGGTGGAGGTGCTGGTGTCCTAAGTAACAGTAATAACTGACCGGTTTGGAGCTTTAAGAAACCTCTCCAAACTTGGCTGGGTGTCCACTGCCACTGCTTCTACTCACCTTTTTGGATTTTCTTTTTTGTTTATACATTATATGGCACTGCTCTCATTGCTTTACATGCTCAACGCTTAACGTACTTGATTTTACTTAATCTCAATTGTTAAGTCAGTTGGTCGTTGCAGTCCACATGTGGTCAATGATATTGTGCCCTGATCCAGACGTTTGTAACAGTTCTTAGGAGGAACCTTTTGCTTGCACTGCAAACTCACATAACCTTCCTCATATAGAACAGCAATAGACCATCCAGTTGTTGTGGCAACATGAAGTCTCTAAATCTGTCAGCTGTTCGATATTTTCCATAATAAGGGTCTCTGGGCTTATTGTAGAAAATTTCATCAACCCTGCAGGACCTAAAACAGAACTGTTTACAATGCCCACTGCCTCATAGTGATGTCTGACTGGGTCATTCTCTGAAGGATACCAAAAACCTTACCTCATTTCACAGTTTAAAGACCTAAAAAGGACTACCGTAACTACTGACTACCCAGTTATCAAGAGGGCATTGCTCCAGTGCCCTGAAGTGAAATACATAAAACTCATCTCCCTGAACTGTACATACAGCCTGCCCTCCTGAAGGCTATAGGTTTGTTAAGTTAGTGCAGTGATAACTGAATAACAAACATAAAGCTTAAGACTGTTCCACATAAGACACTACTGCAGTAGTAGTCGTCTCAAAAAGGTCAGATGATTTAGCCAATCACAGACCTACAGCAGCAGCCTCTGTTGAAAGCCCCTGCATCTTCAGAAGTGCAGGACTCAGAGGCCTGTCGCGACCCCAGGAAACGCAGCAGGAGCTGGGGGAGAGCTTGCTGGCAGGGCCCCGAATCCTTGCGCCGCGCTCCACTAATGGGCCACGCAGCTGTGTGTGAGCGGGAGAGAGGAAGTGGATTGAATAACGCAGACGTCGCAAGGCCAGGTCTGTTGACATTCTTTTTGGGGCTTTGTGGTCCAAAGATTCATGGGTTCAAAAACGACTGTGTGACTAAACTGATGTCAAAATTCAAGATTTGTACCCCGAATCTCAGGTATTTTAAGATATTAACTTATTTGTTGACTATGGACTTCATCTTGCGAACAATGTCAAAGAAAACGTAGGTTAAAAATGATTGAAAGTTGCCGGTAAACCTACATGTGATTTTTGGTAAATATACATCTTGTCTCTGACATCCTGAATATTCAAAGTACGTACTTTCTGAAAATGAAGATGCCAAATTGTTGATTGTGAATTGCTCAGTGGCAAAAAAGTGCAAAACCTGTCTTAAAATATGGCGTATAGGCAAGATGAATTGACATCTGAAAAGCTTGTACTAAAAACGACTTTATTCTTGCCAGTAAGATGCATTTTCTTGACTTTCTGTCCGCTTTCTGTTTACTCTCAATATCTTTTTTGTGCCTTACTTTCTTTTCATTCTCTTCTCAGCTATCCCTTCTTGTGTCTGTAAATACTTCACTATGCCTAAGAGATGCAATATACTGTAATGTGGCCTTTCAGGTTTTGGTCTGAATGATTTGTGAGGCTCTCAGGGCTTTTACATTTCTCTCTCTCTCTCTCTCTCTCTCTCTCTCTCTCTCTCTCTCTCATTTCTCGATCTTTGGATCTAGACTTCACCTAGATGCATTGACCTGAATAATCCCCGTACTCTCTCCCATGGTCATGTTTCTCAAAGACTGACTGAAAACTGACACTAGAAGTGCTAACTCCTCCATTCCCCATTTCATTGCCATACTATCCCTATACACCAAAGGTGTCAAAGTTTCAACTGATGCCAATTTTGTTTCAATAGGCACATCTGTGAGACTATTACCTAGTCATTTCCTGTTTGATTGATGCCTCAGACTAAGTGGTTGTTTAACTTCATACTTTGTTCATTTGTACCTAGCTCAAAATAATACAATTTCTGGCTTTTACAATGAGGTTTGATAAATATTTTAATAATAATATATTAATATTTTATAAAACCTTTGAGCCTTTTAAGTCCCTGAACCTCACAAACTCCAATGAAGTAATTGTTGGGCAATGGAGCTCTCTGCAACTTCTGACCTGAATTGATCCCATCAAATTAATTATAAAGCTAATAAAACACAATTTAGAAAGAACTATAACCCTTTCAACGAAACAAATAATAATAATAATAACAATTTGCCTGTGCTGTTGCCAAAAGAACACTATATTATATTTTTACAATATTATTGGCGAGTGAGAGAGACCTGGATCTGATTTAGAGACATTCACAAGCTGTAGACTTCATGACCCTGCATCCTGAATCAAGAGGTCATAACGCGAAAGGTGAAAAGTCATGAGATGCGAAGCTGCCACCCAGAAGAAGAAAAATGTGACACATTTACAGTCTCGACCTGAATATTTTTTAAATGGTTTAATTTTTCTGGCGCTGTCCTCCTGCCCCACTGCCCAGCCTTCTGGCAGACCCAGAGAGCACAAGCTCAGTCAACCACAGGCTGTGCAGCCGTTGTGGCATTTTCAACTTTTTGGCTTCCTGTATTGACAAAACTTCTCTGGGATCGGTGAGGGGAATCAGGTAGGATGTCTGAGAAGAAATCATTAAAAAATACTACGCAATCATTTCATACTATAAAAATACAGTCTGCATTTGCTTTTGATTATTCCCATTAAAATATATTCGGTTTTAAAAATAAAAAAAGGGAGAGAGAGAGAGCGGGAGAGACAAACTAGCACTTCTCCAGTCATATTTTATTTTTGGACTTTATGAGGAGAGTTTGCCTGAGGCTGTGTGCTGAGTTGTACAGGAAATGCCAAAGGCCATTTCCTCTTGGTCTCCCTGGCAGACAGAGGAACTGTGGCACACTGTAGGGAAATTACGGCCCACAGCTTATTTTTTACGCAATTTTTATTTTGTCTGTGTGGTGTGAGAAACTCAGTGCGAGGAACCTCTAAGATGTTGGAGCTTTAATCAAGGTGGGGAATGCGGACAACAGCGTGGGACAACAGGAAGACAGCCTGGCTGTGAGGATGTGATGGACACTCTAGTGGGCTGAAAAACAGGTGCACCCATCTGTCTGTTTTGTAAACAGACAGACATCCAAACCTTTCAGTACGATTCTCTCTCTCTCTGTCTCTCTTTCTCTCACACATTCACTGACTCACTCACTCACTCTCTCGTGTCTGTTTTGGGTAAATAGTCCTGCATGACCTTTTGGCAGTAAACACAAATGTTTTCTTACGTCATTGCCTCTGCACCACGAAAAGCATCGCACAAATCCTAATTTTACCACGTGAGAAGATACGCCGGCCTGTTTAAGAAATCATGTCTTCCATCTCTCTCTCTCTCTCTCTCTCTATGTCTCCCTCTCTCACATCTTTCTGCAGGTCAGCGCTCTGTCATCGCTGAGAAATGCAAACAATTGTGACCTTACTGTTTGGGCCTTTCCACTGGCGACCTGTGCGCCGCAGATGTGTGTAGCCCACGCGAGGACTCGGTTGCATGCAAAGTGACACAACTTTGACAAAGGGTTCCGGAGCGGTCGTTTCTCCCTGCTGCGATGACACACTCTTTCCACTTTCTCCGCTCTCTGCGCGGTCTACGTGACGTAGTCTTTAGGCTAAGTGGCCTGATTATGCGCCATTGTGTGGTTTAATGTATTTGATTATGGGGCCATATGTGACTGTAGATTGGAAATTTGCAAGAGAACACAAGGGCAAGTGAAAACATCCAGGCTTTGTTATTGTAAAACAGGTGTAGTGGCCGTGCACCTGGGAGGGGCTTCTTTATTTTAGTAAATAAAAAAACAGACCCACTGGCCAACCAGTGTGCCGGTGGCTGTGTATTTTAGTGACAACGAAGAGTAAACACGACAAACAAGCGTGCTGCAACTGATTTAGTGTGTCTAGGAAACAGCGTGTGTTTCATTAGAGGGGGCTGATTCGCTCATTGTACGTCGAAGATTTTCCCCCCGAAGTTGAAAGACGGGCAGAGTGGATTTGGAGCCCGGGCTGAATTAATCTCGAAAGGGGAAGTGGCCCGGGAAGTGATCCCTGGCACCCTCCTGGAGAGTCTGGATAAAATCAGTTTTCCAGAGTGACGGCATGTACAGTGAAGCACCAAAACATGTCAGCGTGGCCAACACTGGCACTGACAGTGCCTCGACCTTAGCCGCTAGAACAGAACATGGGTACACCGTAGTGTTACATCACAGTGGGATATTTGGTAGGTGCTTTTAACCCTCAGGAGCACGGGCTAAATTCAGATTGACAGCATTCATGATTTGATTATCATGTTTGTTTGTTCTTTGTGTTAAGGGGTGTGGGGGGTCTCTCTCACACAGATAGTTAGAATGAATTTTAAGGTGGGGTCCATTTCTTGCCTTGGTGCTGGCCAAGAGGTCTTATAGTCTTATAGAATTATAGTGTTCTTCTAGTATAATCGTCTCATAGTCTGCACATGTAACCACAATGACTGATGACTCTCATTCCAACCGTATCTTCTGCTTTTCATTCATGCTCACCCTCTCTCTCTTTCTCTCTCTTACTCTCTCTCCCTCACTCGTTGAGCCAAGGAGGACAGGCTAACTGAATGGGGGGTTTACAAACGAAAAATTACTCATTCTGCCTTTCAGGAAGCTAACGTGACAGCGTCTACCTCTTGTGACTGGCTGGTTCTCACTGTTCACGCAAAGGGGAGTGGAGTGGATTTATGGCAGGCAGTGAAATTTTGGCACAACAACAAACAAACTGCTCTCAAGTACGAATTTGTTCCTTTAGTACTAAAGAGCCGTTGAAAAGAATCAGATCGGATCGAAACGAAACGTACACCACTAATTCAGATTCATAATGTGACAACAAAGACGTTTAGCCTTTAGACTTGTATTAAGACGGCACATTGTCACACAAATTGCTATGGTGTTTAGAACAAGGTGTTTATTGAAATGTCTGCACAACTTGACTTATACAATCCCAGCAAGTGTTTGTGTGTACCAGGGCAGGTGTCATCCCATAGTCGTTGAGGAAGTGAACAAACAACGACAAACATTCAAGCACTTCACCCTGTTTTTGCGTTGTTAAAAAAAAACTTGTTCAGATTTGTTAATTGTTTTCCCCCTGCGGCCAGGTCTTTGTTGAAGCGGCGTTCTGTAATGGTGTACCAAGTGCTGAGCGATAGACTAAGCACAATTAGGGGGTTCGCATTCCTACTGTTTCTATAAATACTTGCTGTGTTTCCTCACCGCTGTCTGTCAAACTCATTAGAAGAGTGGAAAATCTGCTCCCAACAAGGACCGGCTTTCCATATATTCCAATGGTACAGAGGTAACAGGAAAGTTAGTGGGGTACTTAGAGTAGTAGTATTGTGTGTGTGTGTGTGTGTGTGTGTGTGTGTGTGTGTTCAAGGCAGTAGGGGATAGGGTCACTGCACTGCAAAAATGCTTTTCTAACCTAGTGTTATTACTCTTATATTGAGATGAAAAAATCTAGTTGGTCTTGTTTCTAGCTAAATTGTACTTACCTAGTGCTCTTTGGTAAGGTTATTTTTGCCTATTTCAAGCAAATATTACTTATTTTAAGAAATCTTAACAAGCAAATTTGGCTGCCAGTGCGTTAAGCAAATTTGGCTTAAAACAAGCAAATTTGGCTGCCAGTGCGTTAAGCAAATTTGGCTTGTTAAGATTTCTTAAAATAAGTAATATTTGCTTGAAATAGGCAAAAATAACCTTACCAAAGAGCACTAGGTAAGTACAATTTAGCTAGAAACAAGACCAACTAGATTTTTTTCATCTCAATATAAGAGTAATAACACTAGGTTAGAAAAGCATTTTTGCAGTGTGAGTGCACTGCACAAACTCTCCACAGCAACTGAAGTAATCACTGAACACAGAGTTACCTAATCATTCTGCTAAAGGGGTTTTACATTTAGAAATAAAATGCAGTTGAAAAGCCATGACAAATCTATCTATAAATCCAGAAATCTCTGTGTGTCTGTCTGTCTGTCTAGGGCGTATCTCCCTGACGTTAGTTAAGTTAGTTATGAGATTTCGCATGTAGCTTACGCATGTCATGAACCTGTGCATCCTTGATTTCGAAGATTTCTGAATTCATTGTTCGCGACATATTTGTATTTTATCGTTTGCCGCAGGCACTATGGGTAGTGAGCAACTATCGTCGTCATAGATGTTACCCCAGCTGATGCGTATGGGCCTGGCATGTAACCAACTCTCATTACCATGTTAAGTAGTATATTGTAGTATATTGTAGTTTGATGTATTTGTATAAGAGTTAGCTTTCTATTCAACGTTGCTGGTTAGCTTAGACCAGTGACCATGCGTTCATGCATCTACTGACGCAATTTCAGAGGTTTTCCGATGTATTAGTGTACCGATGTAAGAAGCGTGACTGGCAGACTGTGATCAGAGAGATCGATGCACCTGAAAAGGAAACATGCATCACAATAATACTTCAGTGTAACCTCTACCTATGTGGAGTGCAAATATGTCTTGCTATTACACTACCCAACAGCTACACCTACATCTGCTTACACAAGGCCTACAGAATGCATAATTCCTACTGGCACTGCACTAGTGATGATAGCAAATAAAACCTACACTGAGTATTTAAGGTGAAGTTCATGTGTACGCTCCAGAGTGTTGTTGTCAATGTGTACAGTGACATTTTCCATTCTTGACATCCATTAACTAACCCTTAGGGATATATATGAATAAGACTCCTGGACTCCATGCCCCTCATATACAGACTATAGCCCCCTTATTCCAAAGTGTTTAGTGTTGTAATGGTTACCGTGAAGACAGCGGTATTACACATTTAGATTGTGTCTGTACGGTGTGTGGACAAAAGATTCCACACATGTACTGACCATTTGTAACTATATGTAATGATTGAGTGCAGTGACAGAATGAGAAGGTGCTGAGTGTGGGAGAGAGTACACCAGTCATCAAACAGTATTAGCCTACCTGTCCCAGCAGTCTATACATTCCATTAGTAAGGGTTGATTGTGGAGACATAAAAAAGCTTCTAAGAGCTTGAAACCTGTTTCTAGTGGTTTTGTTTTGTTTTTCCCCAAACACAGGAATGATTTAGCCTTTCACGTCTGCGAGGAAAGAGAAGGTAGAACAGGCCTGACAGACTTTGTGTGGCTCTTCTCACACAGGAGGAGAAGGTTGCCGACGAGATATTTATGGCTCCGGCACGGTGAGAGACAAGGGATTTGGTGCGTGCACAGCCGGTGGGAGAGAGGGAGTGCCGGGATGAATTCGTGCTACGGTGCAGACGTCGTTGTGGTTTGGTTTCATGACGAGACAGAAAATCAGGTCTGCCATATGGTAGGAATTCACAGCCGATCCGTAAGACGTAAACATTTTGAGTCTTAAGATCCAATTTTTTTCTTTTTGTTGAGCATCGTGTCTACACTTTGTCAACATTTTTAGTCTCCTCTATGAATCATTGTTAATGAACTGTCTAGAAAGTTCATTCTTTGAATACATTTGAAAAGACCCAGAACTTAGAAGATATTCATCAAATATGAAATTTTTCCACCTGTGAACATGCAGATCTCTCTGGTTGCAATCATGACTGTCTAATCAGACCAGACGGGAGTTGTTGGAAATTAGCATAACTGTAGCATGCCAATGCTATTGATTTGCCTCAGATGTCTAAGGAGGTCTTGGTGACTAAGCAACAGTCTCCCTCTACCACGAGGACTAGAGCCCCAGGGTGCCTTCAGCATTACTTGCTTTGCAAGCATATTCATTTGGAGTCTAGATGATGGTCAGTACCAGCGACATCAAAACATCCACAGTCTACACAAACGCTGCAAATAAAAGCATTCTTGAAATACGGCGGGATGTTGAGCACTTAATTAGTGCCTTCTGAAAAGCAATGGTAGGACTTTGAGTTCTTCTTTTTCAATAGTCCCATTTCTACCTCCTTAACCTAATGGGGTGTGTGTGTACACGCATTCATGCACTCAGACACTGCCCTGAGGCCCTGGTATCCACAGTTCAAAGGAGCAACAGCAGGGTAATGGAATGACAATCACCTTGATTGGGGAGAAAATCGGCCATCGTCTGAACAGGCTGCAGCTGCATGCACTCAGCATCACACAGGCTCTTCCCGTGGCAATCTCTGAACCGGCGGGCACACTGCATGCCCACTCCATCGCACAGGCTCCTCCCGTGGCAATCTCTGAATCGGCAGGGACACACAGGCTCTTCCCGTGGCAATCTCTGAACCGGCAGGGACACACAGGCTCTTCCCGTGGCAATCTCTGAACCGCCGGGCACACTGCATGCCCACTCCTGCATTCACGGCAGGTTTTTCAAACAAGGACTTATTTCAGTTCTTGAAATGAGTCGTTCTTCTAAAAAGGAGCAGTATTTTTGATTTATTATGAAATGCTTTGTGGAATCACTATCGCTCATAGAGGGCCTCCCACTTTCCACACAAGACAGAGGAGATTGCCCATAATCCAGCTGTAGACAAGATCTCCTCATCACTAAGAGGAAAATGTAAATATGGATGGTGTCATAGACAAGGATTCAAATATGTATCAAGGAAAATTACAGTATTTGTAAAGATATCTTGATTGAGGTCAGTTACCATCTCACCGCCTCAATGTTGTAGATAGAGATTTTTTTTCCTCATTAACATTCAATTTTATTTTCCTTTCATTCCTTCAAGATGGCTGTAAGCTACCCGAATATTAATGTGTTACTAAGGTGCATGCGTAGGTCATTTCCTGCTACCACATCCCATAAGGCAGGAGTTTTTCACTGAATAGCCTCCTTCAACTCTGTCATAGATTATCAATGGTTATATTTTAATTTGTGAAGTTTTGCTGGAGCCTTTGTGCTTTTTTTTCTGTAGCCATGGACAGGTCGGCGTGCCTGCGGTGTTTCGTAACCGAGGCAACACCCATGGTTTGACGGACGCTGTCAGTGCAAGAGGGAAAAAGTAACGCAACACATTCCACTCCACGAGCTGGGACCGCACGCTTGTGGCCGGATGTCTTTTCCCAGTAGTTACGGAAGCCCGGGAGTAGCGTGTGCCTCCTCTGCCAATCGCCCCCCCCCCTCCTTCTCCTCCTCCATCCCTCGCCTCCTGTCCTCCATTTCATCCCACTGTTTTTGTTTGGGTGTTTTGGTGATGCTCTGTTGTTGCTCTCCCCCTTCTCTCCAGACGCCCGCCCGTCCGTCCAGAGCCAGCACCTTGTGGTCTCCTCATGACGAAAGTCCGCAGCGAGTCCTTTCCGGAGCGGGGTGAAGCGGGTGGGCCTCGGGGCGGTGGTGGGTCCTGGAGTTTCCACTTGCGCAACAACAATGCTTCGATTCGTCTAATCGGGGGTATTTAGGCTAAGTAAACTATCAGTCTTCGGGGCTTCGTCTCTGAGACTGTGGCCCAGGCATGCAGGAGTCTTATTCAAACCATTTGTGTGCGGTCGGGGAGACGGGGCCGGGAGAGGGGGAGCGAGACTGTGAGGAGGTGGTAGGGTGGAGGTGAAGGGGGGGGGGTATTGTATAACCCTGAGGGAGAAAGTCTGAGACGCGTAGAGTGAGAGGTCTTGGCAACGAGAGCCAAACCACACGCAGCTTGCGTGATTGTGGCTCTGACTGCACTCGTGTGAGTCTCCTTCTCTCTGTCTCTCTTCCTCTCTCCTTCTCTCTCTCTCTCTCTCTCTCTCTCACATCACTGCTGCTGTCTCTTGTTTCCCAGACGCACCTGCACGCACATCCCACCTGACCTTGTGACCTCTGATCTCTCAACAGCAAAGGCACAAGAGAAAAAGGCCAATGATGACAAGGACAGAAAATGAGAAGACGGGCAGAGTCTTTCAGCGAGACAACTGAGGATTACCTGAGGTGCCAGTCCAACCTTAATTCACCTAAATGTTCATTTATCTAAGAGTGTTACACAAAGCTCATGTTGTGTAGTGCTGGCTCACTGCACCACCCAATATCCGAGATCATGAAAGCCCTCATTAGCCCCAACCCCCCCAACTCCCAACAAAAAAACCTGAATGGAATTCAAAAGCCAAAAACCATATTCAGCCAGCAGAGTTTTGATTCTTCTTTTTTTTAATGGTGCTGGTTTATAATGAAACACTCCTTTCAAACCCTTCTCCCTACACACTGACGTTATCCACCGGACACACGTCCATATTAAAAAATGCACGCTAGTTTATAACGTGTGGGTCTACCTCGAATGGCAGGTGGGAAAATTCAAGGCATTTTTCTTTTCTTTTTAGGGAAGCTGAGGGGTCACACAGGAAGCAGGTGAAAGGCAGTTTCAAAGGCAGTACTGTATGAGCATGTGTATATTACATGCCCTTAAATGTCCTCATCATTTTCAAGAACAGCAATGGTTCATACGTCATAAGTATTAACATGTGTCCGTAGCTCAGTTTGTGGAGCGTGCTGCTAGCAGCGGCGAGGTTAAGAGCTCAGTTCCCCTGGGCTAGACTAGAGCCCATACTGCCCATCACTGGGTTGTGATAGTTGGCTTGGAGGAACCTGCCAGGTAAATTACTAAATAAAAGCTAAATTGTGTCCCAGGTTAGCATTCTAATCTTCTCCGGTGCACTGCACCCTCTTATTTTTCATGCTAATGGAGCAGATGTTTTGAGGTCATCGGTTTGAAGCCCCCCTCCACAGCAGGAGTTGACACTCAAGACTGGCTGTCTTCACAGTAAATGCGGTGTGTGGGGGGTCGGGGTCAGGAAATGTGAGGCTGTGGTGTGTGTGTGTAGGGTGCGTGTGTGTGTGTGTGTGGGGATGGAGGGGTTGTAGTCGGGGTCAGGATATGTGAGGCTGTGGTGCGTCAAATGCCAACACCATTCATGCGCAGGCCAGCTTCCACGCCAGAAACTCCCTCCGTGCTGAAATGAAGCTTTCGACTTGGTGGGGGCGGTAGGCTACGGCAATTATTGCTTGCTGGTGAAAGATAAGAAGCGGTTTGTCTATGAACCGCTGCTCGGCTCCACTCATCATTTGTTACCATGGTGACTCTGAGAGCCAGCAGGCCTCTGTGTGCTGAGCATGAACTGAAGCCGCAACGTGGCCCAGTCATCAAGAGGTCATTTGAGAGAAAGCTAAGTGTGCTAGCGTTCGCACTGAATCCACTGGACTTGTACCTTTAACACTTTCCATGCCCTTTTTGAAATGCTGGTTGTCACATTGTTCTACAGTTACATCATTTCCTACACGTTTCGTACTTCATGATCCGAATTACAAGCGACCTATAAGCCATGCCATTTAAAGGCCGAAAGAAAAAAGAGTGAGTGATAGTGAATGTTTCGCTTTCCACTTTCCTCCTTTCATCCTGTGCTAGAATCAGTGGGACATGAAGCGCAGAAAGGAAGCAAACTCCTCATGTAGAAATCAAGCTGCTGCTGCTTCAGAGGAAGTCTTCCTCTGGTGCCCTTGAGTTCTCACAGTTCTGGAGCTTTATAGAGGTCTCTCTCAGGTCACAGCTAACACAGAATGTATCTGGGAAGGTAATCAGTCGTGAGGGAACCTTGACACCACACACATTCATAAACTCTCTCTCTCTAACTCTCTCTGTCATTAATACACAATTGTATTCACATTTCCACACATCTATGGTGCAAGGCAGAAAGCACTGTGAATCCTAACAGTGGACATGCAGATTTGTGATTATTTGGCCATGGGGGTCATAAGAGAGTCAGCTTACCAGAGGTCCTCTCTCTGATCCTCTCATGAACAAAGGTGGCAACCCCCCATTTGGTTTTTACCTTTCATTAAGTTTGATTGATACTTAATAAACATTTAATCCGTTTATTGTATTAATAAACTGTTCATTCATTAGCCGATCATATAACTCCTCTTGTGCCATGCCATCACACATAACAACAGGCTTCTATCCTGCATGGTAATATTATAGGTCATTCAATAATTTAATGGAGTGAGATTAATTGTATTTTTCCGCAATATTTACCACTCTAATGTATTCTACAGTCTCATAATGTTCAGAGACGTATAAACCTTCCAGACTGGTGTTTTCCGTCATTTGGTAACTTTTTGGCTGCCTTTACAAGTGGTGACCAGCCTCCGCTATCCGCATGCTTATACATTCTGGTCCAAAACTGCTGAGTGTAAATTTAAACTCATATATATATCAAGCGTGCTGCTGGAAAACTTGCATGTGATGTTAAAGTCCTTAACTAACTAACCCAAGACCATAGTAGCGCTTTATCAAAACTCAGAATGTCGCTCCGTGGTAGGATGAACTGGCACAGTGAGCATTTTGATACGGCATTTCTGTTCAGCGTATGGAAAACCAAAGTGGCTGGAACGTTAGATAAGTTGGCAACTAAGGCCTCACAATTCACTCCAGCAAGGAGAAGATATATGACTGCTTGATCAGAACAGAAATGCATACGTGAAGGCAACAACATTCGCACAGTGAAAGCATTATGTTTGTAATATTGTAGTGAGGTAGTCCAGAAGAATGGAGTCAGAACAATTATCTCTAGTTAAATGGCAAGACTGCACAGCTCAGGGTTGCTGTTTCTTGGCACAGAACCACAGCGTATCAGCAGGTCTCATACATAGGGATGACACACACCATGTGTAGACAGATACACAAACAGACACAGGGCTGATCTAAGGCATTCAAAGGTACCACATCTATAGACATATACATCTTGATGTATGTCCCATAACACGGATAGCATTTTTGCTCTTTGTGGCTTATAGACGACAGGACGCTGCCATTAGGTTCCTGCTATCTGATTGGCCTGTAGCCCATAGGCTCTGTAGGCTGTAGCGGACATGTTTTCTAGGAGAATCTTTATCAATCTGTAGAATTGCCAATTCTGAAGTTACTAACTTTAAGTAGTTACATGTAATCTGATGTATCAAGCTATAACCGGGCAAGATTATGCTGTCAGAATTGCGTTGTGTCCATATAATTACATAACTGTTATTCACAGTCATTGATATCAAGCAAGTGCAAGATATATTACAATTATATTACAAGTGCATTCGGGTTCTCCTTTTGTGTTAAGGTCAGCGTTTGTCTTCTGTTAGCGATTTGAAGTCTGCGTGTTATGTGTGATGCCTTGTGTAGTCTCCTCATGTATATGTGTCTGTGTCCGCCCTTAACCTATAAACTGTGCCTGTGTATAAGACCCAGGGCCTTCCCTTCAATCTGCGTCAGTTGCCGTTTGTCTGAATCAACAGAACGAGTGCCAAATAGAACCGAAGTGAGTGCCAAAGAGAACACTGGAACATTTCCCCGTCCTGGATATGTAGAGCATTGTATCCGCCAGCCAGAGGAACCGCGACGTTGTTGCTGATCTAGTCCAGGTGTCTCTTGCATCACTGTCCCCAGCCACAGGGGCCTCAGTATCCTCAACTTCCTGTGTCACTTCTCCTGTCTGAGTATCTCTGCGCCACCGGCATTGGGCCGTGCCTTCTCCAGAGAAGTCTTCCCACACCTGTCTTCACCAAGGTCTTCGCTAGCTGAGGGCCGTGGGGTACCACTTCACTGCAGCCCGCCACGGAGCTCAGCACGCTGAGGACACTGTTGACTGAGAGACCAGAAATGCTCCTGGAGACGGCCGCTGCTGGCGTCCAAATCCATACTTTATGTGGGTGCTGAGGCTATGGCACCACTGCTATGACGGAGAAAGACAGCGATGGGTCTTTGCATTGACAGCCAGCCACCTCCGCCTCAGGGCCACGAGCCAGAGAGGTGTTGCAGCTACCCAGAGGGGGCTACTGATGCACAGGGGGGGGCTACTGATGCACAGGGGGGGCTACTGATGCACAGGGGGGGCTACTGATGCACAGGGGTCTTTCGTTTGGCTGCTGCTGGCCAGAGGGGGCGCTGTGTTCAATGACAGCCAGGGTCTACTGCATCATTACTGACAGCCTGGGTTCTCTGGGCCCTTGCCACCAGCTCTGTGCCGTTGGGTTTGTCAGGCGGCCGCTACCCTGCCACTGTGTTGCAGCCTTAATGTTCAGAAACTTTCTCTTTACAGGACTGCGTCCTCTGCTCTCCACTTTGCCATGAGCTTGTGCCGTGGTGGTGCCGGGAGCAACGGGTCCTGGTCGTCTCCCCAAGATCCTAAGGCCCTGTTTTGTGCCTTCAACCACTTCACTGGGGCCGTGTACGCTCCATTGGTCCTGGGACTCGTGTTTGTGGTTGCTGGGGACTGTGCAGTGTGCAGAGCTGTGGGGTCCTGTTGTTATCCGGATGTGGTGAGTTACCCCATAAATAGCTTTAGGGTTTAACATGAGTAATGTTGGAATAATGTCTGAAATAATCTCTGAAATAATCTCTCTCTCTCTCTCTCTCTCTCTCTCTCTATAACACACACACACACACAAAGTAGTATAATACAGGGATGCAAAGATACATAAAAGTACTGGAAAGTAAGGAGCTGATGTTACTCAAACTCGTATGAGTTGCCGGCAGCCCCTGCCTAAAATATATCCTTCCTGCAGTGGTCAAAATAAGGTCACCAGGGCTGAGGAGTGCTAACAAGGCCTGTCTCACATTTGTCTGACCGTGAATAGAATGTATTCACAAATGGAGTTTATTAGTTTTCCATCACAGTCTCAGATCTGTATTAATAGCTTTCCCGTCATTTTCCTTTCATCTAAAAATGGAATAAGAGAGTTGGGCCAACCTGGAGAGGATAGTGATACGGTCCCGTTCACTACAGCTGTTTGACCTGGCGTACTCCAGGGCAGCAACAGAGCAAAGGAATCATCCATTGTGGTGGTGCTGCCCTCTGCTGGCCAAAGGAGGTAGTGTAATTTGAATTGCTGACTGTCCTGAGCCAGTCAGCTGATTTTTCTGAATTCTAAGCACTCATCATTGGTTTTACGTGGAAGCACTGTAGGATTCTTATTAAAGGATGCTCTACCCAGCAGAACGAGTATTTTACACCCCTGGTAAGGTTTTAACAAGGTTGCACCGAAGGGGGAGGCAAATCTTTAAAGTTTCCGTTTCCTTGCACCTGTTCACAGGAAAGTACTGGCATCTGGTGATCTGGTCAAGGTCACGGCCAACCACATGGTATTGTCTCACCATTGCAGACAGAAAGATTGGGCATTGTATTAAAGCGGAGAAAAAACATCATCACAAGTGTGTCACCAATCACCGCAACTAATCACCAGCTCTCAGGGTGAAGTAAGCAGAACTACTTAAATAAATCAACTATAATAACCTCTTCTTAAGTAAGATAAGGAGCAGTATAAAAATGAAAAACAACACTGTAGATACTTAGGGTTTGCACTAACAAATGATACAGATGATACTTAATATGATTAATAACATTAAGCACAGAATTTGTCACAATGTAATGTTCTATTTGTTCTGTTCCATTCAATGAAAATCAATGACTGCAGAAAATATTGGTTTTATTCCAAAACGCTTTCACAAATTTTTTAAATGTTATACTATTGATTTTATGAAAAAGTAATAAAATATGGGATATAAGGGTTCTTCGGTTGCATCAATAACATAGGGTACTTCATAGTGAAAGCAAATTTTGGTTCGAAATTAATTCATCAGAATAATGATCAAGAAAACATACATAATTATTCTCAGTTTTATTCTTTTCTATGTGACCTGTTGACAATGAGGTAGCCTGTCCTTTCAAGTATCTGCCGAAAAACAACCTCGAGCTTCCTTTTCTCTCCTGGATACCCCAAGGATAAAAACTGAACCAAGGGCTATTTTAGATGCTAATGAGTGTGTGTAAGTGTCCATGCACAAGAGTGCTTGTTGGAAACGGCGTGCCATATATTTACCAGCGGAAAAAACCTGTGACTCACGCGGAGAGGATGGATGGGAAGGGAGGATCAGACGGTGGCATGCCCAGCTGAGAGGTGTTTGCCCGGGGGAATGAGGCCAGTGAGGCCCTGAGACATAGGACCTTGAGGTGAGTCAGGGATTGTCAGGAGTCCAGTGCCATCTGGAATAACACTGGAGGGTCATTCCTTCATATGTGTTACTCTGTCACCATGCTGCTGTGTCCCATACCCTAATGTGCAGTGATGTATCTAATGTTTCTAAACCACATAAAAAAGGCATACTCCCATGCATACTGCTATTTTTAGATGTCTACTTTTTAATCATACCCAAGGTGAGGTTTATGAACAAACTATTAAGGAGCTAACTGCTCTTTTATACTCATGAACAAAGACCATATTTATAAAATGGGCCTTCAACTTTAAAATTGGTGTCTCGCCTCTGGTCTTTCACATCTGAAACATACTTTGTTCATATTAATTTGAAAGCCAGTCCTACAGGAACAATTATGATTTTACTTTTGCAGGTGATGGAACCAGTCTTTCCACCGACGTCTTGCCATAAGTCGCACTAGAGGGCAGTCACACAGCATATAGAGTATTGTTTATAGTATTACCCTATAGGGAAGTCACATAGCATACAGAGGATTGTTTAAAGTGTTTCAGCAAATACACTATAGGGCCGTCACACAGCATATAGAGGATTGTTGAAAGTGTTTCAGTAAATACACTATAGCATAGAATACATTATAATTTACAAGGACAGGACTATTCATTGGTTTTCTAAGACACACAGGGTTGGAAAACACTAAGGTTAATTTCATGGATTGCCATCTTATTATCTGGTCTTCATTTCAATGACGTGGGTGGAGACAAGAAGTAGTCTGGGTCTCATTTAAATGTTGTAGTGGTGCCTCGTTTCCAGCGCGCGCGCGAGAGGGGCACTCAGTCGTTCGAAGTGATGGAAGTCCGTGCGTTTTTTCAACTCTTATGCTTGGCCGTTTTTATTTATCTATAGAGATCAAATAATGTA
Source organism: Sprattus sprattus (assembly GCF_963457725.1). Lineage (NCBI taxonomy): Eukaryota > Metazoa > Chordata > Actinopteri > Clupeiformes > Clupeidae > Sprattus > Sprattus sprattus. The sequence goes on along the minus strand of NC_137922.1, from coordinate 34,966,423 downwards.
GAAACTCGTTTGATTCGAGGTAGTCTATTGTGTCCTCCGCATTCTGTATGATGACTTTTTAATAAGTCTAGATTCGGGATATAAAAAAAATATGAATTTCTCTCAGCAAAACCTCTTTAATGTGCACTGGAAACCAGAATCTGTTATAATTTCTCTTGTTTTCTTCTTAATTTTCCTAGTCGGCACATTTGGAAACTGTTTGGTTCTTGCTGTGCTTTTGCGTAATGGACAGATGAATACGAAGACGACCAACTTGTTCATTCTGAATCTGTGCATCGCAGACCTCTGCTTCATTGTATTTTGTGTGCCTTTGCAAGCGACGATCTACACGATGGACGAGTGGGTTTTCGGACCATTTGTGTGCAAGGCGATGCACTTTCTCATTTACCTCACCATGTACGCCAGCATCTTCACATTGACTGCTGTGTCGCTGGACAGGTGCGTGTGGAATTCATCTTTACCACTCATTATATAACATGACTTAATGATAATCGTAATTGTGAATATAAATCATTTGACTTGTTCATTTTTAACACAAAACACAAGTCAAACAAATATATTCTAATTTAAGACAAATCAAGATACATATTTAGCTATACTGTCACATGAAAATGGTTAAAATATCCTGTATATTTCTGAACAGGTATCTGGCCATTCGCTACCCTCTTCGCTCAAGGGAAATGAGAACCCCGAAAAATGCCCTAATATCGATTTGTGTGGTGTGGGGGTTATCTCTGGTCTTCTCTGGACCATACTTGAGCTACTACCAGCAAATGGATCTAGACGGCACTACGGTGTGCATCCCGGCCTGGGACATTCACCATCGCCGGGCCATGGATGTATGCACCTTTGTCTTTGGATACATGATTCCCGTGCTGGTGCTAAGCCTGACCTACGCGCGCACTATCCGCTACTTGTGGACCACGGTGGACCCTGTGGATGACATGTCTGAGTCCAAACGAGCCAAACGCAAGGTGACCAAGATGATCATCATCGTGGCTGCGTTATTCTGCATATGCTGGCTGCCGCACCACCTGGTGATCCTCTGCATGTGGTTCGGCCACTTCCCTCTCAACCACGTCACCTACGTGCTCCGTATCCTCTCTCATCTGGTGGCTTACGCCAACTCCTGCCTCAACCCCATCGTATACGCCTTGGTCTCCAAACACTTCCGCAAAGGCTTCCAGAAGGTGTTCAGCTGTGCGCTCAGGAGAAGGATTGTCAACCGGGTCAATGTCGTGCACCAGATTCATACAGTAAGCTTAGTGGAGGCAGGATCCAGTGAAACTTCCAACCTTAGCGATAATGTCACCAAGGACAGGAAGCCAAACAATCCACAGGGAACAGTGACCAACGCTTTCGTGACATTTAATGTTACATAGCATCTTAATGCAAAGTTATTTTTTAATTCCTAAAAAGAGAGTATGACTGACCATCAGAGGCCGCTGGATGATGGTTCTCTTCTACACCAGTGTATTGGCAGTGACTGCTCACTGGTCGCCTACTTCCAGTCTGTTGAGCTTCGATGCCTCAGTCAAGCTCATAGCTGATGGTAGTTGCAGCAGTGTGTGAGCTGTCAGCTTTAAGGGGTCTATTTGTTCAAATGGGTTTAATTGGTCACATTCTTGTTATGATCATAAAGGTATTTTTGGCAACACATATTGTGAATGCAGTTATGATGATTCTGGCCAAAAAATTAAGACTGGAAAACGGAGTGATATTAACTTAAATGTCTTCAAGTTTGTGAATAGTGACCACATTAGAGTTCATAGGTTTAATGGAATGTTCATTATGGTGAAGAGGGTACTAACTGCTTTTAGAAGTTTAAATACATTTCCCATGCCAGTATTTACCCACTGATGCCAAAGAGAGGGGATTTATTTTCACAAGCCGGACAGCATTTGCCAATGGCTTATAGGGTAGATAACAGTATCGTGTTCAGTGTTTTGGGCTCAAAGTGAGATTCTGTTGTACTATGTCATCAGAAACTGAACCTTTTGACACATGTTCCCACGTAACATGTGGGGGTCTACCTGACCTCATGATCTAGTTCATGCACTGTTAAAGAGCATTACATCGACAGATATGAAAAAAGGTGAAAGTAATACAGTGCCCTCCACAATTATTGGCACCCTTAGTGAATGTGACCAAAACAGGCTATGAAAAAATATATCTTTTCTGTTTATCATCTTGGTCTTTCCCTCAAAATATTCACAAAAATCTTACCTTTTCATCGAAGTAAAATTCTTGAAAGAATTTATTTTTTTGACATTACATAAAAGATTTTTCTCCAAAACATGGGTGCCACAATTATTGGCACCCCTAGAAAATCCTATAATTAAAATCTAACTGAAGTATATTACCAGTCATGTTTTATATTTTTGAGTTTACCTGTTTCATTAGGAACTCTTAAGTGGTCAACCATGGCTTTCTGCTTCACAGAGGTATAAATATGAGGTGACACAGGCCAAATACCCTTAGGCTGAATCCCATTTCTCCCCCTACCCCTTCGTCTTTCCCCTTCCCCTCCGTTTTGCGCGTTCATGTGGAGGGGTAGGGCTGTCCCAATTAACGTTAAGACAGAGGGGTAGGGGAAGGGGAAGCGCTTTCTACCCCTCCAAACGGAGATTTTCCGAGGGCACACTTCAAACGGAGGGGTAGACTGATTTCCCTCAATGCATTGCGAACCCGTGATCATTAAAGAAAAAACATCGCGCGAGTCCATTTAAAAATGTCGGAAACAGCAGGGAAAGCATTACACAAATGAAAGTATTTTCTTTGTAATTCATGATTTTAAAACTTGTTTGATGAAATGTTGCATTGTGTAAATAACAGCTGCAGGCGCCATGTTTGTTTATGTCTGGTGAGTGACAGCTGTCGCTCTCCGGTAACGTAACAGCTGACGCTTCGTACTGATGACGTACGTAATTGTTGAAGTGCTATCCCAATTCGAAGGGCTAGCGTTTCAACCCCTTCGGCTACCCCTCCATTTGAAAAAGCGAAGGCGAAGGGGTAGGGGTAAGGGTAGGGGTAGAGATTAGAAATGGGATTGGGCCTTAGTCATTCATCAAGATGTGAAAGACAAAAGAACTCAGTGTCAAAGTGCGACAAAAAGTTGTTGAGCTGCCGAAATCTGGATTTAGGGAAATAAGAAAATATCTAAACAGTTGGAAATACCCACTTCCACAATCAGGGCAATAATTAAGAAGTTAAAAGCGAGAGGAGATGTAAGGAATCAGCCTGGAAGAGGACCTATCTGTAAACTGACCCGACGCACCGTGAGGAGGATGGTTCGACTGGTAAAAGAATCTCCAAGGATCACAGCTGGATAATTGCAGAGGTTAGTTAAGTCCTGGGGTCAGAACGTCTCCAGAACTACCATCAGACTGCACCTACATCACCACAAGTTGTTTTTGAGGGTTATCAGAAAAAAGCCTCTGCTGTCAATCAACAACAAACTAAAGTGCCTACAGTTTGCCGAATGTAAGTCAGACTTTTATATTAGAGTTATATGGTCAGATGAGACCAAAATAAGGCTTCTTGGCAAAAAAACATCAAAGGTGGGTTTGGCGTAAACAGAAAGATAGCCATACAGAAGAGCACCCCATACCCACTTTGAAGTATGGTGGCGGATCTCTGATGTTGTGGGTCTGTCTTCCAAAGGCCCTGGACATCTTGTTAGGATACATGGTATCATGTACTCCATCAAATACCAGCAGATATTAAATAAAAACCTAACAGCCCCCCTCTAGGAAGCTTAAACTGGGCCGTGGTTGGACCTCCCAGCAGGACAATGATCCGAAGCACACCTAAAAATCAACACAAAAATGGTTCACCGACAGCAGAATTAAGGCTTTACCATGGCCATCACAGTCCCCAGACCTAAACCCCATAGAAAATCTGTGGGAAGAGCTGAAGCCGAATCTGCAAATGTGTTGACCTCAGAATCTGAAGGATCTGCAGAGATACTGTATGTAGGAATGGTCTCAGGTCTGTCCCATGTGTTCACCAACCTCATCACGCACTATAGGAGAAGACTTGGATCTGTTATCTTGGCAAAGGGAGGCTGCTCAAAACATTAAATTAAGGGGTGCCAATAATTGTGGCACACCTGTTTAGGAGAATAGTATTTATTTAAAGAAAAATAAATATATTTCAAAAAAATTATTTCAATGAAAAGGTAAGATTTTTGTGAATATTTTGAGTGAAAGACCAAGAGGATAAACAGCAAACAAATATTTTTTCATAGCCTGTTTTGGTCACATTCAATAAGGGTGGCAATAATTGCGGAGGGCACTGTATGTATAATGTATTCTTCTTCTGTTTCTGTGGAAATCTGTGAATTTTTCAGTAGCGAGTACATTTCATTGTATAAGAGTGTTTTGAGTCCAGTGGTCTATTTAGTTTGAAAATGCAGAAACACACCAATATAACTGTCTGTTGTGATCAAAATGTGGCTCAGATGTTCAATTGACTGAAATAAATCTTCTGAATGTGAACAGTCGCTAGCCATATTCCCCCTTCATACCAGGACCAGAGAGAATGGCTCTGCAGTGTGCAGTTCTTTATGTGTTGCATTTGAATTATATTATAGGTTTTAGATGATGCAGTAACTAGTAGCAGTGGTGACCTAACAATAGTTTCTGGCTGCAAAAAGTAGGGTCATGGCTCAAATCCATAAATACCTTTGACCCTCTATTCCGAAGGAGCTGCAGCTGTGGGTGTCCCTAGACTAGGAGTGAGTCACTTCTCACCCCGCTCCCTTATGTAATGATGTTTGTACCTGAAGTACTGGTGAAGACGAACTCGTGTTTATTTCCTGGGAATCCGCTGTGTCTCCGGGTTCCATCGCTCTCCGTAGCGCTGGACTCGCTTTGCTGTTGCCTGGCGTCTGTGACAGTAATGGACCCGTCTGTCTCCCTTCGTCAGTGGAAAAAAGCGGTGTTGATAGGCTCATTTAACGTCTGACTTGGCTTCGATTGCTCCAAGGGTCACACATGTGACTGTTCCATGTTGACAGTGCTGTGAAAATGACCATCCCTTACGGCAGACATCTGTGTACAATATATTTATACATACAGTAGATCTGTGTAAAACCACAGAAAACCTTTGTTGCACAAATCCAGTATTTGTTTTGATGTACTGTCCAACTGTATAAGTTAGTGTATGGCAATGGATGCTTTAGGCTTCACCTGGTCAAAGGGGCCATATTCTAACAAAAATAAAAGTATGTAAAATTCACTGGTGTCATGTCCCTTCTTGGCAGTAATACTGTGATACTCTAAAACTATGGGTTGTCATAATATAATGCAAAGTTGACTGCCTTATATCTTTCTCTCAATGAGACCAAAACATAGCAGCTCAAAGAAAGACTCAGTTTAGTATTAAGGCATGAAGCACCTTTTTATTATTAAGTCTAAACAAGCAATTCAACCAATCTAGCAAGTAATTAGCGCTTGGATGGCTTAACACCATATACAGTATGCTTTAGAGCAAGATCTAATTATATTAGCAAATGTCAAATGTGATCAATATCACAAGACACCAGGATAACACCACTGAAAGGCTTTTTCCATGACGAGCCTGTTTCAAGAGCTCTTAACATGAAGAGTGCATCATATAGCCTGTCTGTTTTCGAATTAAGACCCACCTTTCTGGTCTTGAAGTATACTTATCTCATAATTATTCCATCTATGCTATGTTATGTAAAACAGACAGAGCTAGCTGCCTGCCAACTGTCACAAGCACAGAAGGTAACAGACTGGTGAAGGGATTTGATATGGCAGCATGCTCTACAAGCACTCTGAGATATGCACTCTGAGATAGAACATGCACTTGAATATCTTTTGACAAGGTAGACCATCATTTTCAAAGTGGTCTGACTGCAAAAAAAAAACAAGTTTAAATAATAATAATACAAAAATACATTTATATATATATATTTCTTAAAGGGCTGACAAGTTAGCACATTCTAATGACCCCCATGTTTGTTAAGATCATTTGCTGGTTCTAGCAATGGCACCATAATATTTTTCAACATACCAACCCTATATCTGAATTTTATAACAGTAGAAAATATGATCCACTTCCAACCTGTAAAATGTCAGATCTTGATACTCTCATTTGAAAAAGAAAAAAGTCATACAGTGCCAGTGCTTTTAGTTTAATGGTTTACCCTTTTCAAGATCTCTACCAACCATCACTATGAGCAACTGCCACCAGCACCACCTTTTCCCCCACCCAATTGCCTGCACCATCATACTAATGTCAACTTTTAAATAGCCATCCTTTTCACCATCAAGGCACTATGCAGGGCTTGTTTGCCAGACCAAAAGCACTGACTAGTCACCCACGCTTTTATAATCTCAAGTAATAGAAGAGCATGGTTTACCAGAATCACGGATGACATTACCACCAATCCTCCATAGCTTTGGTCAGTTCATAATGCAATAGCCAGGGAGTGTGCAAGGGAATTGCAAATTACAAAAGGGCTTTGCAACACATAGCACTGAAAGACATTAAATCCTCGGCCAATATTGCCATGGATTTATGCTTGCTTTGTGGTGGGTTCTGTTTATCAGGACATAGCCTTTCTAGAGATCAATTAGAGGCATAATCATATATGGCGTCGACATAACACCATTTTACTCACTTTAAGCTACAGTAAAAACAGACATTTTTGTTAGTCTTGTAAAAAGCAGAAAGTTATACAAAAGGTGAAGTAGTCTACTTTACTCTCAGTATAAATTCACACTTGATTTTCTTTTGACTGGAAAAAAGAGGAGCAGCTTGATTTATCTTCTGAAGCCTGTAGCACACGTTGCCTTTAGAAAATACAACTGTTACTGAACAAAGTTTTCTGAACAAAGTTTAGGAAGATGTTATGCAAACTCGCTACCTACAGAAAAACACGCTAAAAATAGTAAGAAACAGGCAGTAGGTTGCTTGACGGGGTTATACCATATTCAGCACGTTGGTAAGCGGATGTGATACTTCAGTATTCATCACACTGACTATCATACACAGAAAAATTTGTTTTTTTCCATACACCTGTATGTTTGAAAATGTATGAAAAAACACTGAGCATGCCCTTGTCTGTCAGTCACGAATGAGAGAACTAAATCCAGTCCGTGCTGGAAAGGGGGTGCATCCTCACCAGACAGCAGACATAATCAGCCTCTTGTATTGTAAGACCATACTTCTCTCCTGGGTCTGTTAATGACACTGAGTGAAGAGGTACAGAGGTGGACAAACAGGAGAGAGGGATGTGTCAAATGAACAGTCTTCTTTAAAAATATGAAATGTGTCAGAGAGACCATTAACGAACAGGACCATTCCACATACACCATGATAGACATGAGAACACCGGCAGAAATACATGAATACATAACTGATTAAGCAACAACACATTTCAACCTCAAATGCTGTAAGCACATCAAGAGAGAAAGAGAGTACATTTTGTGCCTGGTTGCTTTTGTCATAGTTGTATATGTCTCCAGGGAGAAAATGCCCAAAAGCCCAAAGACAAACATTAGATTTAGGCAGGGACACTATGCAGAGGAAGGCAAAGTAAATATTCTAAATGAAAAAAAAGTGGACAGAATAAAGGGTCTTATAGTTTCCAAGGCAACCTTGAACCAAGCTCAGCTTTTCTACAGCGCCACCTACTGCTGTTTAAGCAAACTTGGAAGGAAATTTTACATGACGAAATTATTGTATTAATGTATAAAGATATTGATCGACAAAACACATTTTTTTTCAGTGTCATTTCCATGTCATTTAATTTGTGAAATGTGTCTAATATTACTAAGCCCCTAGGGTAAAAAAGTAAAAACAAAACAGGAATACTATCATCTTCACCAGGTTGCATGTATAGCAAGGCCAACAGCTAACAGCATTGCCTGTTTTGAATTGATCCCAGATATTCAAATGGCCTGTGCCTAGTCCACTGGCACTCACAAATGCAAAGACAGCATTTGCTGATCCTCAGGAGGCTTAATTAATATTGAGGGATACTGTTAGCCCAAGAAAACTATATTGAATCTTTTTGCTGTTTGATTTAAAACCAGAGTCTTGTGCCCTTGAAGACCTTCTTCACTCATAATGTGATGTTCTCTAGGAGGGTTGAGCTCAGGTGTGTGACCTAATGAAGACAGAAATCTGTCCCTTTCATGTAGGTAACATATCTGTGACCAAATCGTTTCTAATTAGATTTTGTCGTAATTCGATTAACTGGGGATAAGCTGAAGAAGTCAAGACCTCACACACAAACTGGTATTTTTGCATAGGGTCAGCATGACACTGCTGTCCGTGCGTGTGCTGGGGAGAACATGGCAATTCACCTTTAGATGGCAGTATAGGCCCTGAACAACATTTGTAGGATTTTGGTAGGCTATATCCTTAATTACTTCCCCCTTACTGTTAATTTAGTGGTTACAGTTTTAAAAACGCCTGAAGCCGGTACCATGCATATGTCTCTCGTGAACAGCAATGTATAAGACAACGAGACTACATACACTAAACCAGGGGAAAAAACTAAAGTTTATACTTGGTCAAAATTACCCTTCAAGTATCTTAACATGCGTTTAACACAAACTTGATTAGCATAGACGAAAACGTGTTTGCAATAAACCTTTTACATACGTCATATGTGAACAAATATTGGCAGTTAGTTGCTAGACCCGGAAGTTTCTTCCTCAAGATCCTGCTCACTTCAAGTGGTTGTTAATACCCGGGCGCTCGCGCTGTAGAGGTGAAGGTAGGTAATACACGGATGAAAGTAAACCGGAGACTCAGCTGTGCGTGGAGAGGAATATAAAAATGGGGAACACTGACTCCAAATTGCGTTTTAGGAAAGCGGTGATACAGCTCACAACAAAAACACAGGTTTGAAATATATCGTTACTCTGTTTCTTTTTTTAGGCTACTTAATTAGCCTTGGTAATACCGGGTTTGTGAAAGAGTAATTGGTTTCCAGATGGCATCAAAAGCAGTCGCCAAATAAGCTGCAAGTGCGTGGTGCTTGTGAAAAGTCAAGGTTTGAGCAGGTGCGGCTCGTAAGAGTTTGACAGCTCAGTTTGACTTACTGTATTTAACAAATTCGAAAAATATAACGTGAAATATTCTTTAAAGTAGCTCGGTGGTAACATCAAATAAAGTCTTGTTTGTAATTTATTTAGGGTAACTTGTTTTGAAATTGAAATGACTGAAAATGAAAACAGTAGGATACTTTCAAACAAAGACAATTTTCTAATTGAATGTTCAGTTGTAGGCCTACTCGTTATCTTGGAAAAATCGAATTTATTCAGTTGGCTTCATTGATACTTGAAACATTAAAACATTGAAATGATTTGCCTTCTAAGGTGGGCTCTACGAAAAGTGAAATTGCGAGAACTAGTTATTCATAGATTTGGTGGCACAAATTTAAACTTCTGTCACAAATTATGTTGAATTGTCCAGTAAAGCCAATGCACATCACCAATAGTATATACTTCATGCCATTTATGTCTTAAGTTTACCTTTACTTGACAATTCTGCTGTATTCCCCTTTCCCACTCTACTGCAATTGTTAAACGAGTAATAATTCACAAAATTAGTTGTTTGTCAGTACCCTTCAGTCTATCTATGTAATACTGCACTCAGTGAGTTACATAACAGTCCAGTTATAACATGTTAGCCTAGCCTGAGTTGACAGCAGTACTCTGAAGCAGTACCCTCTCTCTCTCTCTGCATGCCAACCTAGTGCCTTGTGTAGCTTTTCCGCTGCATCTTTCTTTGCTCTGCTTTGCTCGCCATGGGGAATGTAACTGAACCATGTCTGCCTCAGCCCGTGGAGGCCACGGATGATGCATTCTGGGATCAATTCTGGGCCGACTCCACCACCACCATCCAGGATGTGTTTGCCCTGGTTCCAGCCGCCGAGATCCGAGCCGTCAGAGAGGAATCCCCCTCCAACCTGGCAACCCTGTGCTACAAGGTACTGAAGGGGTTTCTCAGACTCAGTGGGTCTTTGGTGGGTTAAATGATGGTTATCAGGTCACTGAGTCATGTTAAAGTTAATGTAGAGAATGTGTTGGTTGGTGGTATTAGTGAACTGGTATGAATTCACTCAAACCTTAGTGTTGCTTAGGAGGAGTGCAAATATAAAGCGGTTCCCTGATGTTATACAGAAGATTAGGGCAACTGTTCCATCCATTTACTGTGCATGTATGCATGTGTGTGTGTGTTTGTGTGTGTGTGTGAGAGAGAGAGAGATGGATAGACAGATAGATAGATAGATAGATAGATGGGGAGAAAGAGAGGGAAGTTTGAGTAAAAGAGAGTGTAAGGAGGAGAGCGGATTTCCTTTCAAATGTAGCTGTTAACAGACACAGTGTCTTTTTGCCTCCCTCTGTTTGCACCCAACCCTGCACATAGTGACCGGAATGCAATTATTGGCTTTTCCCACAATAGCCTAGAAGCAGGGGAGGCAGAAGGACCTTTGAGAAGGGGTTTTATACCCCCTGCAGAGCTCTAAGAGGCTATGAGAACATGATGTGTGTTCTCAGGGAGATAGGACAGGTTATGCCCTTTAAATGCCTGTAAACGCCTATGTGTCATGTGTTTGCAGTGTGGGCCCTATGGTGGATTTTTAAGATTAGTGTAGTACAGCTTCCAATCACAATGATGGATTCACTGGCAAACAGAGATGGATAATAAGGGCTTTACTATTTGGATTGGTTTTGATGTGTTTACAATTTAAATGAGCCATTATGTTTGTCTCTCAGTTTGTGTTTGTTTGTTTGCATAAACTCACATACAAACTATCTCATGTACCACTCACAAACACACACACAAACACACACACACACATGCATATGTATAAGCCCTTAGTTGTGAAATTAAAACAAGAAAAACATTGATTTGATCATTTGCACGCTTATTTTCATCCTAGTTAAGACTGTGTCTCTGTTATTCCCTCCCAGGCAGTGGAAAAGCTGGTCCAGGGAGCAGAGTCTGGCTGCCCTGGGGAGAAGGAGAGGCAGATCGTGCTGAACTGTGCTCGCCTGCTCACTCGAGTCCTGCCTTACATCTTTGAGGATCCAGACTGGAGAGGGTTTTTCTGGTCCACTCTGCCCGGCGCTGGACGGGCTGGGGTAAGACTATGGGGGGATAGTGATGATGAACATAATGATGTGCCATCATGAAACCGCTTGCCCTGCCTTGTCTGTGAAACCGCTTGTCTGTATGATTTTAGCACCTTCTTTTTGTCTCAGTCCCATTTTCTCTTTCTGTTCCATCCTGTCTTTCTGACTTATCACATTATATTTGACCCCGCTGCTTTTCATTGTTTTAGCCTACGCACACGCACACGCAAACGCACGCACGCACACACACACACACACACACACACACACACACACACACACACTAGTTAATGCATGCATGCACACCAAAGTGCATATTCTGCCCTGGCTCTACCCTTTCAATCTTCATCCCTCACTGTAACACAAGTTGATGGGCTTTTTAAACAAAGTGCGTTCGGACTGCTCTCTTTCACATCTTGCTGTGCTTACACACGGACACAACACCTCTTTGCCCCTCTATTTGGCTTCTCTCATTTTAGGATAGTGAGTGTTTTCAGCATGCCTTCTTCCAGAGGTACTACTTTGAGAGAAAATCTAAAATAGTTTGGAGAGCTTTTACTTGTGTGTGGTGGTGCGTCCTGCTGGGTTGGGATGCAGTGGAGGATGATAGAGAGAGAGCGAGCTGCTGTTACACAATCTCATGTCAATGTTAGCCAAAGCAGATTGCACAGTTAAACGCTTCATCTCAAACAGCAGGAGGAAGGAGAGTCTCCTGGGAGAAGGGATTGGATCAGAGCCCAACTCATAACTGCTGTAGTCTCTTTCATCTGAGGCCTGGGTGTAGTGGCTTTGTGGTTTTGTTTGAGGTTACAGCGATAGTTACACTTTTGCTGTATTGTATCTTTCTTTCTCATTGGGCTTCTAGTTCATATTTTGATTCTCTTTATTGTTGCAACATATGACACAATAGAAACTTTCGAACTGCATAGTTGGTATTTTTTCGTAGTGATGGGTACTGGGTTATGAAACATTTTTCTTGCATTATCAAGAATGCTGTCTCAAAAATATTTCCCCAATTGGTGAATTCTATCCAATAAAAAAGAATGTTCCTAAATTGCCACCCCAGCATCAACAAGCACAGTTGGTGTCCCAGCATTGCAACAATTTAAACACCAAGTATCTTGACAGGAAGCTGTGAACAGGCTGCAGTTACACAATATCCTGTCTGAGCACTGGACCAAGTGTAGTGCATGGATTCCACCAGTTTTTGCAGAGACTGGATCTGACCTCTCAGGATATCAGTTACTCTTAACATCACACTTCCAAGTCTCTTCCTTTTCCATCCTTAAAGGAACAGTACGTCATACTAATGCAATACACTTTTTGTCAAACTTAGCTAATTATCCCTGGTGCTGTAAATGGGAAACACACATAGTGGCTCAAATATCAACAACCTTTTGCCAGAACCGCGGACTGCATCTTTAAGTGGGTGGCTGTCCTGTTCTCTAAGATATGGTTTCTATAGACGCTTAACCACAATATTGCGAATTTCATTAAAGTGCCATTCCAAAGGTCCCAGGATGGCCCCTCCTGATATTATCCTGCCCTTGATTCCATGTTGTGTTTTCACAAGACCATGTTTCTTCAGTTCCTCTACCTTATTTTGGATTTTTGATCAATGCCCAGTGCTGGAGAAAGGCACTGGTATTGTACAAATTATAAATAGCATTTATAGGGTTCCCATGGTCATGAAAGTCATGGAATTTTAAAATCCAATTTTCGAGGTCTGGAAAAGTAATGGAATTCTGTATATGGTAGCAGTTGTCTTGAATAATGCATAACCCGCGTTGGCACATGTCTGTCACGGGTATATTCGTTGTCCTGTTTTGCTGAGTCAAGAAAATGAGGCAAGAAATGTAATGGTCCTTAACTGAGACTATGAAACATCTGTTAAGCCAGACCTTGTGGCCTCAGTCTCTACAATGGGTAAATCTCGATTTCACGATTTTGCTGCTGTGCTCTCGTGTGTTCTGTAAAGAATTATTTTTAAAAGAACGTTTTAAGGGGAAGATCAATTTCAACGACATTGACAAATACGATAACTCATCTTATAGTGCCATTGCTTTGAAAAGAACCTTGATTATTTGTCGGCAGAGTAAAGATAAGGCAGCCTAACGTTATTGCTTATACGAGTTACATGGCTTCATAACGACCTATGCTAGCAAGGAAACCTGTGGTCCTTTTCCTCTCAAAAGGCTTGAAATGCTAAAACAGTAAAAATAAATAGTTGTTTTCTGTCACCAAAATCTATCATTGTATCAGGCCCAAATGTATAACCCTCCACTGTAGGGTATTCAGTGATAGCCTTTTCACGTCTATTATTAGAAAACAAGCCAATTTGACCGTTTTGATTGCAGAAAAATGACAATTAGTTTTGAAGCACAATCCTGTTGTGAATATGTTGATGTTGTAGCCTACACTTTGGATATGTTTTCATTTCATCGACTGAGCTAGCCTACACCAACAGTGTTCCTCTTCAGTTAGAATTCAGCCCGGGCTGAACACCTGACACAGGTGTTCTAAACATACAGGGCAGGCTTATCTCATCCAGGTCCTCCGTTTGATCTGTCAGCACCTCTTTTTCCCCCTAGTCAACTCTACACCAACCTGAACTCACCTTTCACCAGGCCGGCCTTTCTTTCTTTCACCCTCTCCTCACCTCTCCTATCCTCTCCTCTCCTCACCTCTCCTATCCTCTCATATGCTCAAGTCTCCCGCCCTCCCTCTTCTCCCAATTCCTGCTTTTCCTCTCCTGTCACCTCCTCTCCATCTCTCCAGTTAGTATAGTCAGCGTGAGAGTTCAGGGGCTGTAAGTCGAGCTGTCTGCTGCGTCGGGTGCATGCAGTCCCCTTCCTTGTCCCACTCTCCTCCTCCTCCTCTCTCCCCCCCCCCTCCTCTCCTCTCGCTCCCCGTTCCATGGGCTTGAACACTGCAGATATTGTGCACTTTGCCTCACAAATGGAGACTGGGCTGGTGTTGAATTACCACTAATTAAAGCCTGGATGGACTGCAGAAGCCGAGTGAATGCAGGACTGCTGTGGGAAGGCAGGTGCTTCTAAGTGTGTGTGTGTGTGTGTGTGTGTGTGTGTGTGTGTGTGTGTGTGTGTGTGTGTGTGTGTGTGTGTGTGTGTGTGTGTGTGTGTGTGTGTGTACGCCACATATGTTTGTTGGAAAGCTCTTTTCTGGTTTCTGTGTGTTGTATGCACTGCATGATTGTCGGCTGTGTCATATCCCTTGGTTACTTTTGCCAAACATTCTTTGTAGGTGGAAAAGCACTCATGTAAATCCTTGGTCTCGACATGGATCATTTGTCTTAAAATACTTTAACATTAATTGTGGGGAATCTGTCAAGGTCAATGTCTAGTTCCGTAGCTTCATATGTTTAAGAAGGATTGAAAGATATAACTAGAAAATGCATTTCCTGAAGGAAATACCAGTGCATGAAATGCAAAAGTTAGGAAAGGAAGAAGAAAAGAAAGAAGAGTGGAAGAAGGAAATAAGAAAGGAAAGAAGAGTGGGAGAAGGAAAGAAGAAAGGAAAGAAGAGTGAAGAAAGGAGAGAAGAGAGGATGAAGGAAAGAAGAGTGAAAGAAGAAAAGAAAGAAGAGTGAAGAAAGGAAAGAAGAGTGGAAGAAGAAAAGAAACAAGAGTGAAGAAAGGAAAGAAGAGTGAAAGAAGGAAATAATAGTTGAAGAAGGAAAGAAGAAAGGAAAGAAGAGTGAAAGAAGGAAAGAAGAAAGGAGAGTGAAGAAAGGAAAGAAAAGTGAAAGAAGGAAAGAAGAGTGGAAGAAGGAAAGAAGAAAGGAAAGAAGAGTGGAAGAAGGAAAGAAGAGTGGAAGAGAAAAAGAGAGTGAAAATATTGAAAAAAGGAGATAAAAATGGAGTGAAGAAGAGGGATTGAGTGTGAGAGAAAGTAGACTGAGAGGGATAGAGAGAAAGATGGAGAGATGGAGAGAAAAAAAAGTAGAGAATGGAAGGTGTCTTAATGTTCCTAGTTACAGTTAAATTGAGAGGGACAGAGAAGAGGTTCCTTTGATTTGGTGCAGCTGCCAGTGAAGCACAGGTGCAAGCCAGTTTAAAGACCCTATTATGATGTCATAATGGCCCAATGTAAGTCAATGGGAAAATTTAGATTAGTTTTTATCTAATATCTTAAAAAGTATAAAGTTTAGAAAAGTGAAAAATACATAGCATAAGTGTCCTTTACAAGACCTACGTGACAAAGTTTGAATGAAGTTTCTACGTTAAGCGGTTCGGGCTGAATTAATCGCCGAAAAGGGTAACAAGAACTAGAAAATGCATTTCCTGAAGGAAATACCAGTGCATGAAATGCAAAAGTTAGGAAAGGAAGAAGAAAAGAAGGAAGAGTGAAGAAAGGAAAGAAGAGTAGAAGAAGGAAAGAAGAAAGGATAGAAGAGTGAAGAAAGGAGAGAAGAGAGGATGAAGGAAAGAAGAGTGAAGAAAGGAAAGAAGAGTGGAAGAAGAAAAGAAAGAAGAGTGAAGAAAGGAAAGAAGAGTGAAAGAAGGAAATAATAGTTGAAGAAGGAAAGAAGAAAAGGAAAGAAGAGTGAAAGAAGGAAAGAAGAAAGGAGAGTGAAGAAAGGAAAGAAAAGTGAAAGAGAAAAAGAGTGAAAATATTGAAAAAAGGAGATAAAAATGGGAGAGAAAGTAGACTGAGAGGGATAGAGAGAAAGATGAAGAGATGGAGAGAAAAAAAAGTAGAGAATGGAAGGTGTCTTAATGTTCCTAGTTACAGTTAAATTGAGAGGGACAGAGAAGAGGTTCCTTTGATTTGGCGCAGCTGTCAGTGAAGCACAGGTGCAAGCCAGTTTAAAGACCCTATTATGATGTCATAATGGCCCTATGTAAGTCAATGGGAAAATTTCGATTCGTTTTTATTTAATATCTTAAAAAGTATAAAGTTTAGAAAAGTGAAAAATACATAGCACAAGTGTCCTTTACAAGACTTACGTGACAAAGTTTGAATGAAGTTTCTACGTTAAGCGGTTCGGGCTGAATTAATCGCAGAAAAAGGTAACAAGAATAAGAAGAAGAAGAAGAAGAAGAAGCCTAGGAATAACAATACAGGGCATTTCATGCACTGTAATAAGAAGAAGAAGAAGACGAAGAAGCCTAGGAATAACAATACAGGGCATTTCATGCACTGTAATTATTAAATTCAAAGCTTTTGAGCAATAGATCTTTAGCTCACTGTGTAATTCAGACAATGTGGGTATGAGAAGATGTGCCAACATCTGTGAACTGAAAAATAAACATGGACTGTATGGTGTAGTGTTGTATGTCTGAAATGCTGAGCTGTGGATAAGTATAGTGTCCTCTGCTGATGTTGTGTCCCTACAGGAGGATGAAGGGGATGATGAAGGTGCCAGGCCACTGGCCGAGTCTCTCCTCATGGCCATCGCTGACCTGCTCTTCTGCCCAGACTTCACCGTGCAGAGCCATAAGAAAGCTGGACTGGTGAGGATCATTTATTACAGTGCATGAAATGCCCTGTATTGTTATTCCTAGGCATTTTTTTCTTCTTCTTCTTCTTCTTCTTCTTCTTCTTCTTACCTTTTTCTGCGATTAATTCAGCCCGAACCGCTTAACGTAGAAACTTCATTCAAACTTTGTCGCGTAGGTCTTGTAAAGGACACTTATGCTATGTATTTTTCACTTTTCTAAACTTTATACTTTTTAAGATATTAAATAAAAACGAATCGAAATTTTCCCATTGACTTACATTGGGCCATTATGACATCATAATAGGGTCTTTAAACTGGCTTGCACCTGTGCTTCACTGACAGCTGCGCCAAATTTAAGGAACCTCTTCTCTGTCCCTCTCAATTTAACTGTAACTAGGAACATTAAGACACCTTCCATTCTCTACTTTTTTTCTCTCCATCTCTCCATCTTTCTCTCTATCCCTCTCAGTCTACTTTCTCTCACACTCAATCTCTCTTCTTCACTCCATTTTTATCTCCTTTTTTCAATATTTTCACTCTCTTTTTCTCTTTCACTCTTCTTTCCTTCTTCCACTCATCTTTCCTTCTTCCACTCTTCTTTCCTTCTTTCACTTTTCTTTCCTTTCTTCACTCTCCTTTCTTCTTTCCTTCTTTCACTCTTCTTTCCTTTCTTCACTCTTCTTTCTTTTCTTCTTTCCTTCTTTCACTCTTCTTTCCTTCATCCTCTCTTCTCTCCTTTCTTCACTCTTCTATCCTTTCTTCTTTCCTTCTTCCACTCTTCTTTCCTTTCTTCTGTCCTTCTTTCACTCTTCTTTCTTTTCTTCTTCCTTTCCTAACTTTTGCATTTCATGCACTGGTATTCCCTTCAGGAAATGCATTTTCTAGTTTTTATATATACACTCAAAAACACATTATAGAGGCATACAGTCTACCTGTCATATATACACTCATTAACACATTATACAGGCATACAGTCTACCTGTCATATATACACTCATAAACACATTATAGAGGCATACAGTCTACCTGTCATATATACACTCAAACATATTATACAGGCATACAGTCTACCTGTCATACATACACTCATAAACACATCATACAGGCATAGTCTTTCTGTCTTCCTGACAATATTTTTAAAAGGCTACTTCCTTCTTTCTCTCTCTATCTTTCTTTCTCTCTCTCACTGACACACACACACACACACACACACCCACACACATGCACACACACACGCACGTTTCACAGCAGATTTAGCAGTTGTTTCAGTTACTAATGCTAATTTCTCTTACAGTTTTAGTTTGAAATCAGTTGCAACACTCTGTCACACACAAACATACGTACACAGGGATACTCATATTCATTCATGAACTCAAAACCATTTGTGTTTAAAATACTGGGTTGGTTTTTCCAAAATAAAGTAATTGCTCTCCTCGTATGTATGCCCCCTAGAGTGCCTTCCCTCCCAGCAGCTCTGTGACGGGTATTGTAAGCTCACATTCTTGGACAAGCCCTAAATAATTAGTAACACGCACAAATTTGGACGGACATTTGCATGATATGAAACACACACAGTTATACACACAGACACACACACACACACACACACAAACACACCCACACACACACACACACACATACACATAGGCATACACACAGTCATTGCAAATACGTGTGTGAGAGCTTTCATTGCGGGGCAGTTTCCTATTTGCTCAGTGGATCAGCGGTTCTAACCTTCTCCTCCACTGCCCTATTCACAAACAGGAGCCACATCCACACCCACACCCCTCCCACACTCCTGAGCCCTGTCACTCATTAACCCCCTGCCTAACGAAGTGTGTGTGTGTGTGTGTGTGTGTGTGTGTGTGTGTGTGTGTGTGTGTGTGTGTGTGTGTGTGTGTGTGTGTGTGTGTGTGTGTGTGTGTGTGTGTGTGTGTGTGTGTGTGTGTGTGTGTGTGTGTGTGTGTTATTGCATGTGTTAGTGAGTGCAAGGGGGAGATATGGAAGCTGATGGACAGGAATGGAGGGAAAGATGTAGACACAGAAAGAGTACATGGTATGGTTTGTCAGGCGGTGGGGGGTTGGGGTTACTAGTGTGTGTGTGTTTGTGGCCTGCATGTGTGCTGTTGGTCTGGGTAATGGGTCTTAACAGGCATCCGCCTGAGGCTGTGTTTGTCCCCTCTGCTGGAGGATAAGGCCAGTTAGCTTCAGACGTTGGTTAGATCACGGGCACTGAACAGAACATGGCTGACCTCATGGGGTTGCTAAGATACGTGCCTCGACACTGATATGCCCAAGCACTCACACCTCCTGGGTTTTCTTCTCCCCCCTCTCTCTCTCTCTCTGTCTCTCTCTTTCTCTCTCTGTCTTTTCCCATTTCTCTCACTCTTTACTTTCTCACACCCACTCATGGAGTTATAATGTGGGATTTAGGAGATCATACCAAGATCCCAGGGAATTATTAGATCTATTAATAGAATATATTTTGGTGTGAGCTCAAATCAACATCGATTCAAATCGCCTGAGGCAGTCGCCTCTGTGTTCATTACATTCAGTAGCCATATTGAAGTGGCCGGAGCGACTGAGCTTATCTGCGAATGAGGAAAAGTGGGAGCACTCTGAGTGATAACAGTTGTTGCATGTGGTCACTAGTTCAGCCTTCCAGCTTGTCTGAACACAGTCTTACCGCCCCTGCTGGCAGGTGTGTGGTCTATTTTTACACATCTTGTCACAAACTTCTGTTATCTGGGAAATGTTGGGACAAATACAGCTGTTTACATTTTGAAATATATATTGTATTCAAAACCAAATAAGACATGTTTTATTTTCGTAAGAGTTTTTTTAAGTTCAGAAAGTGTTTTCAGTTGTCAGCTGTCATGCCACTCTTAGTAATAGCACAGAAGTCATGGTCAGTCCATTAAAAATATGACTTCCTATATACAGACTCTCTGCCAAGTAGCTTTTGTATGTAGGATTGCCACTGACACAGCTGTAACTGAAATAAAGATAAAGCTATCAACACTGATATACTCTGTCCTGTGTTTACCCCCCCTTACTCCGTTAAACAGATATGAGTCTCTGTGACTGGAGTCTCGTAGCTCCTTTGTGATATCTTATTCGAAAAGACACCAACAATTACACCAATTTATTGCATCTCTCTCTCACACACACACACAAACACTATCAAAAGCATTTGCACACAAGTAAGCACAGATACACACTCATCCATGAACCAGTGCACAGTTCCCTGCTAGCACTGGGAGGAGACTGCTATTTTCTGCGGTGCCGTTGACAGAGTTCACTCCTAGTGAGTCAACGTTCCACCGCCTCCTCTCCTCCTCTTCACACACGTCAGTCCTGGAACAAAGCCACGAAATCAAACAAAACAAGCCTACCTCTTTCAAAACAGCTATTAGCATGTCAATGCAGCATGGCTGTATCCCATTTACACGCACACCTTTGTGTACATTCGCATAAACTATTAATGTCATACAAGTATATGGATATGGACTGTCAGAAAGATACTCCTTTTATGCCACCAAATTCAGAAGTAAATGTACAGATATCTTTTTGTCTCTAGCTTTTGTTGGTGTTCTGCGCTTACACCTAAATACCTACATAGACCATATATACGTACATACACCTATAACTTTGGTTGAGTACACTCACATTTCCAGCTTTTCTCTGCCATGCTGTCAAAGAATAAGCCTGGATGATCATGTATAACTTGCGTTCATTGAGCATAGCCCAGAAATCGTTTAAAAGTTATTTTAAATTGATTGAGTTTTGGAGAGAGAAAGAGAAACATCAGGCTGAAACCATGGACTTCTACTGGCTTTTCTATTATAGTGCTCTATGGTATGAAACACAGTGTTGTATTCCCATAGGATGGGCCAGAGGACATGCAGTCTTTAGACAGCTGTGAGTACATCTGGGAGGCTGGAGTGGGCTTCGCTCATTCACCCCCTCTCAACTACATTCATGACCTCAACAGGTGGGTTGTTATATCTCTCTTCTCTCTTGATGGTTTTGTTACCCTGTTCTTCCTCTCCTCCCCTCTCAGCTGCCTTGTAAGCGTAGATTTAATTAAGAGCGAGATGTTTAGATGGTGGCATGGTCATCATTGTCCTCTTACATCGGAACAGTAACATAGACAACATGGCTAATGAGATCTACGTTTCTAGATTGTAGATAGTTCTTTGTTCGAGAGAATACCCTTTCGCCCTGACATTGACACGTTGTCAGGTCCTTTGGTCTTTTCTCTCTTTGGTCAGTGCTACATTCAGTTTGTTTTTGTATAAGTAGGTTTTTACATTCAACAAGCTTCTCACATCCTGCTTCTTTCTTCCTACTCCCATCCCCTCTCTTGTGTTCAGGACGGAGCTGCTGAAGCTGCTCTTGACCTGTTTTTCTGAGGCCATGTACCTGTCCCCCTCTACAGACATCAACACCCCCAACCCCTGGGTCGCCTTCTTCTGCTCAGCCGACAACAGGTAGAACACAAGCACCCACAAGGTAAAACATTCACACATCTTTAATACCAATTTTAAAACCTCTTGCTCACGACATTGTTCCTTTCTCTCTCTCTCTCACACACACACACACACACATTCTCAGACATGCCCTCCCTCTCTTCACCTCTCTGCTGAACGTGGTGTGCGCCTATGACCCTGTGGGCTTCGGCCTCCCCTACAACCACCTGCTGTTCTCGGACCAGCGCGAGCAGTTGGTGGAGCAGGCGGTGCAGGTGCTCATGGTGGCCCTGGAACACGACCAGGTCATCGCCGCCGCAGCCCAACAAGCCCTGGACCCCACAGCGCCCTCCTCAGAGCTGGAGGAGCAGGAGGTGAGAGTAGAGACTACAGTGATGCTATGAATGATGTTATTCCAAAGGCACAATGGACAAAATATGTTTATCAGTATTGGTGTGTATTCTGTGCATGTTGTTTCTTTATTCTTTCTCGGATTGGAAGTTTAAGGGTAGACAAATAGAAAAGCTGAAAACAGAGAAACAGACTGTAGAATGCACAGAAGAAGATCTCATCATGCCTTTATAATGTCATCACGGATGTAGCTTTAAAGATCTTTTGACAAAAGGTGCATGCCATATCTGAAAGACAGATGCTATAGGAACATTTCAGCTTTTAGTTCATATTTCTATTATAGTTAAACGCCATTTATTGATGACAGTGTTTGTCTATCGTATTACTATGTGCTGTGTTCCCCCAGGACTGTTATTTCTTGTTACATTCATGAGCGTATCTGAATTACTGCTACTCCATCTCAATCTCTGCCCCTCTGTCTGTCTGTTTCTGTGTAGCAGCCAGTGGGCCCTGACAACCTGTTTGTTAATTACCTATCAAGGATTCACAGAGAGGAGGTACTCATTTATTCCTATTCCCTCTACTAATGCTGAAGTGGCTTTTGTTCTGCTCCCAGCTCTACAATAATGAGTTCCACCTTCACTGGACTCTATCTGCTGTTTAAATCCCCCATGTTTCCGTGTCTCTCCACTAAACCCTGAATGCCAGGGGAATCATCTTTTGCCAACTACCAACTGTTTTCTTAAATCATCTGAATCTTTTTTTTTTTCATGTTAGTGGTGAAGTCCCCCAAAAGTATAAAAGTCTTCAGTGAATTGTTAATCTCATCCTCTCTGGTTGATTTATTGTTTGCTTTGGAAATTGTCTGAATCAGACCTCTCTTCAGGCTGTTTGTATGAGGCCTCCAAATAGCCAGCACAGTGTATTTAACATCATCTTCTGTGTATGACTGATATTGCGCCTCCTCCTGCAGGACTTCCACTTCATCCTGAAGGGCCTGGCTCGGCTCCTGTCCAACCCGCTGCTGCAGACCTACCTGCCCAACTCCACCAAGAAGATCCAGTTCCACCAGGAGCTGCTCGTGCTCTTCTGGAAACTCTGCGACTTCAATAAGGTAGATGCTTACTTACCTACTTAGCTGCTTCTTGCATACCTAATGGACTAGTTCAGGGGTTTTCAACTGGGGGTCCGTGGCCCCTTGGTGGTCCGCGACAGCATTGCAGGGGGTTCGTGACATGAGCCTATGTTGATCAGTTCACCATTGACTTTTTTATTTTTATAAATTCGCTTTGGTATTTCAACACATTTCCAGATTACTCTTGAATATCATGAAAAATTTGAAAAATATGTCAGTCTAAATAGTCTGAATAGCCAAGTTGCATTGCCTGAAATATACTGATGTACACCCATATTCAGCAAAGAAATTACACTTACAATATTGCTACAAGCGGAATATGTGCGCGGGGGGAGGGGGTGTGGTGGCGGAGGTTAGTGACCTTCAGTGTGACCAGTTTAAACATCTGGTGTATCATAATTATTCATCGACAGGAGAATAAATGAAGAGCTACAGATGACACTCTACTTGAAATTTCTACCACCTGTTGCAATTATATTGAGAATCCCTCACTTATAATAATCATGTCCTAAGTGGTTGCCATCAGATTCAAGAATAAAACTAGCGGAAGATGTCTCATTTATGAAGCAGGAACGTCTCTGAACTGAAGTGAGTGTCTGCTGCTCCGGAGAAACAGGAAACAAATGCTCATTGATGCGAGTATAGCTTTTTCTCAGCATTGGAAGTAAATTGGTGATTATTACCTCCAGCAAGGAGGTTATGCGATCGGGTCCGTTAATTACCTCCAGCAAGGAAGTTATGCGATCGGGTCCGTTAATTTATTTATTTATTTGTCTGTCTGTCTGTGGACAAGATTTCTCAGAAACTACTGGGCGGATCTTTCTGAAATTCACAAGAGGTGGATCTTGGTCCTAGGACATCCCCATTAAAAAATTTCAGGATGATCCGGATTCTGGATCCGGATCTTTGTTTTTACACCTAAAGTGACATTTCTCGAAAACCAATGACCGGATTTTAATGAAATTTACAATGAATGTAGACTTTGGGCTATTGTTCAGATGAACGTTTTAGATCTTGCTTTACTATCAACGTCAACCCTTGCTGGAGGTCAGAAATCTCTGATTGCTCTTGTTGCAGCTGTTATTGTTTACTTTTGTGTTTGTTTGATTGGTGTGTGTGTGTGTCTGTGTGTGTGTGTGTGTGTGTGTGTGTGTGTTTGTGTTTATGTCTGTGTACATAACTCGTCCAGTGGATTTTTCTTCTAGAGCTCTAACTCACTCACTCACACACTCTCTCGCTCTCTCTCTCTTCCTCTCTCCCACCCACACACACAGCATTGTGTGATTACATCATCATCAATATTACATCACGTTCCTAATGCACTTTGGGAAATCTCCAAAGAGCTTGTGAAATGCCCTATTTTTAGTTGTTTAACCCTCCCCCTAAAAATACACCCAGAAGGCCTGCTACTGCTCAATGACATCTGTCTGGCTCTCAGCTGGGCAAGGCTGTGCACAGACATTTTCGGGGGCAGGAGCTTTATGGAATCAAATCAATGCCATAAATATTTTGTATCTGTAATATAGATTTTGTATCTTTAATATAGATTTTGTATCTGTGAAACCATCTACACTTTCAAAACCTATCTACAGATACGGATTTCAAATACGAAATGTATCTGCACTTTCAAAAACTATCTTCAATTTCAAAATCTATCTTCACTTTCAAAATCTATCTGCAGATACGGATTTCAGTTACGAATTACGGATACGGATATCAGAAACGAATTACGGATTTCAGTTACGAATTACAGATTCTTTTTGGCACTGTTTTGACGTCCTTCTAAAGAGCCAATCAGAGCTTTTGGCAGATTTTCTAAAGTGCCAATCAACACATTGTATCCTGTACTGACTAGCCAATCAGCGCTAGTTGAATTTGTTGTGACCTAGGCTAGCCCGCTCATTATTCAATACTTCTAAACCTAGATCTGACACCGCTCTGCCTAGGGAGAGATCTGGGGTTTCCCCCGCATGGTTTGAATACAATTGGGTGTACCAACGCCGGTGGGGAAGTTACACAAGCATGCCTTATGTCTGGCCCAAATGGACAGTGGTTATGACACTCATGTGGGAATGCGGAGCTCTGCATGCGAGCAACGTGTAGTTTTCCTCGGCACAAAACTCGTAACTCTCCGCAGGCTCTGGAGATTCGGAGATCGTCAGACTGTAGAGTACTTTGTAATACCACACTAAACTGTCAACGTTTAGGGCTCTGTTCACTGCCTTCTACCATGTAAGAGCTGATGAACACCTGTACTATTTAGTTATTCTTAGGCTCTGGCGATTCAGAGATCGCTTGGCTGCAGAACGCATTGTAACTAAGAAATTGGTCTCAGCCACATCTAACAAATAGAATCTAATGAAAGTGTGGCGAGAACTCCAGCTTGCTGCCTCATATATCTCTTCCACTGAGACGCTATTAAACTCGCTTCCACAAAAAATACACAATAAAGCGTTTTCAAGGACTTCAGAAAATGGTTACAAATAGGCTACCCCAAAGTGCCATGAAAAGAAACGAAAATGACATTGCAAGGTGGTTTTGAAATCAGGCTGGTCATCATCCAGTTGTTGAGGATGCATATGCACTTAACGTTATACCCCCACCACCACCTCTGCATGTGTCTGGAGAACAAGACAATAGCAGTCTGTCTGCTAAATGTTCTCATCGTGATAATGGTTCATATGAATACTGTTCATGGTTAACTTAATTAAATGTGAATAGGCAATCGGTCACAAAAATGCTAACGTTAGCGTTCGTTAGCTACCAAAGCAGATCATAATATCTTCCATACAACGACAAGGATCTGAGAAACAGGTGGAATGAAGTGTGGAGTGAAAACCACTGACGGTGACTGACTTATTAACAACTCCAAATATAGGCCTTCTTACTTGTGCCATTTCTCTGTGTCTGTTTCATGACTGCTGCCTGCAGTGCATACACCGTTTCACTCAACTCTCCCAGCAGTTGCCAGCAAGCTAGCGCTGATTGGCTAGTCAGTACAGGATACAATGTGTTGATTGGCGCTTTAGAAAATCTGCCAAAAGCGCTGATTGGCTCTTTAGAAAGGACGTCAAAACAGTGCCAAAAAGAATCTGTAATTCGTAACTCAAATCCGTAATTCGTATCTGATATCCGTATCCGTAATTCATAACTGAAATCCGTATCTGCAGATAGATTTTGAAAGTGAAGATAGTTTTTGAAAGTGTAGATTCATTTCGTATTTGAAATCCGTATCTGTAGATAGGTTTTGAAAGTGTAGATGGTTTCACAGATACAAAATCTATAGTACAGATACAAAATCTATATTACAGATACAAAATATTTATGGCATTGATTTGATTCCATAGAGCTTAGGCTAAAAGAAAGGGCACCTCTCAATGGTAGTTATTTATAGAAAACATAAAGTTACCTATAGTAGCATATAATGTATTTGTTTGTTTAATGTTGTAAGTAGGCATATAAGCTACAGCCTAACATTCCCTTACTGTAATAATAACCGATAACCCAAAGCCCATAATAACAGGTATCAATGAAGGCATGGATCAAGCTGTGCATTTCCATGACATGTCAAAGCATAGACTGTCAGCCCATGGCCACAAGAAAGGGATGACAGATTGGCTGACGTTTTTTTTATTTCAGAATATGATGCCATAGACTATGCTATTAACTACTAGCTAACCGAAAGTGACAGAGCGATAGCGAGGTTGATACGGCAAAGCCTCAGTCTGATATTTCCAGGCATGACCGAACGATCGAGGTTAGTAAGTTGTTTATTAAATGGCAGTTTTAGCTATCATTTTTTAAATGAAAAGTAATGGTAATTGTAAATCGAAAACATGTGGTTTTGCTCATCTCTCAAGTCTTCCTACGACGCGTCACAATTTGTTTCAGGCGTTGCCTAGCAACCAATTACTTGCTAATTTCAAGTTACAATGATAAATAGAAAAACGAACAACATGGCTCAGCTAAAATGACTTTAATTTCCAGTAAAGTAACTACACAAGTGATTTAAATTATAGTAGTCTAGTCTTCATCATCACTTTCAATAACACATTTTCACTGCTTCTGAATTTCCTCATTGCTTTTTATGTCTATCAATATCGCTCATTTTGAAGATGTTGTCAGAGGGCAATAACAATCTGTATCAGACTGGCAGACCGGCGAGGAGGTCAATACGCGGCTGGCATGACTACCCATTAGCCAATCAGAACGCTCGTACCGTCGTTGCCATATAATAATAATATTGAATCCATATGTATTTGAATGTTCCTAAGTTGCCTCACAAAGGAACTTTGTGTTTGTTGTTAAAGCTTGCTGGTAGGCTATTGTCTAAGTTAGGCTACTGCTTGGTCCATTGAAGGCTGCATTTAGATGTCTTAACAGTGGTTTAATATCACAATGATAAACACTGCTGAGGTGACCTGGCTTTCACCAATGAAGGGAAGTCGGGGATGCAAGAATGTTGCTCCACAAGGCGCTCAATTTGCGTGCCTCACTGTGGTCGAAAGAGGTGAAGGGTCTTGCATGGTCTGGCAGAATTAGACCTGAAATGCAGTTGTCAGGCATAGTAACAGCACACTTTTAATCGAAAATTGATGTCATGACCCAAATTAAAAATACAAAACTAAAATATAGAATCAAATATATAAAATGATATCCTGCAAAAATGGCACCAATCAAGTCGGAGGGGACAAGGACAGTTGCTTGAGCACCACCTGGGGACTGTCTGCACATGCCTGCAGCTGGGGTTCCCAAGTGAATTATAACCATATTACAGATATGGATGGCTTCACACGTTATGGACTTCAGAATGCCAAACACTGCCAGAATTATAAAGATCTGTTGGTGATTTGGGGATTAATGAATGCAGAACATTAATTTGAAACATTAAACACATTTTCTGCAGTCATGGCTCATCTGACATTCCATTGCTAAGACCAGATGGCCTATATTTCAGTGTGTGGTTGTTGACAGCAGTGCTGCCCCCAATGTTGGGCAGTGTGTTATCAGTGTTAACCTCTACTCAGAATATGTCACACAGTGCCAAGTGGTAAAGCACATCCAGATGGAATGTGAGTTACAGGGACACGTGATGCTTGATATTCTTTAGTGACAGGGTTTGGATGTCTTTCAGAAATTCCTGTTCTTTGTGCTGAAGAGCAGCGATGTGCTGGAAATTCTGGTGCCCATCCTCTTCTACCTGAATGACTCTCGAGCCGACCAGTGTGAGTATGGCGAGGGGGTGTGTTTTCTGTCTGTTCCTCTCAAATCTGCTAATGTATGTTTTGATCTGTTTTTCTGTGTGTCTTAGTGGTTGGGTGGGTGGGGGGGGTGCTTGTTTGTGTTTGTATTTACTTCTGTCATTTGGTGCTTTATGTTTCTACTCTTCTGGTGTGTGTGTGTGTGTGTGTGTGTGTGTGTGTGTGTGTATATAACTTATCTCCTCTGATGTGTGTGGGTGTGTGTATGTATGTATATAACTGTAATGTCCTCTGGGGTGTGTGGGTGTGTGTGTGTGTGTATATAACTGTAATGTCCTCTGGTGTGTGTATGTATACAACTGTAATGTCCTCTGGTGTGTGTGGGTGTGTGTATGTATATAACTGTAATGTTCTCTGGTGTGTGTGTGTGTGTGTGTGTGTGTGTGTGTATAACTGTAATGTCCTCTGGTGTGTGGGTGTATGTATGTATATAACTGTAATCTCCTCTGGTGTGTGTGGGTGTGTGTATGTATATAACTGTAATGTCCTCTGGTGTGTGTGGGTGTGTGTATATAACTGTAATGTCCTCTGATGTGTGTGGGTGTGTGTATGTATATAACTGTAATGTCCTCTGGTGTGTGTGGGTGTGTGTATGTATATAACTGTAATGTCCTCTGGTGTGTGTGTGTGTGTGTGTGTGTGTGTGTGTGTGTGTATATAACTGCAATGTCCTCTGATGTGTGTGGGTGTGTGTATATAACGTAAGTTATGTCCATAACTATGGATCTATGAGACCGAACGATGACCGTCACCACGGTCTACACCATGAATGATACCTCTTCTCGTTACCTATCTCGAGACCATAATACCAAAAGGGTCATGTGAGTGACCGGGGCTGACCCCGCAGCATAAAGCACGTCCGGGGACACGCCCCCTTTCTCTTGCCTGGAACGCCTCAGCCTGCCCCGAGCGACAAGAGATGGTGACGGTCATCGTTCGGTCTCATAGATCCATAGTTATGGACATAACTTACGATCTATTTCGACCTCACTCAGACCGTCACCACGGTCTACACCATGGATGACTCATACCATCAAGGTCGCGAGGGACAAGGAACTACGCCTCTACAACCTCCTCGCCACAGAAAGCACCGCTTCGCTCAGTGGAGCTGGTGCTGCCACATTGACCCTATAAAAACGCGCAAAAGTGCAAGGTGCACTCCATGAGGCAGCTGCGCAGATTTCCGCTACGGAAACCCCTCTAAGAGCAGCCCAAGAGGTGGCCATACTTCTCGTCGAGTGTGCCACCAAGTTACCAGGAACAGGCAGACTTAGACTGCCATAGGCCTGTGCGATGGTGTCAACCACCCAGTGTGACAGGCGCTGCTTGGACACAGGATTGCCCCGTTTGGCGCCGCCATAACAGACAAACAGCTGTGAATGGGTGTGCCTCAGAGACTGCGTACGTGCCACATAGGTTCTTAGCGCCCTTATCGGGCACAGACTCCCCAAGTTCTCCCCAGGTAGGGCGGGTTCTGGGTGGAAAGAGCTGACCTCAATCACCTGATTCACCGTCTGCGAGTTCACGACTTTAGGGAGAAAGGATGGGTTCGACCACAGTGACACCCCAGTGAAGTCGGCCTTCCACCGAAGACACGGCTCACTGACGGACAGAGCATGAAGCTCGCTGACCCTCTTAGCGGAACAAATCGCAAGGAGAAACACTGTTTTTTGTGTAAGAAACTTAAGGTCAGCCTGGTCTAGTGGCTCGTAGGGGGCCAGAGCCAGTGAGTGCAGCACAGTGGCCAGGTCCCATGATGGAGCTCTCAACGCCCTGCCTGGCCGCAGGCGGCGTGCCCCCTTGATAAATTGAGAGACCAGGGGATGTTTCCCAACCGTCTGTCCATCGACCGGCTGGTGACCGGAAGAAATGGCTGCTGCATAAACTTTAACAGTACTGGACGCTCTTCCCAAGTCCAGAAGTGACTGAAGGAAGCCCAAAATGCTGTGCACGGAACACGTCACTGGGTCTACCTGTTTGATGTTACACCAGTCCAAGAATGCGCCCCACTTCTGGCTGTAGCAAACCTGCGTAGAGGGAGCCCTGGCACTCCTTAGGGTGTGCATAACTGCCTCCCCTAGCCCCTGCGGGAGGGGCTGAGGAGTGGCCACGCCCACAGCTGGAGAGGTGCTGGATTGGGGTGCCAGATCTGACCACCTGCCTGAGACAGGAGGTCTGCCCTGACTGGAAGGGGCCATAGCTGCCCCTGAACCAGACGGAGGAGAGCGGGGAACCACCATCTCCCTGGCCACTTGGGAGCTATCAGCAGGACCTTGTAATGGCCTGTGAGGACCTTGTGGAGGACATAGGGGATCAGGGGAAGAGGAGGGAAAGCATAAAGCTGGCACAGCGGCCAGTCTTGGGACAGAGCATCCTGGCCCAGAGGTGCCCATTGGTCCCTCATGGAGAACCACCTGTCGCAGTGAGTCGTATCTGACGACGCAAACAGGTCGACCCGAGCTCTGCTGAACTGAGACCACAGTTGCGCTACCACACTCGGGTGCAGTCTCCACTCGCCCGGGAGAGGGCCAGTCCTGGACAGGAGGTCTGCCGCTCGGTTCTGCACCCCCGGAATGTACACTGCTCTCAGGGATGCCAGACGGGTAAAGGCCCACACCAGAAGTTTCCAGGCTACCTGGAGGCTGCGCAGGGACCTGGTGCCCCCTTGGTGATTTATGTGGTACACCGTGGAGGAGTTGTCCGATCTCACTAGGACATGTCTGCCCCGGATAAGGGGGAGAAGTTCCATGAGGGCAAGATGGGCTGCCCTCAGCTCCAGCACGTTTATGTGCTCGCCACTCCAGCGGGAATCCCATGTACCCCGCACTGTCCTGCCTTCCCAAACTGCACCCCAACCGGTTTGGGAAGCGTCTGTCGTCACAACCACCCTGCGGGATGGGATGTTCCCCAGTGGGGCCCCATGACCTAGGAGGGCCATGTCTCCCCAAGGACGTAGTGCGTGCCTGAATGGCCTTGTGACCTTGAGTTTCACCCGCCGGTCTCGCAGGGGATGAAGGTTGAACGCATTCAACCACCTCTGCAACGGCCGAGCTCTGAGGAGGCCTAGTGGGACCACTGCAGCTGCCGCCGACATAGTACCCAGCAACCTCTGATACTCCACCAGCTCCAGACGTCTGCCAAGACGGAACCGGCTCACCAGCGCTAGGAGCTTGGACACCCTCTGTGGGGTTAGCGAGGCCCGCATTGTGACAGAGTTTAGTTGCAGTCCCACAAACGTTATGTTCTGTGTGGGACGGAGGTTGCTTTTCTCCAGGTTCACCCTGAACCCTAGGCTCTGTACATGCTGGATGACACTGTCTGTGTCTTTCAGGACTTGGGCGCGATCTGGGGCGCAGATTAACCAATCGTCCAAGTAAGGCAGGATCTTCACGCCTGATGCCTGGAGGGGGGACAAGGCTGCTGCCACCACCCTTGTAAAAACTCTTGGCGAGAGAGACAGGCCGAAGGGCAGAACCCTGAACTGGTAAGCCTGTCCACGGAAAGCAAACCTTAGGAAAGGTCTGTGGAGTGGGCAAATCGGCACGTGAAAGTACGCGGAAGTCGAGGGACGTGAAAGTCGAGGGACGTGAACCACTCCCCGTCTTCGACGGACATTAAAATTTGCTGTGTGGTCAGCATTTTGAATGGCAGCGCTTTTACAAACCTGTTTAGACGCCTTAGGTCTAGGATCGGGCGCAGACCTCCGTCCTTTTTCGGGACTATAAAATACTTGGAATAAAACCCAGCGCGCTGTCTGTCGGAGTTTACCCTCTCGACAGCTTCCTTCTCCAGAAGGGTTAAAATCTCTCCATTTAAAACTTCTGCCTGAACTGGGTCTTTGACCACGGTCATCAGAACACCAGAGAAGGGAGGGGGGCGCCGCCGAAATTGAATCCTGTAGCCGTTCGCCACTGTAGCCAGCACCCATTGGTCTGACACGCTCTCTACCCAGCTGCTCAGGCCTAGCTGGGAAACGGCTAAGGCAGGCGGCTTCACACCGCTAGGAGGCTCTACCCCGAGAGCCTGCAGCCTTGGGGGGTTGCTGCTTCTGGGGTGATGCCCTGGGGAAAAAACGCCGCTGGTGTGCCGGCTGCCGCTGTGGGGGTCTTCCGCCCCTAGGGACGGCAGGCTCCACGAACTGTCCCCTGCCAGTGCCGCTAGCACGGGACTGAAAAGGTGTAGGGTAAGGGCCTCTGTGCCGGTATGACGTAGCGGCCGCCCTGCCAAAGGTCAGACAAACTGACTCTCTCGTTTGTCGTGACTGCTCAGCCGAGTCGAAGACACCCTGAGAGTCGGGATGGAACACTTTCCCCGGCATCACTGCCATCTTGATCAGGTCCTTCCTCACACTCTCTGGAAGGGAGGTCTGTGCCAGCCAGATCTGCCTGCGTGCCAACACCGCTGAGGACATGGCAGCGCCAATGTCCCTGGTGAGCTGGGAGTGGGTGATGAGCGCAGAATCCACCAGCGACATGGTGTCCTGATCCTCTGGATTAACAGTCTTCCTGATCGCTGCCAACAAGATGGCCAGCGCATTACCAGAGCGTGCCGCCCGTGCAGTCGCATTGTAGGAACGGCACACAAGGGTGTCCGTCTTATGGCACTCCCTGACTGGGCACCTGGGGTCAGCAGTCACCCGAGCTGGGCCAAGAGATGTCAGGGCCGCTATCTCCCGCTCGACTGGTGGCATGTCCGTCAGGCCTGAGCCTACCTCAAGCTGGTCTTTAGTCAACCTGCGACACCCAGGGTTAAACTGCGGTGGGGCCGTTGGATTATTCCATGACCTCTTAAGCATCTGCAAGTAATCCGGCGCCGCCGGGACAGAGATGACAGGCTGGGACTTGGAAATGCCAGCCCAGACCCCCTGGGCTGGAGCCTGGGCTTCAACCGGCGCACTCAGACCCACAACCCTTGCCGCAGAGAGGACCCTTGACAGGACATCTGTGGCTGAAAACTCGCCCTCTCCTGTGCTCTCATGAGTAGAGCCCGCACCCGCCAGCGAAGACGTGTGCCTCTCCTGCTCAGTCACTACACTAGTGTCAAGCAGAGATTCCTGTGCATACAAAGACAAAATGTCCTCTTGCTCAGCACTCTCACCCTGATATGAGGGCAACTCCTCGTGAGAGGGTTCACACAGAGCGACGGAGCCACTACCTGTGGTAACGTGCGCTTCCACCTTACCCAGCCTCTCTGAGAGGCCCTTTATGGCAGCCAAGATCTCAAGATGAGCTTGCTCCTGGGTTACGGGGTCACTTACGCGTTGCCTCTTGGAAGACTTAGCCGCGCTGCGTGCCAGTTCACCCCCAGCAGAACGTGCGCTTGTGCGCCTCTTTTGCGCTCTAGTACCCTTCCTGCCCCCTCTGACTGAGGGAGATGGGGAAGACGCTCTCGGGGTTTTAGCCTGCCCTAACCTCTCTGCTCTCAGCGCCCGCTCGTCCAAAGGGAGATCCAGAGCGGCCACGCATGGGTTCTCAACATCCTCAGTCACATGTGCTATCCCCAGGCAGATGGGGCATTCTCTATGGCCATCACGAGGGTCCATAGGTGCCGAGCAGGACCAGCAGGCATGGGAAGCCATCTCAAGGCTATGCTAAGAGCACCCTGCAAGCAAGTGCCTTATCAAGGTAAGCAAGTAGGTAGACTTACCGAGTGCGAACACCCTGCTAATGCAACAGAACCCCACTAAACACCCACTGCACGCGGACGCACTGTTTGGGCCACCAAAACAGGAGGACTTATTGTGTGCGGACACACAGCCTAGACACGACACACCACGCCCAAATGGGTAGAAAACAAGACTAACTGTGCACGGATGCACTGCTTTGTGAAGCACTGTTTAGGGCTGAGAACAGAACACACTGCCTATGAAGACAACAAAAAAGGCCTACTGTGAATAATAATAATAATATTCCTGTTGAGACTAACAACTTGTATACTTACCGCAACTGACTGACAGGAGAATGGCTAACTGCTGGAAAAACAATACAATCTAGCTGTGTGCGGACACACTGCTCAGTTAGGAGAAAGCAACTACCGTCTCCCAGAGACTACTACATATAAACAAAATCAGCTTAATATGAAAAATAAAGCTTCTTTACCCAGCAGTAGACTGGCGACAGTGAAGGCTGACCATGCGCGGACGCACTGCTTAATCAAACAAAAGAAACAGGCTCACCGAGTGGGCACGATAATACGTTAGCAAACAGCAAGGTTTACTGTGCGCGAACGCACTGCTTAATTAACAAAGAAACAGGCTCACCGAGTGGGCACGATAATACGCTAGCAAACAGCAAGGCTTACTGTGCGCGAACGCACTGCCTAATTAACAAAGAAACAGGCTCACCGAGTGGGCACGATAATACGCTAGCAAACAGCAAGGCTTACTGTGCGCGAACGCACCGCTTAAACAAACGAAAAACGCAGGCTCTTAAGAAGTGTTGAGCACAACTACGGCCTAGCAAACAAAGTTTTACTGTGCACGAATACACTACTTACCGCACGAGGGAAGTCAACAAACAATTCCCACTGCCCAACTCTGACAATACAATAAGATACGGACTTACCACACAATCCACAGGGACACTAGGCGCCTGCCGCGAAGGAACGGATTGATCTATCGTGGAGTCCAAACAGCCAAGGGAAAATTCCTTAACACACTTACCGGTCCGAGATGAGGCGAGAAAGGCAAGAGAAAGGGGGTGTGTCCCCGGACGTGCTTTATGCTGCGGGGTCAGCCCCGGTCACTCACATGACCCTTTTGGTATTATGGTCTCGAGATAGGTAACGAGAAGAGGTATCATTCATGGTGTAGACCGTGGTGACGGTCTGAGTGAGGTCGAAATAGATCTGCAATGTCCTCTGGTGTGTGTGGGTGTGTGTATATAACTGCAATGTCCTCTGGTGTGTGTGGGTGTGTGTATGTATATAACTGTAATGTCCTCTGGTGTGTGTGGGTGTGTGTATATAACTGTAATCTCCTCTGGTGTGTGTGGGTGTGTGTATATAACTGCAATGTCCTCTGGTGTGTGGGTGTGTGTGTGTATGTATGTATATAACTGTAATGTCCTCTGGTGTGTGTGGGTGTGTGTATGTATATAACTGTAATGTCCTCTGGTGTGTGTGGGTGTGTGTATATAACTGCAATGTCTTCTGGTGTGTGGGTGTGTGTATGTATGTATATAACTGTAATGTCCTCTGGTGTGTGTGGGTGTGTGTATGTATATAACTGTAATGTCCTCTGGTGTGTGTGGGTGTGTGTATATAACTGCAATGTCCTCTGGTGTGTGGGTGTGTGTATGTATGTATATAACTGTAATGTCCTCTGGTGTGTGTGTATGTATATAACTGTAATGTCCTCTGGTGTGTGTGGGTGTGTGTATGTATATAACTGTAATGTCCTCTGGTGTGTGGGTGTGTGTATATAACTGCAATGTCCTCTGGTGTGTGGGTGTGTGTATGTATGTATATAACTGTAATGTCCTCTGGTGTGTGTGGGTGTGTGTATGTATATAACTGTAATGTCCTCTGGTGTGTGTGGGTGTGTGTATATAACTGTAATCTCCTCTAGTGAGTGTGGGTGTGTGTATATAACTGCAATGTCCTCTGGTGTGTGGGTGTGTGTATGTGTGTATATAACTGTAATGTCCTCTGGTGTGTGTGTATGTATATAACTGTAATGTCCTCTGGTGTGTGTGGGTGTGTGTATGTATATAACTGTAATGTCCTCTGGTGTGTGTGGGTCTGTGTTAGGGATGCAAATGATTAATCGACTTTAGATTAATTGTCGATTAAGAGGTTGCTCGATCAAAATGTATTAATCACGATTAATCGCTAGAGGGCGCTAGCGCGAGAGACCGGTTGAAAACAAATGTTCTCTGTGTAATGCGGTATTGAAATACAATAGTTCCACTAGCTCACTCAGTTATCATTTGAACACCGTGCATGCTGCTGTCCTGCATGGCACCACCAGTTCACCTGGTCAACCTAAAATCACAGCTACACTGTATTATACCTTCTCTCGCTTACTGCCGCGAGTTAAGGCTTATAGTCTTAAAACTCAGGTTAGCTATTAGCTCGTTAGCGGGCTAGCTCACTGAGACTTCATAGAGTTAGCTACCTAGCTCGTTAGCGGGCTAGCTCACCTTGCTATGAATGTGAATGTCTACTCCCGCGCTAACGTGTACCCGCGAGTTTGGCTCATGAGAGTTAGTAAGTAAGTAAGTAAGTAAGAGTTGAGTTGGCTATTTAGCTTGATAGCGGACTAGCTCACTCAGGCTTAATGATCAGATACCTAGCTCGTTAGCAGGCTAGCTTACCTTTGCCTGATGGCTTGTCATTAAGAATGTAACTACTCTATCCCTCACTACCGTGAGCGCGAGTTAAACTTCATAGAGTTGTGTTGGCTATTAAGCTTGTAATAGCCTAGATGCATAATCTATAGGCTCAATAATATTCTGTTTGGCTGTATTTCATTTCTTCTATTCTTTTTTGTTTTATGTCTGTTTCAAATGCAAGAACTGAGCCAGTCCATAATTTTTTTTTTTTTTTTTTTTTAATTAATGAATGGATTTTGTTATACCATAAAAAAACTTTTCTGCTTTCTTTTCCTAATGCATAATTACTTGAGGAATGTATAATAGAATAGAATAGAATTATCATAATGTAATGTAATATAATAATAACTCAACTATTTAGCTGATATTTTTAAAGGCCCTATTGAAGCACTGAAACTCAGGTGAAAAACGCCGCTTATCAATTAATCGAAAGTCGATCGATAAGATTATCAACTAATGATTAATGGATTAATCGATAATTTGCATCCCTAGTCTGTGTATATAACTGTAATCTCCTCTAGTGTGTGTGGGTGTGTGTATATAACTGCAATGTCCTCTGGTGTGTGTATGTGTGTATATAACTGTAATGTCCTCTGGTGTGTGTGTATGTATATAACTGTAATGTCCTCTGGTGTGTGTGTGTGTGTGTGTATATAACTGTAATGTCCTCTGGTGTGTGTATGTATATAACTGTAATCTCCTCTGGTGTGTGTGGGTGTGTGTATGTATATAACTGTAATGTCCTCTGGTGTGTGTGGGTGTGTGTATGTATATAACTGTAATCTCCTCTAGTGTGTGTGGGTGTGTGTATGTATATACAGTAACTGTAATGTCCTCTGGTGTGTGTGGGTGTGTGTATATAACTGTAATCTCCTCTAGTATGTGTGGGTGTGTGTATGTATATACAGTAACTGTAATGTCCTCTGGGGTGTGTGTGTATATAACTGTAATCTCCTCTGATGTGGGTGTGTGTATATAACTGTAATCTCCTCTGATGTGGGTGTGTATATAACTGTAATCTCCTCTGATGTGGGTGTGTGTGTGTTTATATCTAATCCTCTGTGTCTGCAGCCCGTGTGGGACTCCTCCATATTGGTGTGTTCATCCTGCTCCTGCTGAGTGGGGAGAGGAACTTCGGCGTGCGCCTGAACAAGCCCTTCTCTCTGCGCGTCCCCATGGACATCCCGGTGTTCACCGGCACACATGCAGACCTGTTGGTGGTGGTGGGCACTCAATCATTTTCATCACTTCGTTAATTTGCTTTTTTATCATTTGTTTTCTGGTAGTTTGTCTGAGGGACTGGGAGCTGAGGTTCAGAAGAAGTTGGCTTAGGGCACTCTCTTCTATGTTCTGCTCTCGGCAACAAAAAGTCTGAAATTTATAGGAATTTGGATCAATGGACTTAGAAAAGAGTGGTCAAATTCTACCAACATTTTGAGTGCATCTCAATGGTGGGAAGGGCCCTGATTCAGCTCTTGAGTTGTGTGGGGCAGCTCTAAGCACCTGCAGTATACTATTACAGAGTTGTGTCTTGAGTGTTTCAGTGGAATGCTGAAGGTTGACTTTGTTGGCAAGTTTCAAGTTAAACATGCTTCCCTGGACATGCCATGATTTTTGTTTCTGGCATATAAGTTGCCAAAATGTCTAGGATTTAAAGTAGCTGCTGTAAACCCACTTCAGTTTTTGCCATTATGCCAAGGTCATCTGCCAATGACAGGCACTTCACCTGATCCTTTAGAGGGCCTGGTGCTGAGGAGGTAAATTAAGATTTTGGCTGATTATTTTATATAATTGGAGAATAGGGTGGGGCTATATGGGCAACCTTACCCAACGCCTCATTGTTGGGGGAGGGGAATTCTGTCAGAGAATTTCCCATTTTTACAGCCCATTCATTATTTAGATACATAGATTTGTATTATGGTTTTCCCTCCAATTCAATTTTCTTGTCATTTTAGAAATAGCGATTGAACCATATAGAATCAATGTTCCTTTACAAAACAAAAAAAACATGAATAAACCTTTGATTTCTCTCTCTGTTTCTTCTTCTCTGTCTCTATCGCGCTTTTATTTCTATGTATTTGTTCCTTCCTGCATTCCTTCTCTCCCTTCTCTCGCTCTCTCTCCTCCTCTATCTCTCTCTCCCTTTCCTTTCTCGCTGATTCATTCACTCCTTCTCATTCGATCTGTCTTACCGTCTCTCCAACTCTCTCTAGTGCCGCTGTGCTTCACTGTGCTATTTTAGTTGACGTTAAGATGTGGTACAACATGTCCTAAATGCTGCCAGAGTGAAAGGTTAAGTGCCAACTATGCAGCAATTCAGTTGGGATAAAAGCATCTGCCAATTTCTTTAATGTATTATTTATATCAAAACTGAATAAACTTGCTCGCTTTAGACCCCAATTTTTTTTTTTTGGGATGTTACTTGACCTGCTCATGCCCCTCATTTTCCAATGTTCTTTGTTCTTACATTTTATACTGAAGGTTTTCCACAAGATCGTTACTAGCGGCCATCAGCGTCTGCAGCCTCTGTTTGACTGCCTCCTCACCATTATAGTCAATGGTGAGTACTACTGAGGCAGTGTCTCCCCCTCCTGGTCTCTTCTGCACATTACACTTGTTAAAAGTTCATAAACAATGTACTTTGAAAATGAGAGAAA
Source organism: Sprattus sprattus (assembly GCF_963457725.1). Taxonomy (NCBI): domain Eukaryota; kingdom Metazoa; phylum Chordata; class Actinopteri; order Clupeiformes; family Clupeidae; genus Sprattus; species Sprattus sprattus. The sequence continues at coordinate 34,927,624 of NC_137922.1, read as the reverse complement.
GCTATAAGGTTCCTTCCAAACTTATAGGCTATAGCATGGTTATCTGACATATGTGGCATCTATCATAGTTGTTTGCTGCTGAGTGGACTGTTCTGGGAGCTCTGTGCCCGGAGAAAACATGCGTTTTTGTAATTGTACCATGGACATTTGGTTGTAACAATTATTATTAGATTATTATCTTCGAAAAACAAACAAATAGAAATCATCATTGAGGAGATATGCAGATAAGTAGGACTTTGGGATAATGGCAACTTGTATGCCAAAAAAGTGAAGTCAAACCATTAAACCTCATATGTCTTTACCACAGTGTCCCCTTACCTGAAGAGTCTGTGCATGGTGGCTGCCAACAAACTCCTCCACCTTCTAGAGGCTTTCTCCGGGAGCTGGTTCCTGTACTCCTCCACCCAAAACCACCACCTGGTGTTCTTCCTACTGGAGGTCTTCAACAACATCATCCAGTACCAGTTTGATGGTGATGCTTTATAATGATTCGTCAGTACCATGTAGTTGATATTTTCATCCATAAACCACAGTCACTGGTACAATGGTTCATAGGCTCTTGGAATAATTAGTTGGACTACTACTAGTACTACTAAAAACAACTGAGGTGTTACTAGGATATTCACAAAATACTGGACCCTAATCAGATCTCAAAATCTTTTGTTTGTTGATTTGTTTGTTTGTTTGTTTGTTTGTCTGTTTTATTTGTTTTGTCATCCTGAAATGCACACAGGTAACTGTAACCTGGTCTATGCCATCATCCGCAAGCGTAACGTGTTCCACCAGCTGGCCAACCTGCCCTCGGACTATGTCTCCATCCAGAAGGCCCTGCAGAGGAAGAAGAGGACCCCTGCCGGCATCTCCCATGCCTGCTCCATGGAGTCCATCCCCATGGAGGGCTCTTGTCCTGCCGTCCCTGCCGAGCCAGGAACACTTAAGACCAGCCTTGCTGCCTATCCAGGTGAGCCTCCTCTTCTCCAAGCACCCTCCACTTTCAAGACGTTAAAGGAGCCATACATTACTGCTGCACTTAAAGCAGACGTGCCACAATAATCAATGCATAATTTGTCAACCACACGTTCATTCTTTGACTTCCCAGTCGATGAAGCATATTGAGGTATTTGAGTTAATACCATACATGTCTGATGAGGAATGTTGCTGTACATCAGCCTCTGTGCCCCCTGTGACTATATTAGAAATGGTTGTAATACTGCTGTGTTGATCTGTGCTGTAACTATGCACTGGAGATGTATTATTGGGATGCTCATCCACAGGCATTGAGAAGCTGACGGAGAAGGCACAGGTGTCAGAGGACGGCACCATGGTGGCCCTGCAGGACAGCCACTCGTCTCAGGAGAGACACTCATCTCAGCCACAGGCCGACCAGAGCGCAGCCGCCGGAGCCAGCGACACAGAGTCCCACTCAGGAAGGGACAGTGAGGTCAGGAGCCACGCATGGGGTACTGCACAATGCAGGACTTCTGTGTTATTCAGATACCTGCATTGGGTAAAACCCCAAATTATATTTTTTACTTAAAGCAACACTATGCAACTAATTTTGGTACTCTCCTCGAATTCGCTTTGATAGCGCATGGTCATGTGAAGGACAGATAAACCCCTTTGTCTTGCCCACTAGCCATCCAGGATATGCACTATGTAGTTCTGTGTTCCGGGCTAAAACACTCTGCAAAACTGGAAGAAAAGCTTCCACAGCATGACATTGCCAGCTATACTGCCAAAAGACAACAAGTGTTAACAAGCTTCTATCAGTGCCAACTGAGCTGTTGGTATTGTGTGCAAGGTTTTTAAATGCCTTTTAGGTAGTTAGCTTGCTAGTTTTGGAACAGAACTACTTATTGCTGCTTTAAGTTTGTGTTCCAGGTTAAGCAGGTTCTCAGATTGCCCTATGCAAAGTCACCTGGCTAACTCAAGTTTGCGTGCTACCACAGCACCACTAGTAGCAGATGAAACCCCTGACCTTATGAATTAAGTTTGCAGACGTCTGTTGAACATTGGAGTAGAATTCCACCAATCAAATTAATTGACATAATCTGAGATGTGTGTTTCATTTAATGTCAATGGCAGGATGTTTTCTACAGTAGACCTGAAACGACTAGGAGGCGCATGTCCAGCACATCATCGTCTGTGTACTGGGTTCCCACACCTGAATGGGTAAGGACCACACTACAATATATATGCATCCATCAGGCACACATTTTCACTACATAAAATCCATTGTGGTGAAATATGAATATGATGCCAGAAATGTTTAATTGCCCTTATTTCTCACTGCTACGGTCAGACTGTTCCTGTTATTTGCTGGGTTTTTACTTCTGATAATAACCGTGGCCTGTTCTCTCTCAGGTCCTCTCCTGGAAGAGTAAACTTCCTTTACAGACCATCATGAGACTCTTGCAGGTGCTGGTTCCACAGGTGGAAAAGATCTGCATCGACAAGTGAGATACTAAGCACCATGTCATCTGAAACCCAGAACTTCTCTATGACCTAATGATGAAACATAATGTATGTGCAGGATTATTTCTCTGTGTTAGTGGGATTGTATATGGTTGGTGGCATATGAGCTGGAAAGACATGGTTAACGATAAAAGTGTATGGAAAACTGAAATGTATATGTGTTTATGCCAGGGGCTTGACAGATGAGTCTGAGATCCTGAAGTTCCTGCAGCATGGCACCCTGGTGGGCCTGCTGCCCGTGCCCCATCCCATCCTCATCCGCAAGTACCAGGCCAACATGGGCACTGCCATGTGGTTCCGCACGTACATGTGGGGTCTAGTGTACCTCCGGTAGGTTAAGTGTGTGTGTGTGTGTGTGTGTGTGTGTGTGTGTCTTGCTCATTCCAGGCCAATATAAATGCTCAATAACAGGTACTATTTATGTGCTCAGCAATATTTTGTGTCCCTGTTTACAGTAATGTGGACCCCCCAATCTGGTATGACACCGATGTGAGACTCTTTGAGATCCAGAGAGTCTAAGGGAAGTGTGCCAATGAGAGCAAGAAACAGTGGAGAAAAACTACAGGGACACTTCCTGTTTTGAAACTCTCAGCCAATGACCTCCTGCCCAACCGCTTGAGCTGCCCAATCAGTGAAAGAGGAATATGAGGGAAAAGAGACACCTGTCGCCACGCCAAAAGGCCCAGGAGGCCATTTTGTTTCCATGTTTTCAAGATGCCTGATTGACCTTTATTAATTCTTTAACCATGAGCTTGCCCTGGAGGCATGACTAAAGTGCTAAATGCACTTCAAATGACTCATCCAGTGAGCCAGCCACCTTCAGTGTTCTTCATTTGATACATTTTACACCACCTATGATTAATCCTCCCCCCCAGCCCCCGGCCCCCCACATACATATCTGCATCTGTGAATATGAGACCACAATATACTGGAAGTTTTACAAATATTCTGTCGTACGGTGCACTGTGTGGCCTCCTCAAATGGGATTTGTCATTATTTTATTATGACACATGGAATTTAGAAAGAATCATGGATACTCTGTATCTTTGTAGTGTATGTAATTGATCATGTTTAACTCATAATTCACTTACACAAAGGTAAGGTATGTCATTACGTTTCCATGGAGAGATGAACTGTGACACAAAATACAAAGGGAACTTTGTAAACAAACAAAAACTTGTTATCTCTCAGGTACATCATTAAAAAATAACTGTCAATTTTTTCCTTTATTAGTCACTATGTAATCTGCAACGTCCATCAACAGTGCGACAGATGTTTGTATTTTTCTGCATGACTTATTGATACTAGTTTGGAACAGGCACTGTGACCATGGACTTAACTTCACACAGCCCAGAAAAACAACACATAGAAACATATACCAAGAACTACATATAGAAAACACAAATTATTTTCTTGACACTGAACTTCACACAGGCTTGAATGTGAGACTGTGTATCGCTGTTAAGGAGTGTCTGTATTCTTCACTGGACCTGCTTGGGGGTTGGCTGGGTCAGGGGACATTCAGGCTGAGATGAGCAGCTCCATGAGGGCCCCTACCGAGTGCATCCTGTAGAACACGCCCAAAGGCTGGCCCAGGTTCACCAGCACAAACCAGGTTGTGAAGCCGTAGAAGTCTTTCCCCAGTCCGTTCTCAAACTGCGGGTGGGCCCCAAACGCTGGGATCACCCACAGCTGGACATAAAGAAGGTGTAACCAGATGTTATCCGATGTCACCAAACATTGAGGTTACATAGTGGGGCAACTATCACCCTTTACCATGGCAGGCAAATGTGACGTGAGAAACGGTTGACTTATTAAAAATGGTGAGTTATACTTTATCATGACTGTTCTGTTGGTTCACTCACTAATGAAGAACATTTCAGCACTATTAACCATAAAGCATTTGTTCAGGTTCACACATATGTTATAGTCTAAAACTGTCTTACCTACAGTAAAAACCTCCATGCCATTGTTAACAAACATTTTCAGCACAGCATTTGGCCCACTGCATTACATCACATCATACATTACATGTTGTTTGTTATACATGAGCATTACATCAACATTACCATACACTGAATCTAACTTGGTTGTACTCCCAGTACCATCCACATACCATGATGTTGGAAAGAATGAGGAAGGAACAGATCTCCTGGATCACCCTTTTGGTCTTGGGATGTTTGTGATTTGATTCTTCTCCATGGTGGGGTGCTGGTGCTCCTATACCTTGATCCAGCAGAGAATGGTCGACTGGTCCATCCACTACAGTTCCTTGCTCTCGAGTCTTCTTTTTCTGTTAGTGGCCAGGATAAGAATTGATAATTAGTTATTTTTACTTAGAAATATAATTCTATACTTCTAATTCTACTCATCATCAAGAGTTCCGTAAAGTCAGAGAAACTCAACCAGACGCCACTAGCCTTAAAGATCAGGCTCCTCTTCCTGGCCCTCCCATCGCTGAGGCTTGGGTGCCTGTGGAGGCCCTGTATGATGAAGATGTTCTGCAGCAGCAGCTCCAGCAGGCTGAGCAGAGAGTAGGACAGATCCAGGCCTCCCATGGTATCTCCGACCCCCACAGCCAGCGCCGCCACCAGGGAGAAGTAGGAGAGGGACAGCTGTCCCAAAGCCGCCGCCACCAACAGCATCACGTCCAGGCTGCGCGTGGGGTTGTGCCCGTCCTCGTGCGCCCTCCTTTCCAGCTTGTGCACCACCATGCCTGCCAGCGAGCAGAACGACATCACAGGCATGACCGCCAGGTGGTAGCCATAGAAGAGCAGGAAGGCGGTGAGGCGGCGTGCGTGCTGGCTCACCCACACCTGGTACAGGACGAAGATGGTGGTGCCTACCACCAGGACCAGGAAGCCCAGCAGCGGGCCAAGGATGATGCCCCCGGCATAGATGATGCGGAGGGTCAGCTTCTGGGCCTGGTGGGGGTGGGTGCCGGGATGGATCTGACGACCCACATTCTTCCACATGACGTAGAGCATGCAGCTGGCCATCAGGTAGAACTCAATGCTGAACGGGTAGAGGACCTCAATGCCCTTCTGGAACATGAGGCACGGCGGGTGCAAGCTGCACAGGCACAGTGTTGAGTTGCTGAGCCCTGTGCAAATGACATAGAATCGTTTGTATAGTGTAACTTTTGTAGCTCAGTGCAAGTATAGTGTAATTAATGTAGCTCAACACACGTTTTTAAAACAACTTTAAAAGGCCAGGTACCATTTAAACCGGTACGCCTTCTATCTCTTCTATGCATAATATTTATCTTGAGCTTTAATTCTGTCCCATAAAGTTGAATCAATAACTGCATCATGCATCTAATTCATCTCTTATATAGTAAATAATGCGGTGATTAATGCTTTATTTCTTATATAATGAATAAGCTGTGAATAGTGCTTTATTTCTTATAAAGACCTATGAATAAGCTGTGAATAATGGTTTATTTCTTATATAAACCTATGAATAAGGCTTTTATTCATAAGACCCAGAGTGTGCTTCATTCTGTACCTGCTTCAGGTGTGTCTGCATCAAGAGCCAGTGGGTTGTTGCCCACGGCCTCTCTCTGCTCTTTCTCCATCTCCATCTCCAGGTGGATGGTGTCCTCGGTCACTGCATTCAGCCAGAGTAATAAATCTGCGCTGAGCAGGACAATCAAACCAGACCTGAGGACACCACACACACACACACACACACACACACACACACACACACACACACGTACACAGAAAGAGAGAGAAGGAGATGGACACGCAGATACAACAATTTAATTAAAAGCATTGTACTATAACAGCTCAAAATCAACTGAAAAATCACAACCTGTCCACTCAAGAAACTAAATTAGATCAGGCACACAACAAAAGCCATTGTGGTGCAGTGTGGGTGTTCACCAAGGGCACGAACACATAGCACAGAAACACCCAGCACCTGGTGAGAATCTTGTTCTTATGAATGCAGTCCTTGGAGTGGGCCCAGAGCAAATACGTCTGCAGGGAGGAAACGGGTTGAATTAATGATAACATTGACCACGAACGTGTGAGGGCTGACATAGCCTTTGTTGCGCTAGAGATGCACTAGAAAGTTAATGCTGTAGGTCACCCACCTGCAGGCCCAGGAACGGAGCCTCCACGAAGGGGAAGAGGACCTTAGTGACGGGCTTACAGCCACTCATCATTATGAAGTAGCCCATTTTGAACACATGCAACAGGAGACTGAATCCAGCAAAGATCACCAGAACCACTGTGAAACACAAGGAAGAAGGTTCCAGAAAAGACATACACAGCAAAGGACTAAATCGCATATGTATCGTGCCAGTATGACCCCACATTGGTGGCTTATTGTTCATTCACAATTCAGAAGACCAACTCATTAAGGTTGGTTATCAAGCATGTCAATGGCCCTGAGTTTATCTCGCGCTTGCTTGTTTATTGCCTATGAAATATGATCATGTTCCCATTCATCTCCCCCTAATGAGTTTTTATGGTTTGATAAACTAACCTGAGTGGATGGGCTTAGTTACCTCATTAATCTCATGTCTCCAGTACTACATGACAAAACGTTTCACTCCTTGACCTAACCTACAACACAGATTCAGTCAACCCTGTGCAGGTCTCCCTACATGGACTTATGCAAGCATGTAATGAATGTAACTGAGTGAAATGTTTTGCAGTAACGCAGGAGGAACAACTCACAGGGACAGACTTACCTGTGACTGTGATTCCCCCAGCATGGTGGTCCTTGTGGGGAGATGCCCCAGGCAGGTTCCTGGCCCAGAATAGGTACCACAGCATCCAGGCCATGCCCAGCCCCATCAGCAACAGTATGTACAGCATGGGCTCCTGGTGCCTCAGCCCATCTGGGTGGAAGGCGTCCCCGGCCACCAGGGCAGCGCCCAAGAGCACCACGTTTAGTCCCAGCAATCCAGACAGCAGTCTCCGCCCGGTGGGGGCCCACACCAGGACCGGGTCGGGGTGTGGTGCCTGGTGTCCTGTATCAGAACCCGGCTGAAGTCCATCAGGTGGTCCCCAAGATTCCTCCAGCTCTGTGCACCTCATTGCTTTTTCTGAGTTTCTTGTCACCGACAGCATGCTGTATTGGCTCTTGCACGTTTTTAACTGGTATGTTTGTTTTTGATAACAGCAAACTCTTTTCAGCTCTATTTGATCAGCGGTGTGATTTGTCTCTCTCTCACTCACTTTCTCTCTTTTCTCATATCTCCTCTCTTTCTGCACTTCTCCACCTGCACTGACCCTTTCTCCCTCTTCCTTGCCAGTACCCAATATCCAAGGTCTGTGCCGGTTCTCAGCTCTAACACCCTAGCTCAGTATAAATGGCATTCTGTGTGTGTCAAGTGAAAGAATGGGGGAGTGTTTGTCCAGGGATCGCAGACACAGGTAAGGAACCAATGACGTGTGTGAGTGGGTGTGACTCCATATGACAAGGTCAAAACAGATATGGACATGTGGATGTCACTATTCAAAGGTAAAATAGGTTTAATGTAGTATGCAGTATACATAGTCAGTCAACACACCCTTGCTTAACCTATTTTACATGTGATATGATTTACGTTGTTTTCTCATTTGCACACTGTTGTCATATCAAACTCAGGAGCAGGAAGGCTTTGCAAGTGAAATTGAGTGTTTGTTCAGTGCGTGGTTGTGAATTCCACACCTAAACACTATAACCAGGTATAGTTCAAACCTGTATAAGGGTGTACTGGGTACTAAGACTTAAAAATGTGACTCAGTTTTAGCTGAATTTACGTAAGGGCAGCTCAGAGCAGTTAGAAAGCTGTTTGAAATGAATGAAATCCCCTCTGTGAATGAATCAACTTTTATCCTCACCCAAACACACACGTGATGAGAAAAAAGTCTTACCTGTATGTCTACTTTTTCAAAAGTCTCTAAGTCAATGTTGAATCCAAGGTATCCATGCATTTCAGAAGAAGTGGTTTTGAATGCATTTTGTATCCAAGCAATGGAAAAAGTATTCATAGTTTAGTTCACATAGTCTACTGATATGGTGCATGTGTAAAGTGTTTTGAAAAAGTGGACATAGTATTGTAACAAGTGTGAGATGATTGGAAAAAGCTGTTAAAAAAAGAGAGAGCTGTTTTGCCTCTCTTCATTTAAATAAGTTCACTTCGTCCTTCTTCTAATCTTTTTATTGTTCTTATGTTTTCTGGCGTCTGATAGCATTCTCGCACATCAGTGATGCCCGCCTGGCAGACACCATGATGATTGTCACATCTGTCCTCATCTCATATTTACAACTTTAGGAAATTAATTCTATATAGATTATCTGTTGTCATAGTGAGGAAGTTGGTTAAGAAAATGTAATTGTATTGAGAGAGTGATCTTATTTCTAAACCTAACCTGAGATAGGCTATGTTAAATATCCGAACTTGAGGGGGAAGTAGGCGTGTGTATCTCTTAAAACCACTCCCTACTCGTTTGACAGGCACATCCAGTGTCCGTGGCAACGAGCAGAGGCTTTACTCCCGTGTTTATTCCCGTGATCAAACTCTCGCCACCTCAGAGAATCGCGACATTCCTGCGAAGACCCCGCCGTATGACTTTTTAGACAATCCGACAATTTTCAGCGGCAGGCTTTTACCAACTTGTAATGCCAAATGTTCGCGTATAAGCCAGGCTAGGTGCTCCAGACACCATGAATGACAAATACCACCGGGCAGCCAGGGATGGCTACCTGGACTTACTCCGGCAGGCCACTCGGAAGGAGCTAAATTTGCCGGATGAAGATGGAATGACACCTACGCTATGGGCCGCTTACCACGGCAACCTGGACGCGTTAAGGCTCATTGTAGGACGGGGGTAAGTTTTGATCTAAACTTACTATTCGTGGTATGTCTATTGTCATGCGTAAACCACTTGGACTTTTCCAAGTGTTAAAGTGTCCACTGAAGCGTCAGTGTTTTTGCCATTGATCGCCCAGACCTTTCGCAATAGAAAGCCAAGTTACTTATTTTCTGTTCAGTGTTTACATTCCTCATTCACATTTTAAACACACACACATTCCATATATAATAGAACACGAGGATATGCATGAACCTATTATTACAACGCAGTAATCACATTTGTTTAACAAAGAAGTGCATTTGGTCTTATATAGTTAGGTGAAAGTATTTATTTACGTAGTTAGTATTTTCATTAAAACAATGCAAACAGTGACATCAGACAGCCATCAACACTGTTGGGGTATAAGTGACTAAAGTTCCTGGAAGCACATGTGTAACGGTTCAAGTGTGACCCCATCCCTGTGCTGGCTTCTGTATTGGTCACTGAAGCATGTTGGGATACAAAGTGACTAATCAGCCCTTCCCGTAGGTCATGTGTCCACATGTTTCTCAGTGCCAACTAGTGATCCCTGTCATAATGACATTTGTGATCAATGTTGAGCATTCAAACATTCAAACACAGTGTCACTCATATTCATTATGTTTCTCTTTCTCTCTCTCTCCCTTACTTCTTCGTCTCTCTCTCTCGATCTCTCTCTCTCTCTCGCTCTCTCAGAAACATACACACCCATATATGTATAGATAAATAGATAGATACACGTATACAATACCATGTCGTCTCCTGCCTTTCTTTCATTAATTTGATGGATGCTATGTGATTGGGTTTTAATAGTCCATTGCTAATTAAATCAAAAGGTCAGCTGCCTGCCTAACTCCCCCACCATTTCCAAAGCCACAGGCCTAAGCCCAGGCAATATTCATGTGCTTTTGCCAGTGTAGATAGAAACACAGGTAAATGTCTTCTTTAAAATTACATGTGTGTATGTGTATGCATGCGTGGGGATTGTAGGGATTGTGTGTGTGTGTGTGTGTGTGTGTGTGTGTGTGTGTGTGTGTGTGTGTGTGTGTGTGTGTGTGTGTGTGTGTGTGTGTTTGTTTGTTCGCATTTGTGTGTAAGCAACAGAGTGCATTGTACAATTACTGGGGCCATAACCACAGAGAGATAACCATGATTCTGTTAACTGTTCTACTGTCTAGCTTTTTGTAGTCTGCTTTCAAATGCTACCGAGGTATAAAGCAACCTATTAGCAAGTGATTCCAAAGGACAAAGATCATGCTCTCTGTCACTCCTGAATTTATCAGTTGAGCAGGGGTTGGGTTTCCTGTTTCACGGGGTACAGTGGTCTTTTCTCCAAAGCACTTTCAATAGGAAATATGAGAGATGCTTTTAAAGAAGGATTAGGAGTAAGCTTATAGCATGGCATGATAAGTTTAGCTCTGTGAAAGGTTTACTCGGTACTTTGTGGTCTGTGTGGTGTGTGTCTGTGTGTAATTGCTGATCGGCGAGATAGATTTATGTTTAGTGTACACAGTGCTGCTTGATCATCTGTCATCAGGGTATCGGTGTCTGTGTGTGTTCGGTGTTGCATATAGCTATTTGCAAATAAATGTGATATGCTTATGTTAATGTGCACAGCACCGGTCAAGATCTGTCATCAGCGTATCACTGTCAGTGTGTGTGTGTGTGTGTGTGTGTGTGTGTATGTGTGTGTGTGTGTGTGTGTGTGTGTGTGTGTGTGTGTGTGTGTGTGTGTGTGTGTGTGTGCATGTGCGTGTGCTTGTGCGTGTGCGTGTGTGTGTGTGTGTGTGTGTGTGTATGTGTGTGTGTATGTGCTTTTGTGTGTGTTTGTACGTGTGTTTGTGTGTGTTTCTGTATGTGTTTGTGTGTGTGTTTATGTATGTACAGTAGGGGAGAGTGGGGTGAGTTGTGCCAGTTTTTACTTAAAGTGACTTTAAAGCGAGGCCATGACAGTAATGCTTCCAACTAAAATATGTACATATATTTCAGGATGTGGTGCATACTTGGGAACTATCACTTTGGATCTGAAATATAGTATTTAAGAAATATAGCTTTCTGAAAAAAAGTGGTTTCTTTAGAGAGAATACATTGGGGTAAATTGTGCCATTGATTATTAAAGTAAAACAGTATATTTTCATCTCAGAAACTGTGATGCTATATAAAAGCTAGACAAATTCAATACAAAACTACTAATTTATGGTTTATTTAAAGTTATTTTACAACATCAAAGGCCAATTTTCTACAAGCCGGCTCTTTCTCCATATGTTCATCAAATACCTGATTGGCAAGTACAGTTCTTTTATATCCTGGCCTTACTTCTTTTACATCTATCTTTTTCTTCTCCATGTATCGTTTTAATGACATCCTGCATATGTTCATGTCACCACCTGACGAATGGACTTCCCCTTCTCCACCTCTTCCACTGCTCTGTCCATGTTCTCTAGAGGAGTGAAAGCCCTGCCTGTCTCCCTCTTATAACTCTGTGTGATGGTCTATTTCTATTTTTGGTCTAAAATTAAGAATGTCACATAGTTTTAGTGATAAAATGTAAGAATACAATATAACTGGCACAACTTAACCCAGGCCCTTTGGCACAAATCACCCCAATCTCACCTTTTTGGAAAAAATGCATTAACCAGCAGTTTTGAGCTAAAATTATGCTAGCTACTGTATATAGACTCATAGTGTAGCATACCAAAGCACTTAAACATGTGTGAAATGTTTTCAAACTTGTCTATAGCTGTTCAGACCCAACAATCAAAAAACCTTGATCAAGACCCAACAATCAAAAAACCTTGATTAATTGTAACCTTGAAATTGTACTTTCGAAGACAAAAAACTTTTTTTTGAACTTAAATGTGCTTTCCTCTCATGCAATGAGGCATGAGGCTCTCCTTTTTGCAGGATGGGTAAAATGGCTTACTCTTCAAAAATGTGTGGTCACTTGACCAATTTCTTCTATGGTTCCCTAGAAACAGTAATGTAAATGTAAAAGTCTAACTATGTGTGTGTGTGTGCGTTTATGTATGTACATTATGAATGTTTGTTAGAGAGTCCATCTGTACATGTGTGTGTGTGTGTGTGTGACCCTTGCCTTGCGTATCTAATTCAGAGTCCACCCTTGTGCAATATCACTTAAATGTCATATAATTGCATTACTTCCAGCGATGGGCAGCATTTCAAGTAAAAGCCTTTAAAAAATGTATTTAATTACTTTTGAGGATTTTGTTGTTGGCATTTTGTTGGACAGAAAAAATTAGACATTATTTATAACAAAATATTTAAGACCTTGTATTTTAGTATTTTTAATATTTTAAATACATGATTTAATATGCCACTTTAATCTTAAATCTTTAAACTGTAGGGAGGGGGGGGGGGGGGAGTACAACTATTAGCCTATTCACAGTATTTCACCAAATGCAAGTGGATCACAAGACATGTCCTGTCAGGTCCAGGAAGCGTTATTTTTTTCCCACCTGAATTCGGCTTTGCTGTTTGCTGCAAAGTTACCCTAGGATAAAGGCATGTATTTATGTGCAGATATTGCATGTTAAGGCAAACTACTGAATGACACTAGCATACAAGAGAACTGGCAAATATCCATACTAGATGATACTGTCAATTTGTATGTAATGTATTTTTGTATTTGATAGAGATTATTTCCAAACACTGTTAATGACTTAAGAATATAATAATCAAGTGACTTGTATTAATATATTCCTTGTATGAATCATGTGCTTATGAAACAGGAGCATGGCTTTTCTCTCTGTGTGAGTAACTAGAATATTAGGTGCCACTTAGTCTGCATATGAACAAGAGCATGTTTAGACCAGAGGAGATAAGAAAGGAACTGTGCTTCTTCCGACCTTGTGCAAAACTGCCATATTTGCAAGACAGGGAGCTTCGGACGTGAGAAATCCACCACGTGATCATCCCTGCTGAAAGCTAAACTTCTGACTATATAAATCTTGTGCGAAGGTTTATCATTGCCTTCACTTTCAGCCTTGTGCTGGGAGGGGAGCTTGATTGCAATTGTCTTTGTTTATTTGTCTAATAAATATACTTTCATGCAGCTCTGGAGTCCTGAGGTTACTAGGGTGAATTTTCACCTATCAGTATTTATTTTATTTAAATACACTTTGTCGTACCAATATTTTGTGTTTTATTTTGATCGATTTGATGAGCATGTATTTGTAATTCAACACAAGATACTTTTAGATATATTTGTGCCCATCTCTGATAACTTGTAAGTTGAAGAGTAGCTGAACAAATTCATCTTGGTCACATCTAACCAAAGAATGTGCTCCCAATATTCATCATACCTCTTTTCACGTTCTTTAGCCAAGTTTAATCAGTTTTGTGCCGAAGAGCTGTCCAGCTCAGATTGGGTCCAGCATGTTTGGCGTGAACCTGGTCAGAACTACCACAGTGAACACATAGTCCTGACAGTGAAGAACAGAGGTGGGAGTGTGACGATACGGGTCTGCATGAGTGGTAAAGGTGTTGGGGAGATGTAATTTATAGATGGCACCATGAATGCCTGTGGATGTCCCAAACTGGCTGACAAGACGACTCCCAGTCTCCAAGAGCTTGGCAGAAGAGGAATATTCCAGCATGGTAACGATCGAAAGAACACTGACAAAATCATGCAAGAGATGAAGGAGAAAAAAGTTAAAAGTTTGACCTGGCCAAGTATGTCGCCTGACTTGAATCCAACAGAACACCTTTGAGGTATTTTAAAGAGAAAGGTGAAGCAACACAACTCTTCCAGGGAAGATCAGCTGGAATAGCATTTCTCTGAAGAATGGCAGAACCCCTCTCCAGAAATGTGTGCAACACTGGTGTCCTCCAAGCCAAGGAGGCTTGAGTCCGTCATTAGAAATAGAGGTGGACAAGCGGAATATTGAAAAATAAAAGACTGGAATCTCACAAAAAAAAGATGTACTGACTTTTGTAACTCTGAGTTCCTACTATGCCATTTATAAATGTCACCATTTAATTATATTAATTATAAATGTTTAATCTTTCATAGTTTCCTTTGGATGTTCCTTTTGCTTGTATTTACATGAAGCACATGTATTTGCCACTGTGTATGGAATGTGCTCTAAGAATAAACACATTAATAAAAAAAAAATGTGTACAAGCAAATACCCTACTGTTCAACTAAGATGCTATAACTGTGAGGTGTATAAGGTGATACAATTTTGAATCATTTGACATTGAAGTGCTATTGCTCTTGGGTGTACTCACTTCTACTGGATACTGTATCTGTCAACAGCAGGTTGCCTGATGGCATATCTGTGCATGTATGTGTAATCATAGATGGGCAATGGTAAACCTCCACCCTTCTCACCGTGTAAACCAACGCCATGAACTTGAGAGAAGCGAGCGTGTGGACAGTGGAGATATATGTGCCTGAAGCGTAGGTTAAACACCCTGTGACTGGGAAGGGGTGCCTACTGGGAGGTCTTGGTCCCTCACTGACAGCTTCATTAACCATCTTGTCTGGAGCCATAGGGCCATAGAGTCTGGAGCCATAGAGCTTTCTGCTTGAGCAGGTACATGCTGTAAATACACGGCAGGGAAAGGTCACTGGTGATGAGTTGGGTCTATTGCACGCCGCTCTCCCAGCTGTGTGTGTCTGTGGCACTGGCATTGAGTCTGTCACCACCACACTTAAACTGGCTTCATGGGTCTTGGGGTCAGAAGGTCGACACCATTCAGAAAGGAGGAGGGTGAGATCTACAGAGTTCTTTCACAAACCACTGCTGTTATTAAGATCCCATGCAAATAAGATGGATGGATTTCCTCTGTCTTTCTCCCACTGTAGAACATTGGCCAGGATATAGCTGAACTATCTATTGGTGGCTAGTTCTTTGAACTACACACCACATAGTAGGACTCATGGGTGATGTTTAATTTCAATCTTGATTGAACTTGAAATATTTCTATTGAACAATATAAGCTGTTGTTAACTGATATGAAGCTGTTAGCTATTAAAATGTGCCCCATCCATCTTCAGGAAGTATATTGTGAGATTGCAACACTGAGTCTCAAATAATGAGATGGCTGTAACAGGGTTATACAATACATTTGTTTGTGTGTCTGCTAGCTCAGCTGGAAGAGTAAGGTTCTAGCAACAGCAAGGTTTGGTACCTAGGGAAAACATGTCTTCTAAACACATTAACTCAAATGGGCCATTACCAAGACTCCCCCATACCAAACCATTCCAAATGTGGTATATACCCTTTCTGGAAACTAGTGCCATGAATCATGACTGGAAAGGTCTTAACCTCTGTGGCTGATGTTAGGACACACACACATGGGCACACACACACACACACACACACACACACACACACACACACACACACACACACACACACACACACACACACACACACACACACACATAGATCCAGTGAAAAGGGACGAAGCTACACGCCCAGCCTGACCCACAATTGTGTTCATAAAGATTGGTTTTAAATACTTGAGGTGCGTTATAGTGTTTATGTCGACATACATGTGAATGATGTATCCCTGTCTGTATGATCGCTATGCAGCATCACGTTAAGATATGCGTCACAGGTTATTGATGAGAATATTCACTTCTGACAGCTTGACAGCTTCAATATTACATCACATCATGTGGTCTTGTACGTGGTGTTGTTCAACCCTTCTGTGCACTCTGTGTATAGGCGTTTGCAAGTGTGTGTGTGTGTCGGCTTATGTTATGAGTGTGTGTTTGTGTGTGTGTGATGGAGTTATGAGCATGTGTGCCTGTGTTGCTTTATGTGTGTGTGTTATATGGGCCACTGCGCTGACTGTAAGGTGAGCCTTTGGCTGCAGTACAGCTCAGGCTCTGGGACTGTGTTAGGTTACACGCCACAGATCAACACCTTGGAGGGAGACCCAGGTCTGCCCAGAGGTCAACCTCTGGTGACAGAAACACAGTATTGATCCGTCCACAAGCATCCTGACACTAACAGGACACACACACACACAGAGACATGTTTGCAAACAGTGGTCGAGCAACTGATAGAGCAGTGTGTTAATCGATACCCAGTAACATTTAATCTGTACTGAACTGTGACTTGCTTTGGATAAAAGCATCTGCAGTTTCAGTAGATTTAAATATATTGAGAAGTTATAGCAAAACCAAATGCAAATTTCACATTGTATGTTTTATATTAATATAATATATTTCATATTTAATCACATTTCATTCTTAGGAACCAATGAACCAGTGCTGTTGTGTCTTTGTCCACAGGGTGGCAGCAAAACGCAGCTAATGTTTCATATAGACTGATTTCATATAGACACTCTCTTGCAGTTGCTTTTTTTCATACATTCATTCAGTTGGTCCAAAGCAATTTACTTCATTGAGGCACTCAACAGCCCTCAGTAACTTTTTTCCCTGTCCGTATTCTCACTCTGTTCCTGTCGTTTCCCCACCCTCTCCATCTGCACCCCAAAATCTACCCCCTTCCTTCAGGGGTGACCCAGACCGCTGTGACATATGGGGCAACACGCCGCTCCACCAGGCCGCCGCCAACGGGCACCTCAACTGCCTCTCCTTCTTGGTCTCCTTCGGTGCCAACGTGTGGTGCCTGGACAACGACTACCACACGCCACTGGACATGGCCGCCGCCAAGAGCCACATGGAGTGCGTGCGCTACCTGGACTCCATCGCCGCCAAGCAGGCCGCCCTCAACCCCAAGGTGGTAGGCAAGCTGAAGGAGCGGGCCTTCAAGGCGGCCGAGCGGCGCATCACAGACTGCCTGAAGCTGCAGAAGAAGCACCACGAGCGCATGGAGCGCCACTTCCTCAAGGAGCAGTCGGCGGCGGCCATGGCGGATAACTCGGACACTATGAGCTTCTCGAGCTACACCAGTGGGAGCACGCTCAGCCGCAGACTGCCTCAGTTCAACACCGTCAACTCCAACATGACCTACTCACAGGTCTGTGGCAGACTTGATTAGTTTCACAATGACAGACTTGATTAGTTTCACAATGACAGACTTGATTAGATTCAAACTGACAGACTTGATTAGTTTCAAAACTGACAGACTTGATTAGTTTCCACTTTACTGTTGTACACAACTACACAAGCACAAGACCTGAAATGTAAAAAATAAATGCATCCATCCAGATACAACAAAAATACATGTAGTGACAACATCAAGGTTAACTGCAGATAATGTCCTTTCCAACTAACACATGCACATAGGGTAGTCAGAGGCAGTGAAGGTGCCATGCTGGTTAATGCTGGTCTAATAATCTTTTTGCAAATAAAACTTTAAAATTATTATAAATAAAAAAATATTATAATCAGTATTCTGTGATGTTGGAACCCAACTAATGGCCTTTGTTCTGACAGGCCACCATCCACTCCACCGCCAAGGGCAAGACCAAGATCCAGAGGAAGCTGGAGAAGAAGAAGCAGGTGGATGGCACGTTCAAGATCTACGAGGATGGCCGCAAGAGCGTGCGCTCGCTGTCTGGCCTGCAGCTGGGCAACGACGTAATGTTCCTCAAGCAGGGAACGTACCTTCAGGCCCGTGACCAACGCGCCGCCTCGCGCCTCAACATCCGGCACATGTTCGGTGGCGGTGGAGGTGACGGAGATGATGACGACGACCGAGCGGACACGATATCACGCGCACTCAGCGACCCGGGACTCCACGAGGCCGCCTCCTCGGAGGTCAGCGCCGACTCGGGCCGGGACTCGCTGTTCACGCGACCCGGTTTGGGCACCATGGTGTTCCGGCGGAACTATGCCACCCGGAGCGGCGTGATGCTGGGGCTGGGTGCGCTGAGCGAGGGCAGTGTGGTGGGAAGCGAACCCGTCGGACGAGCTCCCAATGTGAGGCTCCGAGGACCGCTGCCTCGCAGGTCGCCCAGCCTGGACGAGGACAGCGCCGTGTCACTACCCTGGGAGGAGGCCGACCTGGGGCTGGATGGGGTGGACATGGAGGGGCAGCTGGAGGGGCAGCTGGAGCCGGAGACGGGGTCTCTGGAGGTGTTGCTGGTGTCCCAGGGCCTGGGAGAGTTCATGTCAATCTTCAGGTTGGGATTTTATTTGATCTCAGTACTAGAAAGGAAGGTAATAAATTCAGTCAATTATCTTTTATAAGGTACATCAATTCACTAGTGCTGTCAAACAACTAAAATATTAAATTGTGATTAATCGCATTTATGTCGTAGTTAACTCAAAATGAATCGCGATTAATCGCACATTTTTATCTATTCTAAAAATGTTTCCATAATTTTTTTAAATGCTCTTATCAACATGGAAAAGTGGATTGGCTTGCGTGCACATTTCAGGTAAACAAGGACAAGGTCAGACTATAGTGCAGTTAGCTGGGAACATAGCAGTCAGGCCTCTTATTTCAGAAACAATGAACCGTAACAGTTAGGTTACCAATAAATGGTCAGCCTACTACTGCTTTGCTTTCAGCCAGCTGACTGTTGACATTTTCAGACAACAGTGATAAAAAAAATTACGGCGTTAAAATGGGTTTGCGTTAACGCCGTTAATAACGCGTTTAACTGACAGCACTAAAATTCACCATAGCTTATATGGTAACATTAAAGTGACAAGATGAGTAGAAGTTTGGCAGATTTATGGAAAGCTGAACATTGTTATATTTTGCAGTTAATACAATGTCTTTGTTAATATTTGGTGAAAGTGTGTCTGGTATGTATTGGAGTCCGTGTATTATCACTGGGTGCATTATTGAGTGACTGTAGCGGTAAAGTACCACACAAACACATTACTCACACGTACCACACAAACACAGTACTCACACGTACCACACAAACACATTACTCAAGAATAACACAAACACAATAC
>NC_137922.1:34750960-34903460 GCF_963457725.1 Sprattus sprattus | reverse complement strand
AGAGTAAGCGAGTTTATGTGTTTGTACTGTTTGTGGGCCCCATCCCCCATTTTTGGAACACATTTTGGTTCATGATGCAAGAAACTTGTACACCTTGATGGATTCACTGCTTGGATTCAGTTACAAGATTAAAAGATGGAAGGACTTTTTTCTATTGAATGTGCTGTCTGTGTTTGTATTTTGTTTTGATGTGTTTGTGTTGTTGTGCTCATGCTGACATGGTAACAGAGAGGAACTCCTCTGAGTGTAAACTTCCTGCCTGCCAGTGACTCAGAATCACATGATGATATGAGGTCACTGAAATAGACAACCAAAACACAAGGTGGACTCTAGTGGAGGAGAGGAAGGTGTGTGTGTGTCTGTGTGAAAGAGAGATACCCAGTTCCAGGGTATTTTTGTCTTTCTTTTTATTGCCTCTTCTCGTCCTCTCGTGTGTCCCCTCATCTATGCTCCCAGCTCAGGTTCATCCAAACAGCCTACAGTCTCACCTTACTGGTCAAATTTATGAAGACCCTCCACAATTTCTCCATTTTGTATTTTCACAAATTCACACAGATTTAAAGATTTCCCACAATTGCAGCACTTTTATTACAGCGATATTTCCACCAAAAAAGTCTATATTATTTGCGATTATTCAACTCAAAATCACTGCAAATTTAACCACAACTTTTTCACAAATTCAGTTACTTTTGGCTGCAACAATTACAACAAACCCTTGCAAGATCCCAGAAGGATCAAAGACCACTGTATACACTCTGAACACAGTAGAATTTGCCAATTTATTCTACTCAGTCCGCCTGCCTGTCTCTCTCTCTCTCTCTCTCTCTCTCTCTCTCTCTCTCTCTCTCTCGCTCGCTCTCTCTCTCTCTCTTTATCTCTCCCTCTGAGTCTTTCCCCCTGTCTACTATACCCTTTCATACACATTCATAAAGAATAAAGTCCAGTGTGTGTGGACACCTCCGTGACCAGAGCTAATCCCTCTTCTTTCCACACCCCTTTCCCAGGACCTCAGTGAGGGAGGACAGAAAGAAGAGAAAAAGTGAGAGCAGAGAGGAGGGAAGATAAAGGGGAGGAGCGACTGAGTTAGGGAGGGAGTGAGGGAGGGGAGAGGGAGAGGAGGGGCAGGGCATTAAGTATGTATGTGGAGTAAGCGCTACAGACAGAGCGAGGGGGACCAAGCACAGGAGAAAGAGGGAGAAAGAGAAGAGTGACTCTCCAGCTGCAGCAGCTGCACCGTGGTGGAATTGGCATCCTGCTTTGTTTGTGTGTGTGTGTGTGCGAGTGTGTGTCTGCATGTGTTTGTTCTTGTGTGTGTGTGGACGTGGGTGTTGTCAGCGTGAGTGTCTGTCCGTCGGTGTGCGTCTGTGTGTGTCGCGGGCTACTTGAGACGCCCCCAGGCTGGCGCTGGCTGTCTGCATAGCAGTCACCTCTTCCAAGCCCATCACCGTGGGAACGACGAGAGGGGGAAGACCAACAAACTGGAGGGCGGGAGAGAAAGAGCGAGCCGAGCGAGTGAGCGAGCAAGTCAACGTTGAGGAGAAAGAGAGATTAGGAAGAGAGAACAGAGAGGAGGAGGAGGAGGACAACGAGTTTATCTCTGGACTGATTCTGACGTTTGCCAGCCTCATTCTTCCTTCTTGCTCTACTCAGTTCTTCTTCTGTGTGTGTGAAGTACAATGACCCAACACTGCTGCTGCTTCTACTCCTGCCCTTGAGTCCGTCCGCACGCATCCTCTCCTCACCATCTCTTCGTCTTCTTCCACATCCTCTTCCTTGTCCTCTCCGGCTCCGGACATGCAGACCGTTCCAGATGAGTGGCGGGACACCCCGTCTGAGCGATCAGACGACAAGGGCACACTGCCCTGGGAGGGACAGATGCTCTTTCAGAGGAATGGCACCGGACCTCCACAGGGGGTGTCGAAGGACAAAGCGCACCCAGGGAAGGGTCACGAGAAGGGGGTTGAGGCGGAGAGGGAGTCCCTGATGATGGAGCTGACCAAGCTAGTGCAGAAGACGGTCAAGGAGAGCAGCTGGTGGGAGAGAAGGGGCATCGACTGTGCCATCCTGGCCGCAGCGTTCTTGTCCCTGCCCGTAGGTAAGACCCCCTCACCCCTCCATGACTGATTGATTGATTGATTGATCGATTGATTGATTGATTGATGGTTTAATTGACAGGCCTGTTCTCTGACAGAAGTCTCAGCTGTGTATTGGATGCTAAAGACAGCAGGTCTCAAAGACAACACAGTCCTCTCTCTGACACCAATTTCTACAGACAATGATGCTTCAGCTATGTAACTTCCTAGGTGTTCTTGTGGCCTTCATATCACACATGTGGGCTTCGAATTGTCATGCAAGTGGTTCTAAAAGAAAACACATAGACATGAAGAGAATAGACTTACATCATGAACTGTAAAACAAGGAGCATACCAGCCATCATTTTAATATTGCTGTGGTCATTTGCTTAGACACAAACATTTCTTTTTAGAAATGTAACTTGTGAGTCCCATGTGTTTATAACCTGCACATGTTCATTGCTGCTCTCTGAACCACAGGACATACAAAGTCCACTGTGCTGTGTGAAGAGAGAGCAAGGGGTTTATTTTAGTGCTCACCCTATGTTTCACCCATGTATCGTCTGTCAAATCCTATTTGGGGTGCATGCCTATTGTGTTTTGTATTGTGAAAAGCTACGGGAAGAGGATAAATAGACTACAGTAATGAAAGTAACAATGTCCTGCATGCCTCCAGGTGTCTAATGACATCGAGTAGAACACCGGCACTTTACAACCTGCTGCGAGTGCTACCCGGCAATCAGTTTCCCGGTTATTGAGGCTTTGCGCAATGGAGGTCACTTGGCTGTTACACAAAAGGGCCGTGGGTTTCCTGAGGTCATGCATTGAATTTTTTCCCCGGGTAAGCGAGTTGCTGAGCTTGACTCGTTTTGACAGCTCATTACATTCTCGCTAAATCTCACGAGGAGTGCAGTAAGAGCCTTTCGAGAATGTACTTTGTTTCAAACTTTCAGTGGTTTTTTGGTTGTCCGTGACCCCCACCACCCCACCTTACCCCCCTCCCCTCCTCGTCCTTGTGTCACACGCCAGAGCAGCACAATGTACCTTCACAATCTTCTCCTCAGTTGTAAACCCTCCACTCTTCAGTTAAGTGGACATTTGTTGGGTAATTCTTGTGGTGGTGGGGGAGGAGGAGAGAATATCTAGCCCTGCTACACTGCATCATCTTTCAGTGTCGGCTTATGACAGATGCCTCAGTTGTGTGATATTGCACCTGACCCCATGCCTAAGCACCTGCTAATGAAGATCCTTGAGATGGCCACAGGGATTTTACAGGAGGGAAGAAGTATAGTCAAGTTATCACTCTTTACACTTGGGACATTCACTTTTCCACCATCTCAGTTACACTATGTGAACTAAACTGTGGATACTTTTGCATTGCTTTGATACAACATGCATTCCATCACTGCTTCTTCCGAAATTCATGAATACCTCTCTGAGTAAATGTCCACCACCCTGTTTTAAAAGAAAAAAAAAAGTACATCACTGTAGATATGCTGCATTTTTGACAGACAAAGGAAACTATATACTTTAAATAAAACAGGTTTTCAGCCTGGCGTCCGTCTATACAAAAAAGTGGTCATATTTGCATTGAAATCTGCAGAGTTTCCCACTATTGGTGCTGTGTATGTAAGAAATGGGCTATCAATAAGAGAAACGGACCCAACAATGCAACTACAGTACATGTACTAGGATGATTTTGCTATAGCATGAGTCAACTGTTTTGGTGGTTATAGTGCATTTTGCACACTATTTCTCTCTGTTCATATGACCTGAAGAATACTATTCCTCGCTGTAAATTTTTTTCTTTTTCTCAGCTGTCATGCAGAGGTGGTATCAGTATTCTGGACCTACAGTTGTCCTGACAACCAACCTAGTTTGAAGTCTCCTCTCAGTGTATGTGTGTGTGTGTGTGTGTGTGTGTGTGTGTGTGTGTGTGTGTGTGTGTGTGTGTGTGTGTGTGTGCCTGTCATCTCCTCCGCACCCGTTAGATCCAGTTTCCCTCTCTCCACCTGAGCCCCTTGAGTCACCTTTCAGCGCTGAAACCAGACCTTGGTGAAGTAACTCTTTACAGCCTCTGAGTGGCTGAGACCAGAGCATCTGCCTTCTCCCGGGCCACCCCAGAACCCTGGGCCCAGCCACTATGGCCACAGCCACTGTGACTCCACACTATGGAACTCATTTACATTTATATTTGGATGCACTAAATCACACTGAATCAAATCAGTTGGCTATTAGAACCCCCGTCCATCCTTACTGAGTGAAAGGTGTTTACATCTGACAAGGTCACAGGGGTCAAACCCAAACAGGCAGAGCAGTTGAGAAAATGTAATGTTGAGCTAATGCTGTGTTTAAAATACCTCTGGATGGTAGCATCTAATCAATGAGCTCATGTTGACACTGAAATGTGCGATCATAGATACACAGACCTGTGTGGGGCAGGACTGAGAGAGGCGAAGCTTGTGTTCATTGTTCAGGCTCCATGTTGTTGCTTTCAAAGTGCAGAGCACTTGGAGACAGTTCACGGAGAAGAGCTATAATTGATATTATGGCTCTTAAACTGAAGTCCAACTGAAGTCGTCATGTTTTTCATACTGTTCAGCTGTTTCTGTAAGACTCAGGGAAAACATGTTATAACTTGCATCTTCAGCTAAAGGGTATTCTGATCAATACTGGTGAGCCACATAGGCACTGGACCATGTTATGATCAATATCTAGCATTAACATAGACACTGGACTGCAGACACCGTACCATGAAAACAAAAACACGTGCTGTATATTGCAGCGTATTGCAGAGCACTTTGTATACACTTTGTTATATTGCAGAGCGTATTGCACTGCCTTTCCACAACTGTGTGTCAGGCAACCACTGGACTGGACTCTCTGAGAAACAGCAAAACCAAGGCCATAAATACACTTCATCACGGGGAAGGTTTGGCACTGTAAATGAGCAGCTCTTTACACCACATATTCGGCTCAAATCCTTATTAAAAGTCCAAGTGCACAGTACAGAGTGTGCCTCTGGCAGCCCTATGCTTTAGTCTGTTGGGTCAAATGGCCTGGTTGGAATGGTACCCACGATAAACAAAATCCATAAGAGGGAATCATGGCAGTGCCTCTCTCTGCACAGTGTGTTATTTTAGGAATTACTTTGCACCCTGCGCAGGCTTAAAGAGAGAAGTTAATATTTATGAGAACGATGAGAGAGTGTAGTGGACAGCAGGTCCTCCTAGGTAACGTGTCATAATATGTGCAGAGACAGCTTATCCTCTTTCTCTCTCTCTCTCTTCCTTTCACTTGCTTTCTTTCCCCTTTCTCTCCTTCCTTACTTCTTCTTCTTGTACAGATCTTCTTTCATTTGTCCTCCATGACAAAACAAAAAGACAAGACAAAAAAAACAGATATTGCAGCAGGGAGGTATAACATTTCCACCTATTTGGCCCTTTGTGAAACACATTTGTCAGCAGTATGAAAATTCTTACACATCATGCGCTTCCCTCCCTTCCTCTCTCTCTCTTTCTCCCCCTCTCTGTGTCTCTCCCTACCTCCCTTTCCCTCCCACCCCCTCTCTCTCCCTACCCCCCCCTTTCTCTCCCTCCCTCCCTCTCTCTCTCTCTCCTTCTCCAGCCTTCTTCCTCCTCAGCTCGTCTCAGGTGGTGCCATTCGCTCTGGGGATGCTGGTCATGGGGGTCGCCCACGGTGTCATCACCATCAAAGGGACCCACTTGGCCAGCCACGGGTCACTAAGCGAGTCCCAGGCCTGGGGAGAGTTCTGGGCCGTGTTCTTCATAGAGGTGAGTGATGGGCACTTGGTACTGGGTATTTTGGTTGTGGGTATGGTAGAAGAACCTAGATCGTGCCCAACAAAATGCCTATTCAGTTTCTCAGCACGTGCAGCTATCAAAATATGTTGGACAGAAAATTGACCATTTTAAAAAGTAATGGAGATGATTTAGTTCAATTCAGTTTCCCCAAATGTAAATAATGTGACAGATATTTGCCTCCTACACCAAGAGAGGCTTAAACACCAGAATGGATATTTGCCTCCATCATCCAGACAGATCCTTCTTTGTGTTTCCCTTCTTTGGCCGGTGACCCTGAGGAGCTCTGGCCAAGAGTGTGTTTCAAGTTGAAACAATTCCAGTATGTTCTGCACAAACAGTCTGCAGCAATTATCCAAGTTCAGTTTGGGTTCAGATGCATTCAAGTGCTTCTCTCACAAAGAGATGAACATCTTTTTTGTATGTATTTCTGTAACTTTCAGTTACTCCATGAACTTTTAAATACGCTTGTAGTTCTGTGATTAACACATTCATAATTGTCCTCTTATCCATTTTAAACGCATCTTATTACTTCTTTCCACATTACAAATAACTTCGTCAGAGTTATGGTCTCACAATCCTCCATTAGCTGCAGTATTTCGAAAGTATTTCGATCAATCAGGGACATAACTACTGTTTAGAGAACTTACAAGCAACAAGCTTATTACTTTGATTTTCACCACCCATGTATTCAGCTCAATATGTTAACCTTGGACTGAAGAAACTAGACTGGAGAGTTCATTCACTCCTACCCTATTAACATGACCTTTATACTCCCTAGAATTAATTTGACCATGACATGACATGACATGACATGACATGACATGACTAATTTGGCCATGACACAGCACAATAAACACGTCCCCTCAAGAGACACACTTAAAGGCACTCACAGTTTGTTATCACGATTTCTAAAGCTGCGATAGTTTCCTACTCTTTTTCATCTGTGTGTACGGATAACCTTTGTACACAGAGACACCCTGTAGATACAGTATATATACATCAGTTTACAGCCCGTCGTTATGCAAACATTCTAGCTCAGTGTTTGCTTCTCTTATCGTAACCCCGTGAAATGAACAATTTGTGTCGCCTAGGTCAGTCCAAAGTTCTTACCTATGAATGACCGATAAACAACATGAATGATAGATAACATCATAAATCAATACATTAAATACATCAATACATTAAAAATTGGAATTTATGTAGGAATATTGGAATGTTATTGGAATAATATTGGAATGTTATTGGAATGTTATTGGAATAATATTGGAATAATATTGGAATAATATTGGAATAATATTGGAATGATTTGACCTTGTCCTGACATACAGTATGTCTTCTGTCCCCACTGTGTGTTGTTCCCAGGTGTGCGGCTCGTTCACGGCCAGAACAGGTGTCCAGGCTCACATAAAGATGCACCATGCCCACACCAATGTCATCGGCCTGGGAGACTCCAGCACCTGGAAGGTCCCCTCGCTGCCGCGGAGCATCTACCTGTTCATCGCCCCACTGGCTGTGCCCATTATCACACCCCTGGCGGCCTTAGGTGAGATAGAGACAGAGTTCGAGACAGAGGACATGCGAGACAGAAGAACCAATACAACAAACAAACAAACAAACATACAAACAAACAAACTAAATCTTACCATCTGAAATACGGCTTTTCAGAAACTAATCCTAAATATAAATAACTACAATCTCACACCTGTACCATCAGCTGTAAACCAAACCATATTTGAAATAGTTTTTGTGGAAGCATTGCATTTAATATGGAGTCAGTCCCTGTCATAAACTAGGGAATTATTTTTAATTATATAATTCTTATTATACATCTATGCATGTGTATATATACTGTATATATTCAGAGCACTTTACTGAGAGTTAATGGTGGCCTGACCTGGGGCCTACTACATGTAAGAGAGAACCACATAGGCTGGAGAGGACACAGACAACAAGGCAATAATGGAAACGGATAGGAAATTATTTGCCTTCCACGCAAAAAAGAGCTGAATAGTTCTTAATCTAGAATCATTTTAAAAAACATGCATCATTGTATTTCAACCTGTCATCTCATAAATAAGTTAAATAACATACTGTATATAAGCCCAAAAATAAATGTAGCCAGTAGTCAGTAGACTCGATGCCTTGATGATGATGATGATGATGACGATGATGACTATGATGGCGATGACAATTATGTGTGTGTGTGTGTGTTCATGTATCAGTATGCATGTATTCATGATAAAGACAGGTAGTGTGTATGTGTATATTGACACGGCCGTGTCTGCTGTGTGTGACAGGGCAGCTGAGGGCCCACCCTCTGTCCCAGGCTCTGAGGACCGTGCTCATGGTGTCTCTGGGTGTGTACTCTCAGTATTGGCTGCTGGTGCACCTCTCTGGGTTCCAGTCCCCTGCCATCACTCTGCTCTGTATGCTGGTGTGCAGGGCCATGTTCTCCCTGCCCTACATCCACGTCAACATCTTTCAGGTGAGCCATTTATACATGCATGCATGCACACACACACGCGCGCGCGTGCGCACGCATGCACACACACACGCGCACGCACACATGCACGCACACACACACGCACATGCTTGCACACACACACACACACGCACACACACACACACAGACACACACATGCACACACACTCACATACACACACATGCACACACACTCACACTCACACTCACACACTTACTTGCACTCACACTCACACTCACACTCACACACATGCACATGCACATGCACACAATCATACACACACATGCAAGCACACACACACACACACAGTGGCGGTTCTACATGGAAATACGCCCCGGGCGAGACCCCCTCCCGAGCTGAACCTAAAACTGAACGTGTACGGTTTTGTTGCAAAGCACAGTCTTATCGCGAAATTATATCTCGTGTTTGTTGAGATAAAACCGATTTATTGTTGTATAATCATAAGCAGCAGAATAGCTAACAAATGTAAGAGTTATAGCCTACCACCAATTAACATTAGCCCTTCATCACTTCATGGATAGGCTACCGTAATCAAACAGAGAGAGCATCATGGCATACCTTTATGTTTTGCTCGTTTCTCCTCTTCTTCTTTTCTTTTTTTTCCGAAATTGGGCACCTGACGGATTTTTGCCTTTTCCTATCTATCTCTGTGATTATTTTGCACTCGACAATCAACACATTCTCCATCCCCCAAAACTTTCACTCGTACAGAAGTTAAGACTAAACCAATTCACCTTGCCCTTGGTGACACATAATCGTTCAGTATTACCTATTTGTATAAGCCATTTCACACAATTCAGAAAAACAAAAAACGTGCAGGAATTATAGGTCTGTAATTATAATATTATGAATGTGCGTTTTTTGCAAGAAAGTCGAGGTGTGAGTGACTTGCGCCCACTAATTGTATTAGAGTATTGCTCTATAGCCTACAGTGGATCCCCCCGTCCCCCCACTTGTCTGTTCCAGTTGGGAGTCCCAGAGGTTAACTTTTCCCCCGCGCTCCCTCCCCTTCCACGTTTTCACACATATGGCACCTTCTTAGCAAGCAGGGGCGCAAGCAGGAGCGCCTGCAGCCGCAGGGGGTGCCAATTCGCCAATTCCCCACACAGTGATATGATAGATAATAGAAAACCGCTTCGAGGCGCAGATTATTATTGATTTATTTACTTGGTCGTGCCGCCCCTCACGTGACCTGAAAAAGTACCGCCCCGGTCCACCGCCCGGGTGGCCCGTGTCTAAAACCGCCACTGCACACACACACATACACATGCACATGCACACAATCATACACACACATGCAAGCACACACACACACACACACATACACACACACACACACAAGCGCACACACTTGTGCACGTGCACACACACACAGCAAAAAGTACAGTTATTGCAACAGAGAGGTATAACATTTCCACCTATTTGGCCCTTTGTGAAACACATTTGTCACCAGGATGAAAATACTTATACATCATGCGCTTCCCTCTCTCTCTTTCTCTTTCTCATCCACTTCTTTGTCCTTCAGTTGCGTAGCCTACTTATAGAAGTACATACATTTCTTCTTGATAACCCTCTCAGTTGCTCAAATCCAAACAATATCTCACTCCTCCTACTGTACAGTCTTTCATGTGCACAATGTATTCATTCATGCATGCATTCAATCCCTTCACTCCTACTCAGTCTCTCACTCGCTCACACACCCATCAGCTTGCCCTTTCTCACACTCACCCTTAGCCTCCCTCAAGTCTCTCAGTGTATCGTAGCTGGATGTGTGTAAGAATGTGCTGACGTGTGTGCTGCTGTCATTGTGGTCCAAGAAAAGCCCCTCTCATGCTGTTCAGCGTTCCCAGTCGTCCTTTTCCTCCCCTTAATTCATCGCTGTTGTTTCATCCTTCTAGTTCAGTAAAGTCTGCAAGCCGGTCCTACACAAAAGACCAACCCATGCATGACTTTCCCAGATAGGGAGGCTTGAGACGGGGATCTGAGGTATTGTTCTGATCCTGTTAAGTATGTCTGCTCGCCTTGTTTGAAGTCGGATCAGAAGGTGCTTTCTTGGGTCGCTGGTGTAGTTGAGGTCAGGAAGCGGCCAGTGCCTGCAGGGAAGGAAGGAAGACAAGCTACATACTGGGATCTGTTACTGTGGTGGGTGTAGCGTGTTTAGCCTGGGTGTGTTTGTGAGGTGTTTTCTTGATGCGAAATTGATGTTTGTTTGTGTGTGTGTGTGTGTGTGTGTGTGTGTGTGTGTTTGTGTGTGTTGTTCCCTTTAGTCCCTCTCTCAAAGCCTCCCATCCACACCCCTGCGGTGATATCCACTTACAGTGGCAACATCCATACTGCTCGCTCATGTAGTGTTTTGACCTGGCCGTCCACTGCTCTGTCTTTCTCTCTTTCTGTCTCTGTATCTCTCTCTCTCTCTCTCTCTCTCTCTCTCTCTCTCTCTCTCTCTCTCTCTCTCTCTCTCTCTCTCTCTCTCTCTGTGTATCTCTCTCTCTCTCTCTCTCTCTCGCTCTCTCTCTCTCAGTGCATCTCAATATCTCTCTCATAGGCCATCTCATAGCAGGACTCTGTTTCAAACACACCCTGTATTGTTCGGTTCTTGTTTTCTGTACTTTTGAGAATTTATCTGGAACCATCACACCTTCTCCAGACACACAGGTTCTTTCGTACTGACAGAGATATGCTCATGAAGACCCACACTCAAATAGACACACACACACACACACACATAATCACATACATACAGACTTGAAGATGCATTCACATACAACTTTACATGATACACACCAACTGGCATGCAGTTTAATGATTATATTAGCAATGAAATTTAAAACAAATTAAAAACAAATGTACCCCTATGAGGCATAGCAAATGAGTGGAAGGATGACCACACAAATACAGATTCAACCAATGCCTCACAACGTGCACAGCATTCCCAGTCTTACTCATTAAGTCAAATCCCCACCACCAACTCACTCTTTCTTACACTCACGCATTCCCTTGTGGTTCTCAGGCTACCGAAGCTGGGCTTTTGAAGTGTCCTAATATTTGAGTATTCTAAAGTATCTCACATTGATCAGTATGCTCGTCATCACGTCACTATTTCAGTACTCCAACTGCTGCTTCCACAGCACATCGGCCTGCCCATGTTCTCCTCGACCCGGCGGCCTAAGCGTATCTACCAGATGACGCATGGCGTCCTGAACCTCCCACGGAACCCGCTGCTGGACTGGATCTTCGGCCACTCGCTCATCAACTGCCATGTGGAGCACCACCTCTTTCCCTTCCTCTCTGACAACATGTGCCTGAAGGTCAGTCACTCACTCCACACTAGTGTGTGTGTGTGTGTGTGTGTGTGTGTGTGTGTGTGTGTGTGTGTGTGTGTGTGTGTGTGTGTGTGTGTGTGTGTGTGTGTGAGTGTGTGTGTGTGCGTGTTTGTGCGTGCGTGCGTGCGTGCGTGCGTGCGTGCGTGCGTGCGTGCGTGCGTGCGTGCGTGCGTGCGTGCGTGCGTGCGTGCGTCTGTGTTTGGGGTCTATGCTCGATTTGGGTTTGGGATTAACCTTGACTCAGTATGTCTGCCATCCGTGTTGGATTAAAATTGTATTCATAGGATTAGCGGCAGGGTCAGGATTGAGGTGAAAGTTAGACATTTGGATAGTAGTGTGGTGGTTGTCATATTAACTAAAAAGACAAAACTTTCACACTGGTAAGTGTAACAAAATAAGGGTGGATGAATTCTAAAGAAGGTGACAGTAAGGCTCAAATTCACCTGGAATAAACTGAACTGAAGTAGGCTATATGACAACAATAAACTGGAAATGGAAAATATTGTTCCACAGTGGTGTTATGGACCCACAGTAAATACGAATGGGCCCCCCTGGCTATATATATTAGGTCAGAGGTACAAACATTGGCACGAGTAGATTTAAAAAGGGATAAGTTCTCGGTTGCCAAGAGTAGCAAATCTCCTCTAAATGTAATCTGCCAAAGACCTAGATGCAAGTTCACGGCTATAAGTCAGAGTAATGTTTTCCTGGAGTGCTCCTGAAAAGGCCACACAATGAACAAGTAAACGTCTTTCCCCCTTTGTGCCGAGAGTCTTTTAAGAAACTAAAAATAAACTTCAAGGTTATGGAAGCCACCCGCTGTAGTTGAAGGAACACCCCCCACTCAACCGTGCTCTTTATCAGTGCATCACACACATTTTTCTGAACACTTACTCCCTCTAACCGCCCCCCACCCACCCATTTCTGTTTCCTCTCCTCTTTCTCCTCCAAAGGTGAAGCCCATTGTCTCCAAGTACTTAAAAGACAAGGAGCTGCCGTACCAGGAGGACAGCTACCTCTCCCGCCTACGCCTGTTCTTCCACCACTACCAGGAGTTCATGGTGTACGCCCCTCCCATCACCGAGCTCGTAGGGGTGCAGTGATGGAAGGGAGACCTGAGAGAGGAAGAGGAGGAGGAGACGAGAAGAAGAAGAAAAGAAATAAAGACACAAAGGACATCTAGAGAGAGACTGCTTTTCTGCTAATGCACAATAACATGCGAAGAGTGAGAAAGCCAGAAAGGGTAAAAGAAAGAGAGGGAGAGAGAGAGAGAGAGTGAAAATGTCTCCCTCCCATTAATGGACCAGCTACAGCGCTACAGCGTTCTCCCAGTCTCATTTCATTAACAAACATTATTAATTATGTTAATTTGATATATATTTATTTTACACATCATTAGCTGAGCAACAGGCTGTGCACCTGTATACTAAGCACAAGTCATACAAACATTCAGGAGGAGCTTCATATGTCACTTAACCATAAATGATGACTATGCAAGAAATCATGCAGAGAAATCCAAGGCAATCAGAGTCTATGTAGACAGCAATAAGTCTGTAATAGGTTTAATGATCACAGCAGTTGATTTAGCTTCTCACTGATTTGTGCAAATACATAGTTGCTATATTTACCCTCTGTAGGTAAATTTCAGATAGTATAATGTGATGTATTTGTTACACAATCTGTAAATCTAAACAAATCTCAAAAACCACTGTAGCCTACCCCATCTGTGTGAAAGACATGCTCACATTTTATTGGAAATCTGAAGTCCTTTTTTACATCCATAGTTTATGATTCATGACCGACAATTGAGGTTCGTTATAGAATTTATATATCAAGTTGACAATACACAGACATTACATAGACATATATTTATATATATATTTACATCACTGAACAATATAGGCATAGGCTACTTGTAGCAGCGTTGCACCAAAATGTCAAAGGTTTCCATGGTGAGAAGTCAAACGGATGTTCATAAAATGAGAGTTTGAGAGACTATTTCAGGGCATTTCAAATCAAACAGGGTAAATCAGTAGCCTGTGGAAATTAGGTTTTGTGTTTTGGAGATTCTTGTTTTGTCTTTGCGATTGGTGCTTCAGCTTGGCAGTGGCAGAGGTTATTGTCTCACCAACTGCCTTTAAATGTGACCGTTTAAATGAAATATGACAGTAGACTCTACAGCTGACTTGATGCTTTTCTATCGTGAATGTCACTTCTGTCGAATGTCTTTAATAATATAAAGCTGCATAACTGTTTGCACTGTGATTATATACACACTGTGTTAGTAATTAAAAATTATCCTGGACAACAGTGGCGTTCGAAATCCCAGTACTTTTCCCCCTGCCACATTGAGACACGCCCTCTTGCACCTGATTAAGAAATCAACCTGAGTCTTCTACCAGTGTCCTCAGTATGGTGGTAGATGGCTCTCTGTTTGCAGTGGCTGCATCCTCACCCAGCAGAGTGGATTGTTGCGTTTGAGACATTACACCAGCAATATCACTCTAGAGAAAATAAAGATTCGAAGTGAACTGGAAGCTGGATTACCGTGTTTTAATAGACACAATCATTCTGGCAGCACTATTCCTAACCAGCCAATCCTCAATACTTTACAAGTGGTCCTTCTTATTTTTGCATGATCGACTGCCTGGAACGGAATATATGGAGCGGCGTTAGTTAATTAGCATACTGAAAAAAGGGTAGGCTAAGTGTATTCCGGTACAGTTACAAAAAGTGAAAGACGTAATTAGATCACAGATACTTTTAGCTAAATTAAAAAAAGGGTTATTATCAGGATTACAGATAGATTTTAAAATGCAGAACATTATACTATCATCCACATGCGCACTTTACAACACGTCGCGAAAAGACAACAGAGAAAACTACAAGTCCAGTTGATGACCTCGAGTTCAAAAACTGTTCCCTGGCTTGAAATATCGACACTATTTTGTCTTCGAAGATGAAAGTGGGAAAAACATAACAATGCAGTGCACCTTATGCTATGGCTCCTCGCGGTGAAAATACTGTCGTTGTACAAGGACTCTTCGTCAAATTTCATGAGGCATTTACAGGCAAGACCAACACTTCTAACGTAGGCTATACACAGACATCCAGGCTAAGGTGAAAGTGACTGGAAATGATCGAAATATGTTCGTGGCAGTTTAATTGAAGTTTCAATGTGGTCTTTGACAGTTCAGAAAGTGGTTATTTGATTCATTAAAATTACTGTGGATGTTCTAAATCTGTGCTGATTTAGTTTTTTACTATTTGTAAACTGTGGTGTTGTGCACTCTCAATGTAGGTCTGTAGGCTTAATTTGCATAATGACAAGCAGGTTTTTTTTTTTTTGTTTAAAACACTGAGCAAAGGGCAGGTGTAGGCCTACTTCTTAAAACTTGGTTTTCCTCATTTTCTTTTCTAAGGTTACTTTGTGCTGATGACTTACAGAATACGCTTAAGGGAAAGCCATCTTATGATGATGCGAGTTATTGAGTTCATGTGACCATTGAGTTGCACAGTTTATGACTCTAGCAGTAGGCTACATGCCATGCCAAGGTTGGACCAATGTTTTTGGCATTGAGGAAATCCAAAAGAAACGGAATGGTAATCAGTAAGTGTATCGGAATACATTTTTAAAGTAATCCTCCAACACTGTAGACCATATTAACACGCCTCAGCATTGCAATGTTATTTCTAGCCAGATGGTGGCAGCAATGAATAAGTTTCTGTAAACTTCAAACTAGGGCCTGTATCTGATTCTCCCTGAAGACAATGAAAGAAGGATCATGTTTGTTTTGGCCTCGTTTCTGAGCTCTAGAATAAGAGTAAGAATGCAGTGAATGCGTGAAACCTCCATTTTCTGGTCTGTCCACTGCGTTAAAACACATTGTCGGAGCATGTGGATTTGGGGTTTTGTTTTCTCGATGAGAGATCTCTGAATCAGGTAGGAAAACAAATACCATTCCAAAGCTGCTGTTGGTTTCTTCTCACTGCAACACGGTGAAAGTGCATATCAGAAATGTATGTGGCTGTTTTATCTGCATCATGTGATATTTGCACTCTACCTTGAACTTGCTGTCAAACAATACAACACAAACACATCACATGTTAGAGTCAACAAAACCCACCCCTTCCAGACGCCACAAACAAACGGCTAAAGCACTCAGTTTGCACAAGCTTTTCACTGTAAAACACAACTCAGACCCGTCCCCTAGACATCACATATGAGGAAACAAGGAGTGGGAGGCAAAGCTACACCTCATTGCCTTTGATTTGAAACATTCCTCCTAAAACCCTCAGCTGGCTCCTCCTGTCCACCGCTCCTCTCTATAGGAGTGACACAAGGAAGGGTGTGCTCTTCTCCCAGTGGGTGGGGCATCCACACACTGAAACTATGCCGAGTTCACAGCAGTGGTTTCAGTCTCTTCCTGTCTCCTCTCCTCTTTTTAAACCACAGGTTGAGAGCCTGCAGAGTATACTTGAGTTTGTGTCTGGCTGGAGGAAGGAACGCGAGAGAAGGGGAGGAAAGCAGTTTAGGAGAGAGAGAGAGAGGGAAAGATTGAGCCATGGCAGACACGCAGCTGACCTCAGATCAGACGGAATGTATTCTTTGTTCGGGTACTCAGAAGGCAGACAATGGGAAGGACTGTCCCCAGTGCAGCACGAAGAGCAGCAGCGGTGCTGGGAAAGCCAGTCCAGCCCCTGAGGGGAAGCCCCAGGTGAACGGCCAGCCAGGTAAAGAGAACGGTTCCAAAACTGAAAAAAAATTGGAGGATAAGGAAACTCCAGATCTGAATAAGAAAGCTTCAGAGGCTAAAACTGCCACAGACGAGACTAAGATCCAGAAGGACCTGAAGGAGTCGGAGGACCCCCAGAAGCCACAAGAGGACTCAGGTGGGGAGACGGAGGCACCCGCCTCAGAGGAGGCGGAAAAGGAGGTAAAAGAGAATGGTGTAGCAGCAGAGGAGGTGAAAGAGGAGGAGGTTCTGGGTCCAGACGACGTGGTGTGCGACTCCTGCATCGAGAACCCACGTCGTGCCTCCAGGTCGTGCCTCACCTGCCTGGTGTCGTACTGCGAGGCCCACCTGAGGCCCCACCTGGAGAACCCCAAGTTTCAGAACCACCGGCTGGTGGACCCACTGCAGGACATCGAACGGCGCACGTGCGAGAACCACAAGTGGCCACTGGATCTGTATTGCTGCGCCGACTCCTGTTGCGTCTGTCAGGACTGCGTCAGCGAGGAGCACCGTGGCCACAACACCGTGCCCATCGAGGAGGCGCGCAGGAAAATAGAGGTGAGGACCTCACTCAAACACCCACTCATATACACACTCACTGGCACAGTCACATATAAACACACACACTTACCCACACAAGTAAAAATGCAGACACCCAGACAACCAAAGCTGCACTCTGTGCTTGGGAGTCTTGTCTGCTGTCTACACATCCCTTCAGATGTATGCTTTTTCTGTCACACATCGACCCTATAATTGTAATTCGTAGAAACACACAATTCTATTTTTCAACTCACACGTTGATTTAAGTCTGTTTTGGCACTATCTACCCCTGGCTTAGCAGTTACGGAAAGACTGCAGAAAAGCACACACTGATATGGAAGGCTAAGATTATGGCAGCTTGGTACAGCCAATGCGTGATATTGAATGTGCTGTGAAGGTGAAAAGGCTGGGCAGCTGCTTAAAGAAAATTGGAAGGGATTTCCCACAGTCAATCAGATCAAAGGAAAACAGATAAAAATAGTCAAGGCAGACAGATGGACTGCCAGGTCAGATATTGACAAGCTTGTGGTGTGTTTGCGCTGTGCGAGAGGAATACATTGCACAGGATAAAGTGCTTTGAGGGGCCCCCAACTTAATCAGTGAGTGGTAAGCAAATATGGGTGTCAATGTGTGATGATTGTACTATAATTTAATCAAGGGTAATCAAGATATCATATCAGAAATGTTTTCACATCACCCATCAAATTAAACCTTGGTACTTCATCACACGAGCACTCAGCTTAGACATGCCAGATCTCAAACATACTGGAACCAAGTGTCAGCCACTAACTGCCATTTGACTTCAGCACAGAAACTGAAAGAGTACCTCATTTGTGTAGCCACATCCTCATTTCCATACGGAACCTGTAAGTGTTGTACATTGGCACCATTTTTCAGAGTGTACCACGTGACCATAACTTTGGAGTCATGTGACCAAAGAGGTCATAACCTCTCTGGCTAGGACACGTCTCCCAGTCAGGCCTGCCTCATCTCCTCTGTCCTGAGGTATGCCTAGCTATTGTCATTTCACTACTGGGTAGATCACAGAGTGACATGC
Organism: Sprattus sprattus; assembly: GCF_963457725.1. Classification (NCBI taxonomy): domain Eukaryota; kingdom Metazoa; phylum Chordata; class Actinopteri; order Clupeiformes; family Clupeidae; genus Sprattus; species Sprattus sprattus. The sequence goes on along the minus strand of NC_137922.1, from coordinate 34,885,404 downwards.
TTGTAATACTCAGGAAACAGGCCACTCGTGCCACATTGCACTGTCATCATAGATAGTAGGGATTGGCTTCCTGCTCGGCTGGAGTCACAACATGAGCAAACAGGAGCATTGTTTCATGCATGTACTGCAAGTTCTTTGAAAAGGGCCTCTTGCCATGTTGTTGCGTAACACCATGGGCTAGTCCTGTTTGATCAGAACTTGAAAGTTAAAAGTGCTTATTCATTCTCCTCACTGTTTCTGTAGGGTTCTACTACACAGCACTTACTGTACTGTCCTAGTCGCAAAGTTATACCGAAAATGGAATGAATCCTTAATTAATCATGTAAATACAGTCCTTAAAAAAAAGGGAAAGTAATGAAGGAAGTGTCTAACTCAGCTAACATTTAACACAGACACTTCATGCAACCAAATCATCCACTTGTCAGGCAAATTATTTTTCAGTTATCTTCTGTCAGCAGACTAAACTGCTCTTCACCATCCCTATACATTCATTCCCCTTAGTCTCAAACTGATGTGTTGAGTCCACTGGAATTGCTTTTCAGAGTATTCCAACTTTGAGCATGTTCAAACTGGAACTCGATTTATACTTTTGGGGAGGAAATAGCTGAACAAGAAAAGAAAGGTAACTAAAGGAATGGCATGTGTTAAGAAGAAAATGCAAAAAACCTTTTATAACTACTTCAAAGCACGACAACTCAATCTCATCCACCAGGAAGAACCAGTTCTTCGTTAACTGCACGACGAATTTCCCCTTTTAACTGAAAGAGTGGCATTCATAAAAAAGAAATCTGAGGTCTTTCTGATGCTGATGCTATAAATATAAATCTCAGGTACTTTATGTTCCCCACCATTAAGTTTTTGCTCAGGTCTAACCTGTAGAGAAACAATGGGAATGGGGGAGATCACCTTCAGGCACAGAATCTTCTGTGGAATTACTGTTGTGAGGTATGCCCTGACCTGCCCAAGGAATGTAGCCTGTAGTTCATGCTAAGTGAAGTGCAAGGACTAGTTCAGACTCCTATTAAGGAAAGTAAATGTCAAGATGATTACGAGAGATCTGGATTTGACTAAAAAAAGAAAAGACATGGCTCATCAAATAGACTGAGCTGTAGAAATGATTTAGCCAAAGCATCGTCTGTGTACAGATGGTGTCCTGTGCTTATGTTTTGCAGAGTTACATGTTGGATGCAATGATAACATAAAATTGAAAAACGTTAGACAACCATCAATGTTGAGGGGATCAGTCTAATTTTCTTCAGACATCAATGGCTTTGTGTGTGGGTGTGTGTGTTTCTTTTTTTACTAAAGTTTGTTAGTAAAGTAACAAAACTTCTCTCTTCTCCTCCACTGACAGAAAGAGCTGCACGATAAGCAAGCTGAGATGGTGAAGACGGTGGGTGCAGCAGAGAATGCCATCAGCAAGCTTCAGGTCAACACCGTCTCCATCGAGGTACGCCATTACATCTTTCAAAACAGCTTATCCCACAGTGTCTGTGCTCGGTTCACTGCTTCTCTGCTTACATAACACACTGTATGATAAGAGACATGTGCAACACTACGCTGCATTTCCCGAAACCACTGCTGTGCCAAAATGGTGATAGCACAAAGTTGAGCCTTGTACAACAACAAAAGGCTCAAGGAAACACCTCACATTTAAGGAACGAATGTAGAGTCAGAGACGTCTTCCGAGCATTTGTAGTTATTTCATTTACGCACACTTTACAGAGAGGTCTGGTCTTGTTTGTACCTTTCGTCTCATTTCCATGGGGTATAGGGAGTGTTTGTCAGTCGACCAAACAATTTGTTATGCTACAGCTGTTTGGGAATTCCACATCGGTGACTTCCTTTGACAGCCCACGCAGTTGTACCCTGATGACACATAGTAATGTGGGTTAACCTTACAGTATGTCACTGGCAGGTGCTGATTTGAAGCTTAGATTTGGCTGACTTAATCCCTGGTTGTCTGAGTTTCGGCCCGCCTCCTGGCCTCACAAGCTCATGCTTAGGAACAGCTCTCTGTGTCAGGGAGGGGCAAGTCTTTTGGTGCCAGACTTGATCTCTGCATTAAAGCAAATAGCTGAAATGTGCATGGAAAATGCCTCCGCCTATAAGCTTTTTCTCTTAAACCCACCTCTAATGTCCCTGTAGTTTCAATGGACTTTCAGGCCTTCAGGAAGGCCATTAATTTGGTTCAGCTGTAATCTGTTATCGTTAACACCCACAGTTCACTGTGGTATGAGAATGCACATCTGGCTATGCGAGATCAGGGAGAGCTGGTTACACATTTCTACCTCAGGCGAAAAAGGAATCAGTACAAATATTTTGCATTCAACCCTGAGTTACATCACAGACTGTGTTCCAGAAATTGCGAGGCTGGGAGTCCAGGAAGAAGACAATCTGCTCTTTCTGTTCATCTTGATTTTACTCGTGTTTACGGAATGACCAGCCTGAATGACTTCTATTGTTATTATTGGGCCCACAATTCTGAGATCCTGTTTTTTCCTGGGCAGTCTTGAGCTTCTGTTATGTAACTGAATTACTTAGAGTAGGAACTGAATAAGATAATGAATTATAAGAATTAAAAAACATGTTTTATTTAAACATGATGAATTTAATTGTTTACAGGTTAGATGAGCAGAGTCAATGTATCAATGTTCCCAAAATGAAAATGTGGTTTTCATTTCAGTCATGTACAAACCCGATTCCAAAAAAGTTGGGAAAAAGTTAGTACAAATTGTGAATAAAAACAGAATGCAATGATGTGGCAGTTTCAAATTTCAGTATTTTATTCAGAATACAACATAGATGACATATCAAATGTTTGAACTAAGAAAATTTATCATTTTAAGGGAAAAATAAGTTGATTTCAAATTTCATGGCATCAACACATCTCAAAAAAGTTGGGACAAGGCCATGTTTACCACTGTGTGGCATCCCCTCTTCTTTTTATAACTGTCTGCAGACGTCTGGGAACTGAGGAGACAAGTTGCTCAAGTTTAGGAATAGGAATGTTGTCCCATTCTTGTCTAATACAGGCTTCTAGTTGCTCAACTGTCTTAGGTCTTCTTTGTCGCATCTTCCTCTTTATGATGCGCCAAATGTTTTCTATGGGTGAAAGATCTGGACTGCAGGCTGGCCATTTCAGTACCCGGATCCTTCTTCTACGCAGCCATGATGTTGTAATTGATGCAGTATGTGGTCTGGCATTGTCTTGTTGGAAAATGCAAGGTCTTCCCTGAAAGAGACAACGTCTGGATGGGAGCATGTGTTGTTCTAGAACTTGGACATACCTTTCAGCATTGATGGTGCCTTTCCAGATGTGTAAGCTGCCCATGCCACACGCACTCATGGAACCCCATACCATCAGAGATGCAGGCTTCTGAACTGAGCGCTGATAACAACTTGGGTTGTCCTTGTCCTCTTTAGTCCGGATGACATGGCGTCCCAGTTTTCCAAAAATAACTTCAAATTTGGATTCGTCTGACCACAGAACAGTTTTCCACTTTGCCACAGTCCATTTTAAATGAGCCTTGGCCCAGAGAACACGCCTGCGCTTCTGGATCATGTTTAGATATGGCTTCTTTTTTGATCTATAGAGTTTCAGCCGGCAACGGCGAATGGCACGGTGGATTGTGTTCACTGACAATGTTTTCTGGAAGTATTCCTGAGCCCATTTCGTGATTTCCATTACAGTAGCATTCCTGTTTGTGATGCAGTGGCGTCTAAGGGCCCGAAGATCACGGGCATCCAGTATGGTTTTCCGGCCTTGACCCTTACGCACAGAGATTGTTCCAGATTCTCTGAATCTTTGGATGATATTATGCACTGTAGATGATGGTAACTTCAAACTCTTTGCTATTTTTCTCTGAGAAACTCCTTTCTGATATTGATCCACTATTTTTTGCCGCAGCATTGGGGGAATTGGTGATCCTCTGCCCATCTTGACTTCTGAGAGACATTGACACTCTGAGAGGCTCTTTTTATACCCAATTATGTTGCCAATTGACCTAACAAGTTGCAAATTGGTCCCCCAGCTGTTCCTTATATGTGCATTTAACTTTTCCAGCCTCTTATCTTTACCTGTCCCAACTTTTTTGGAATATGTAGCTCTCATGAAATCCCAAATGAGCCAATAATTGGCATGACATTTCAAAATGTCTCACTTTCAACAATTGCTATGTTATCTATATTCTATTGTGAATACAATATAAGTTTATGAGATTTGTAAATTATTGCATTCCTTTTTTATTCACAATCTGTACAGTGTCCCAACTTTTTTGGAATCGGGTTTTGAACAATGTACAGTCCATTACCTTGAATTTACAAAGAAACACTGGCAAACAGTTTTTAACTTAAATGTTCTCTCCTAAAAAAAATGAAAATGCAACATTATTCTCATTTCTTTCCCTAAAATAACATAATAATCAGTTATCACAATAATGTCATTTTGTCTGTGGCAGTAATGACCTCCGTAAGAGACAGTGCTTTAAATCAAACATTGTGTGGTTCTCCCCCAACAACCACAGACGTCAGTGAAGGATGTTTGTGGCGTGATCGAGCAGCAGTTCTCAGCGCTGCAGGCTGCGGTGGAGCGAGCGCAGCGCGAGGTGACGGAGATGCTGGAGGGCGAGGAACGGCAGGCTCTGCGCCAGGTGGAGGGGATCCGCGTGCACCTGGAGCAGCGCTGCACCGAGCTCAAGCGCACCCAGACGCAGGTGGAGAAGATCTCCCGCAACAAGAACGACGTGGACTTCCTACAGGTAAGGCATGACCCCTCCACCGCATGTCCATGGTAGACCACCAGATGCAAACTAAAACCTCTAGATGCAGCTCTCGATTGGTTGACTTACTGACATGACAGTCACCATTTAGTGTTAGGATTTGACTTCTGAACCAATTGCCAAGGGAGAAGGTATACATGTCATTAGCACATCTGCTTTGTGAGGCGTTGTTCTTGGCATTGTTCAAGCCATGCTTTACCACAAGAGCTAGATGAGCTGCAGGAGCTTGTCTTGATTCCCTCTGGGCAGCATCACTTTAATATCTTTTGACGTTTTTAATCAAATAGAATTCTTCAAAATTGTTCAAACTTGGCAATGTAAGGTGTCATAATCAAGGGATAATATTAACCTTTGTTCATAATGATTGTACATTATAAAACAATTGGTTTCTAGCGCGTAATTTAGCTGTTTCTGATTGGACGAGAGACGTTCCATGCTATAGGTTATTCTTCAACATACCTACAGTTACGGGACTTTTCACAGCTAAAAATAAATCACTCCGCGATGAAACATTCGCATTGATGGATGGCGGCCTCGGTGGCTACGGCCGAACACCACCCGTGGGATTATCCCTTACCTACCCCACTCCCACTCTTGCTATATTGCTTAAGTATATGATGAATGAACAGCTATGCATTTAGAGGGGCTGGTTTAACTGAGGATTTTCACCAGGTTGTGGACCAGATTGAAACAGCAGGTTGTCATTTGACTTGCAGGAATACTCAGAATGGAAGAAAGACGCTCCAGATGTCTCACTTCCTGGGGTATCCATCGGCCTGATGGATCGCCTCACCGCCTTCAGCCGTGTGATTGTGAGCTCAACCCAGGAACTGTGCGATAAGCTGCTCTCAACCTACATTGACACGCTCAAGGAAACCTGCAAGAATGGTACGTCGTGGATTCCACACAGTCCAATCTCTCTTCTCATGCTTCTCTCTATGACGTCTGCCACCTGTGTGTGTTAGACATGCACACAGACTGAGTCTCATCTACTCCCACTCTTTCAGAGAAACACTCTGAAACATAGTCATAGACTTACATAGTGCCACAAACAAACAAACTTGCCAGCCAGTGAGTAATGAGAGGCGCTGAGACGTCAGAGAGCCGGAGTTAAAAGGAGTGTTGAGAATGCGGTGTGAGTCTGAGGGGGCGTGTTCGGACACGTCCAGGGACCTGGTTATTTGGTGTGTCACAGGTACACCTGGATTTAGCAGAAAGCTGAGCCAGTGATTTACGGGAAATTTTGTTTACTGATTACTATAGCCAATGACTTGATCCTTATGATTTATGCACCGTAATGATTGAGTTGCTTTATGTTTTCATTGAGAGATATCCACATTCAAGTGATTCTGTAATTCTTTTCTCCCCCAGATAAACTCAGCATTAAGACCACAGTACAAGCCATTGTTGCAGCTAAACAAAATGTTGCCATTCCTAACCCAAAGACAAGAGAAGACTTCCTTAAGTGTAAGTGTTCGCATCATCTTATGCTCATCCACATACAAACACTGAATAAATACAGACACTCATGTGTAAGATGCTTTAACAAGACTGAAATTCTGCAAATAATGTCACTTATTTTGACTTAGTTGTGGACGTTATACGTATACATTCTTTTGTCGCTTTTTGAGAAGGGGCGATTCAAATTACAAAATATCCTTAAATGTAACCTCAGCATGTAATGCTCTTGCAGACTCCACTCCCCTGACCTTCGATGGCAACACCGTGCACAAGTTCCTCCGGCTGACGGAGGAGAACCGCAAGGTCACCAACACCACACCCTGGCAGCACAGCTACCCAGACGTCCCGGAGCGGTTCGAGCACTGGCGGCAGGTCCTCACCACCGAGAGCTTCTACATGGGCCGCCACTACTTCGAGGTGGACGTGAGCGGTGAGGGGACTCACGTGGGGCTGACCTACAAGAGCATCGAGCGAAAAGGCGAGGAGAGCAACTGCTGTATCACAGGCAACAACTTCTCCTGGAGCCTGCAGTGGGACGGACGCAGCTTCTCCGCCTGGCACAGCGATGTGGAGACACCGCTGAGTGCCCCAAAGGTGACGAGGATCGGCGTGTACGTGGACTACCACCGTGGGCTCCTGGCGTTCTACGGCGCGGAGGATGGGATGTCCCTGATCCACGAGTACCAGGCCGAGTTCCTTGAGCCGCTGTACCCGGCCTTCTGGCTATCCAAGAAGGAGAATGTGGTGCTCCTGGTTCCCCCGGGGGACACCCGGCCAGTCAAGAGCCCTTCCCCGCCCTCGACTCCACCAACCTTTCCTGGATTGCCACCCTCACTGTCACAGTAGGGCTTAGTCAGGACCTCTTGGCCTGGTCTACTTATTCAGGACTGGTGTTAAGACCATTTCAGAACTGTAGCCATGTTTCATGGTAATGTATACTCAGTCAAACTGTCATTTCTGGAACATGATTCCTTGGCCCATGAGCTGACATTTTCTGACACTCAAGAGCCCCTCCCCGATTTCATCTCAACCAACTCTCCCTGTGTCTCAGCCCTTCTTGCCACAGTAGAGCTCAGATGGATACTTCAAAGCTGCACTATTGGTTTAGCGTGTTAAGACTAGTTCTGAACAAAGTAGTGGCTCACTTAAACACTCAGGGGTGAAATTGTACCCATTTTTCATGTTTAAGCACACCTAGACAAACTGGACCACCTCAATGACACTGAGATGACAACATTTAGTTCAGAGGAGGCTGACGGACAGGATAAAATTATATTGTTCTTCCTCAGAATAACATCCATTAAAAAAATGCAGTGCATATTAAAGAGAAATGTTTTTCTGGTAAAACAGTCTTATTCTTATAGGCATTATAGCCTAGCAGAAAAAGTATATTTTGTATGTTTTCAGGTGTGTATATAATGGTTTAGGTGTTCATCTGGTGTTATTAAAGTTTACCGTTCTCTTCATACATGTTATGACCTATTTTCTGAGCTGTGGATGTTTTTTCCCCAGCTGTGTGCAATGTCTAAACCACTGTGACTTGTTGGTGATATTTATTTGTAAGCTGATGGGAAAATTGTTACTGTTTTGTTTACTATGATGGGAAACGTACAATGAGTGTGCCTATTTTTTTGTCTTTTTACAACTATAAAAAAATTAATAGATCAGAGCTCAAACAGAACAGATTCTAGGATTCTATATTGTCGATGCTATGATCCAGTTTTCACTAAGCTGTTGACAAACTGGTTTGCTAAAGGTTGCGCAAATTATTTCAAAGCGTTTAAATGCCATTTTAGCAATCAGGAGGATTGAACACGCACAGTTAGGCTGGTTGCTTTAACGGTTTGGTTAACGTGTGAACTGTGAAAGATCATTAAAATTTGCCTTGCTTTGAACGGATTCATTTAATGTGTTGACGATTCATATTTTGTATCAATTAAAGATCAGTGAATGGTGTTTTGTGACATTACAACCCCGAGCAAGTGAAGGCTCATTCAATGTGTAAAGACAGCTCCCTCCAGTGGAGGAAGAAAACACTTTCAGAAGACACGTCACCATTTTCACGTCATTCCCCCAAATCCGGAAGTGGTATCGAAAACAGGTTTTTTAAGATGAGGCGACTGGTAAGTAAACGGTGCTACTTTATTTGATTTTTTTATCGCTGCTTAGCGTATGTTTTCTAAAAAAATGTTTTAGTATGGTGGTTACATTGCTATTGCTGAAAGAAGTAGCCTAAACGACAACTTACAACGCTAAACTAACGTCAACGTTATATCTTAACACATTACTGATAGCGGACATCAGTGATACCTGCTGGTTTCAAACAATAAGCCGTCACAGTGGTACAAACTCACAGATAGCTCGCAAACTAAGTAATGTTGGTTCGCTTACAGTTGGTAGTCAGTTGAATAATCGAGAAGTGTATCCCACAGTTAAGTTTATATTTTGCACTAGACTTATAACTAGTCGTTAGCATCCTCGATAAGGCGAGCTAGCGATCTGTAGTTAGCTTGGCGATGAATTCCCATTATAAAGTTTTCGCTGTTTCGACACCCTTCTGTTAATGTCCACATTATGTCAGTGTGACTATGCCTGTAAAGCTATGACAGTCGCAAAGCTAAGATGAAGGAATTTCATACGCCTTGTTGTTATTTCCCGACAGTTCAGATCAATCCGATGTTGCTAACACAGCGTATTTGGACAAATGTAAACTCGAAAAGCCTGCTGACAGTTATCTCGGGGGTACATTAACATTCTTTTAGAATCGGTTGATTTTGGCCTGGTGTGGTGTAAAATAGGATATCTGGTTAATGGGATCTTCTCCGAAGATCAGTCCTTAATGCATGGTTTTAAAACTAAAGAATGTCAAACATGCAGCTGGCAAATGCCAGTGAAATACTGCTGTCTATTAGAAGTGTACCATTCCCCTTTGTCATTGCCACTGCAGCCACCCAAGACTTATAAGGGTTGGGTTATGGATTGTTTCCCAAGAGCTGTCGGATATTGTATCTTGTCAGTGTTGAAATAGCTGTAGACACAATGTGATAGTATTATTGTGTTAATGCTCCTTTGTGTATTCCAGGATTCAAGTGATGATGTCTCCCTTTTTGATGCGGAGGAAGATACAGGACGGAAATCAAAGTCCAAAATTAAGTCAGTGACTGTGTTTCAGTTGTTTACTGTGTGTGTTGGGGGGGGGGGGGTTAATGGGTATCTACTATACCACCTACTTATTGCATTAAGGAATGGGGTTTGTTGTTCACTCCTCCTAGATAAAGTATAGAGTGGCATGGAAGTCATGACCTAGTAAGATTCTGTTTTTGACTGCAGCAATCCAGTTGGTATTTGTTTGCTCACTTGTTTAACTTATTGGTGATTTAATTCATTGCAATATATATTTTTACAATATTTTCTGGGTATACTCTAAACTTAAATATCCCTCAGGCATGCTCACTTGTTTAACTTATTGGTGATTTAATTCATTGCAATATATATTTTTACAATATTTTCTGGGTGTACTCTAAACTTAAATATCCCTCAGGCATCCGCTGGCGTCTTTCTTCCACCTGTTCTTCCGTGTGAGTGCCATCCTGGTGTACCTGGTCTGTGAGCTGCTCAGCAGCAGCTTTATCGCCCCCATGGTGGCCATCATCCTGCTGCTCTGCTGTGATTTCTGGACCGTCAAGGTGACGGTGACACAAACACACACATACATTTATCCTTTCTGCACTTTTTAAAGTTTTATTTTGGGTCTTTTCAGAATAGAATAGAAAGCTTTTATTGTCGTTGTATAGTTTTGCATACAACGGGATTTGGAGCACTGCTCTTGTGCGATGAAGGACAACATATAACACAAAAATACAAAACTTAAAACGTTTTTTGAGATGGCAGTACATTAAAGTGACTGAAGTATCAATATTGCACATTGAAATTTCACATTTTAGTGCATGACTGGCCTTTATGGAGGTGGGACAGTGTAGCGAGTCAAGAAATTAGTGGGGGAGAGTTTTGCACTAGGATCAGGAAATGACTGCGGGTATCTTCTCTGTAGGTACTTAGACCTGTACCTGGTCAGGGATGTTACCATTCCTCACTAGACACGGTTTCCTCTCAAACAGTTTAGGCTCTTACAGACTTGTTAATCCTGTAAACAATATGACTAATTTCAGTTACAAATAATTCCTAGTATTTTTAAATATAGGCTTTTGTTAAGATCAGTTTGATGTTTTCAGCCTTCTTCCATGCAGTGTGTGACACATACAACTATTTGATTTCATCCCTCAGAACATCACTGGTCGTCTGATGGTGGGACTGCGATGGTGGAATCAGGTGGATGATGATGGGAAAAGCCACTGGGTGTTTGAGTCCAGAAAGGTAGCCTATATTGTTGCTGTGTGTGACTGAGAATGTGAGCTAGAGAGAGAGAGAATGACACTCAAACAAAAATGCATGGCTTTCTGTACAGTGGTACACATATATTTTGCTTTTGTAAAATGAAAATATGACTAAAATGACATCAGTATGATTTTACTTTAATTTTTTGGCTCTGTGAATACTAACCCCACTAGTTTTCTTCCCACCAGGGCTCTGGGAAACAGGCCTCTGACTCTGAGTCTCGGATCTTCTGGCTTGGCCTGCTCATATGCCCCATCGTCTGGGTCATCTTTGCCTTCAGCTCCCTTGTCTCTTTCAAGATTAAATGGCTGGTAGGACTGTATTTATTGACATGTTTAAATTACTGATGTGAAGTATTATCACAGTGGCAAAGGGTAACTGATGCCACTCTAGAAAACTGTATATGCATATTCAAGATTGATTTAATACGCAATGAAATGATTCATTCAAAATTGATCTATTTTAATAAAATCAAGACAGAAGGCAGTGTTCTGTTAATCGTATTCTTCCAAGTCATCCCTTGTGAACCTGTGACACAATAAAAAGGATCTACTTAAATCCGTTATTCTGTGCTGCTTATCTGATGGACTCTTCAGTTTTGTGTGCATAACCTCACCAAGTCTGTGTTGTCATTCAAACGCCTAGGCTGTGGTCATCATGGGAGTGGTACTGCAGGGGGCCAACATGTACGGCTATGTTCGCTGTAAAGTGGGCACCAGGACCAACCTGAAGAACATGGCCACCAGTTACTTTGGGCGGCAGTTCCTGAAACAGGTGAGTGTTGATAAGTGCAGAGTTTGGCTCTATGAAGATGAGGAATGGGTAATGTCATGAAATAAGTTCTCCATATACAATCATGTTGTTAGGGTCAGTGATCAAGTCAGAAACATAAATGTGTTTATATTTGGGTGTCTTTCTTTTCATGCAGACGATGTCCAACCAGGAAGAATCCTAAAGAGGTTATGCCGTATGGAAGAATGTTTGCTTTACATTTTAAAGAGTGGAGTTTTTATGATTGTTTCCTCCAGAATTCACAATATTTAGAATCATTAACCTAAATAATTTTTTCTTTTGTTTTGTGTGGTCACCATGTTTGATGTGGGGTAATTTGACCTGCTCATTGTTGCATTTGACTGGGACCGATTAATATGCATGGTGAACAAAGCACCTCTGGTTACTGAATTTCATGGGGATCGTATACAGCGATTTCACCTGTCCAGGAGAGATCAAGGGAAATTTCTATATTTCCCTGCCCGCACATATTGTTTAGAGTTTGAGTTCCCAGTGGTTTTTTTCGTTTGATTTGTTAATTTTTGATGTTTTGCCTCTCACACACTAACATGTGTTTTGTACAGTAAAAAAACTACATTCTATCTTGTACAATGGTTTGGATGAATGATGGCAACGAGTGTATTTGTAAATATTTATTTATAAAACATCATGTAAAATACATTGTTGGGCTGATACAAATACAGCATTTCTGAAAAAAGTAACCTTGTCACACAATTATTTTCGAATGCAGTAAGAACATGTAAAGAAGAAGTTTTTCTAAACGCCATTTACTAAGTTCCAATCGATATGCACAAGTATACATACGTTTATTATCTCCCTCTGGAACAAAATACTGTTTTCTGATTGGCTAATGGGGTGTACATTAAGTTTGTATAACCAGACACCTTGGACGTAGTCCCAGTAGAAAAGTTAAATCGCCGTTCCATATCAATGCTCTTGAATGGTTATCATTGACAACCAACGTAACTTTTTTTTTTTTGACAGCTAGCGGATACATATCAATGCTCTTCAATGGTTACCATTGACCACCAATGTAATGTTTTTTTTTTTTTTTTTACAGCTAACAGGAGCACTAGGCTTCAAATCAATAATTCATCAGGTTATTATGCATATTAAGTTTCCTAAAGATAAAGGAAATTCTAAATAATAATAATAAAAACATTTTTGGATGTTGTAAACGGGAGATAAGCGGGATAACGGCCTTCGAGCTGTATAGTTCTACTAATGGACTTCGCGGAGCAACTCCCTGCGCGTCGTGGAGTTCTTTGCCCTGCATCGTCCATTATCTTTGTATCTCCCATTTACAACATCCAACATTTTTTTTATTATTTTTATTTAGAATTTCCTTTATCTTTAGGAAACTTAATATAAATAATAACCTGATGAATTCTTGATTTGAAGCCTAGTGCTCCCGTTAGAGAAAGTAGTGAGTTTTTTCACAAAAAAAAACGTTACGTTGGTTGTCAATGGTAACCATTCAAGAGCATTGATATGGAACAGCGATTTAACTTTTCTACTGGGACTACGTCCAAGGTGTTATACGAACTTAATGTACACCCCATTAGCCAATCAGAAAACAGTATTTCGTTCCAGAGGGAGATAATGCTAGCTAATAAACGTAGGTCTACATCTCAGTTCCTCTCCATATTAATTAAATTAACCAAAGGTAAAGTAATGTTATTTCTCTTCCACATCATGCAGAGGATGGAGCTGAAGAAAAAATGTAGTCTCAGCCCAATAGCTCTCTCTGTTTAATTCTGCTCCTTTTCTCATAAATGAACTACAGAATTACTTTATAACAGGGCAACTCTTTACTAACTCACTGCTACAACCTACGTGTCTCTCACGTTCCACTCTCACTTCAGGTGTCACATTCCAACATGTCCGTGTGTACACAATTACTATTGTAACACTCTCAACTTAACAAGTGTACAAGGCAAAATCTTATTTTCAAAGGGTTACTGTATGTATACAAACTATAGAATACGTATAACATCACCCATATGTTGTTACTCATGTGCTGATAGAGCTAGCATTAAGTAGAGCTAGCATGGAGTAACTGTATTGAGATACCTCAGTGATGTCCACAGGGGAGTTGCAGTTCTGTCTTTGCTCTGTATTGGGTTTACGCCTTAGGAGGAAGCTAGAAAAAAAAAACATTTCTGAAATATTGTGATGTCTCTGTTTACATATGTCCGGTAGTTCACCTTGTCTAGGTGTTAAATAAGAGCCATTACAAATACTTTGGTGCAATCTATACACAAATGGCTTTGGTTTTGTGTATCCATTCCTATCAATCAGAGACCAACCAGATACAGCAATGTTAATACAAATATCTAAACCTAAAATGGTTAACCGGTTGTATCAGCAGCTTGACTGAAAGCGGTCACAGGAAACTTACCCCCCCCCCCCCCCCCCATATAAAAATATAAAAAATCAGGTTAAACATTAAGATTAGCGCTGTCAAACGATTTAAATATTTAATCCCGATTAATCGCATTTTTGTCATAGTTAACTCAAAATTAATCGCGATTAATCGTCAATTTATTAATCGCAAATTTTTATCTATTCTAAATGTCCCTTCATTCATTTTTTTTTTTTAATGCTCTTATCAACATGGAAAAGTGGATTGGCTTGCTTTATGCATATATTTTATTGAAAAACAACATTGCCAAACAATTATAAAATGCACATTTCAGATAAACAAGGACTCAGCCTATAGTGCAGTTAAACCATGGCTTAATATTTTCTTTTTTTCAAGTTTGTTGTGAACATAGAAGTCAGGCCTCTTATTTCAAAAACAATGAACTGTAACAGTTAGGTTACCAATAAAAGGTAAGCCTATTACTTCTGTGCTTTCAGCCAGCTGCCTGTTGGCATTTTCAGACATCAGTGAAGCTCGCTTTTTTTGCACAACACAACTTTTAAAGGTAAACTTTCTATTCAGAGGCTTTTTTATCATCCATTTCGCTGTATCGCGCTCACCATTCACTCAAATGTAACGTTAGCAGTTTGGGAGAGCAAAAAGAGCGTTAATCTAAAAAAAAATTACAACGCGTTAATCGCGCGATAAAAAAATGTACGGCGTTAAGCCCATTTTAACGCCGTACATTTTTTTATCGCGCGATTAACGCGTTGTAATTTTTTAATAACGCGTTAAACTGACAGCACTAATTAAGATCAGATGGAAAACTCACTCAGACACCCTTTTCCGGAACAGAAAGGCCAGAATTGCCAAAATCGCCAGAATCACCAGAGGCACAGACACTACCAGGGGTAAGAACAGCTTTCCTTCCTCAACAGGCTCCATGTCTGAAAGACAAGAGTTCAGTTAAGGCTCTATTTTAATGCCAAGAAATAAACACAGTGGTTAGAGTTGCTTCAGTGTTCAAAGTCCTTTGTTCATGAGTTAATTGTAGTTTTCAGAACAGCAGTTCTCAACCTGCTGCCTGACAAAAGTTTGTGTTTTGAAGAGGGAGGAGGGCATGGAGTAGGGGAATGGAGGGCATGGAGTAGGGGAATGGAGGGCATGGAGAAGGGGAATGGAGGGCATGGAGTAGGGGAATGGAGGGCATGGAGTAGGGGAATGGAGGGCATGGAGAAGGGTAATGGAGGGCATGGAGTAGGGGAATGGAGGGCATGGAGAAGGGGAATGGAGGGCATGGAGAAGGGGAATGGAGGGCACGGAGAAGGGGAATGGAGGGCATGGAGTAGGGGAATGGAGGGCATGGAGTAGGGGAATGGAGGGCATGGAGTAGGGGAATGGAGGGCATGGAGTAGGGGAATAGAAGGAATGGAGTAGGGGAATGGAGGGCATGGAGAAGGGGAATGGAGGGCATGGAGTAGGGGAATGGAGGGCATGGAGTAGGGTAATGGAGGGCATGGAGTAGGGGAATGGAGGGCATGGAGTAGGGGAATAGAAGGAATGGAGTAGGGAAATGAAGGGCATGGAGTAGGGGAATGGAGGGCATGGAGTAGGGGAATGGAGGGCATGGAGAAGGGGAATGGAGTAGGGGAATGGAGGGCATGAAGTAGGGGCATGGAGGGCATGGAATGTCTCACCACTCATTGATTTATTCTAGGGTTAGGGTGAAAACGATTGATGGACAAGTGCAGGGTTTGCCATTTCATGCAAAACTGTAATGGATTAAAAAACATTACTTTATCATGCTTTAGTTCACCACATTTAGTCATCTATATCCATGTAACTATTGCTATTGCTAGTGTGACAAGCTAAACTAGCTGGAATCCTGCTGATGTTCATATCCAGTAGCTAATATTTGTTGCAAAGTATGAATACATTTTGCATGTATGACTTCAAATCAGCATTGCGTTTGAGAGAAAACAGACAAGGAGAGGATTGATCAATTTCAGGCATCGGTTCACTCCAGGCCTGCACACCATCAGAGGTGAGGGCTACTACAGACACTGAGCACCTGACCTCCTGAGGCAGTCCCTCCAGCACAGTGGAAGTCCCAGACACTGTCACCTCATTCATCAGCAGTTCAGTAGCATTGCAGGACCACTTAACCTGAGGAGGACAGTTGGAAAATTCTAATGCGTGTTCCATTATATTTTACATTTATTTATACAAGACACACTTTTTTTCTAAGTAACTTAATGGGCAAGTAAGCTGTTAACACCTTGCCCTACCAATTGAGCTATAGCAGGGGTTCTCGAACCTGCTCCTCAGGCCGACCTGCACTGATCATTTTGTATCCAAGCACACAAACAGCGGCAAGGCAAAGTTAGGGCACCCCTGGCTAAGTGGATTCAGAAGGGATGCAGTGGTACACAGTATATTGTCAAACCAAACACCAAACCTATAGTTCAAAACGTACATGTGAACCATGGTATTTCAGTACGCCTGTCAATTTCCTATAATTTTCAAAACATCCTTACTGCGCTGCTGACTACACGTACGTTGTACATTCACATCCACAGAACATCTCTGGCGTCTGTTAGAATTTTCCTCTCAGCATTTTGCATGCTAATACACACACATTTTTTCTATTTGATTCTCAGCGACAGGAGAAACTGACAACTCTTACATAACAAGCTCACCACTGCATTGTGGGAAATGTGAACAGCACATACTAAAGCCACCAGGTGAGTTCCGCCAAGGTACTCAGAGGAAGGAAACTATGGAAGGGAGCCCTAAGAACAGCATTGAGAAGCTCCTGAGCAACAGAAACACGGCTCCATATACATTCATAGTTTCCCCTTTTAAATGTCTTTACCTCATACTCCAGGATGGGTCCAGTCTGCCAGTGAACAGGAGGTGGCTGCCAGAACACGCTGACTTTGGACCCATTGACGGATAAGGAGACATTTTGAGGCGGGGAAGTGGTGGCTAGAAAGTTAATGAAATGGTATGGCATTAGTGACAATGAGAAGGGTATTGTAAACACTTTTAATTTCAAAGAAAATGTCACAATGTCTACGGCTGTTGAAATGACCAAAACAGATCATAGCCACGAATATGTATGAAGAGCTCCTCCACTTAGAGAAGGTTCTGGAATGATCACAAACAAATGTGTGGAGGCAGATGGACAGATTACATGGAAGATGCTGAAATGACATCTGTGAAGAGCTACATCAACACTTTGCTTCGGGGTGTGGTGCGTGTCTCCACAGTGCTTCTGCATTTGTTTAGCCTATTAATATTTATCTTCACAGGTGTGAAGGCTTTCAGTCTGGGCATCGGAGATCATAACAATCTTGAGTATTCTACAAACTGAAAAGGATCTAAAACTGGATCTTGTAGACATCATTAAACTGGTTGATCACTCTTACCTTTAATGCTGTAGGTGTATGTTTCAGGGCTCGGAGGGACCAGATACGTAAGGGATAATGTATAGAACGCAGGTCATTGTCGGGAAAATAAGCCCCGACAGGGCGAACAGCACCCCGACGCGAAGCGAAGGGGTGTTGATTCACCGTGAAGGGGCTTATTTTCCCGACAATGACCGGCGTTCTATACATTATCCCGCTTATTATACGGCTAAAACTAAAAAAATTACTTAACACAGTGTGTCTTTTTACAATGTATTTGCTTTTGTTACTATACGTAGTGAGGTTAAAAAGCAGAGAAATAGTTCGCCAAAGACGTTGAACTTCAAAGACAGTTGAACATTCTTTAGAACACAGCTGCTCAACCGTCCGCTGAAACTCCCTTCATAAGTTAGCGTACTACTTGCGGAGTGCTACGAAAGATGTGAATCAGAGGCAAAAAGGCCACTTTCCTTGACAGCGGTCATTAACTGCATAGCAACGGTCAGTTATCGGAAAATAGTTGACCGCAGAACGTTGGGAAGCCTCATTCAAGTGAATGGAGCATTCTACAGCATTAAGAAGAGCCGTGTAATAATCACATAAACATGTGATCTAAATCTCCTTTTCGTACATCTTTCAATATGAGGCAGTCACACGAACCAATTAAATGGTTCTGAAATTCTGCCCCCCCCCCCCCCCCCCCTTGTCTTCTTGAGAGAAAGTATTATATCTAGGTTGGAGGGGGGGCACTTCTGGACTAGATCCTGCGCCATGTGTGCCGCATGCAACAGGATAACGGATCACCACAGCTGCACAGCACATAACCAGAACAGAAATGTATCTTCAGTAAAACAAATTCATAGGCTATACAATTACTTCACTGTTATAAAATGTAGTCATCAAATCACTTCACACTGTAGACACCTTTGGTGTACCTCTCTTAACACGTTGTGCATCAGTGGTGAATAATCGTCCAGCGATTAAAAAAGAATCTGTATAAAAAGAAAAAGCAAAGCAACTGTAATCGTAACGTTAATGTTATAGGATACAATATTAAGTTTACTACATTGGCAGTATGGGGCAAGCAAACGGGCTACCAGTATGAGGAGCTCTTGCCATCCTCGGCTTGTTGAAAAGAAATATGCCAGAAGGGAGATCTGGAAGTACTTCGGATACTTCTGGTTCGGTGAAGGAAAGCCCATCGACACACCTAGATCCGTCTGTAAAACATGCTTCAAAGCCACTCAGGCAAAGGGAGGTAGGCCTACGTCAAATATGGCTAAGCACCTCTCAGACAGACAACCCGAACTTTTCAGAGAGTTCAAAGCACGACAGGTCAGCAAATGTGATTTTAAACAAAATAAGAGAACAAATCCAAAGCTTCCTCCCCCTCTGTGACCCTACACCCCTTCCAACATGCGCCAAGGTAACACCATTTCAACCGGGTGCTATCCTTGAATTCTTCGCACCCACCGACCTCCCTGAATTAAATTCCTTGATCCTCTCATCTAAATCATCAACGTGCCTACTAGATCCTATCCCCACAAAATTACTTAAACATGCACTTCCCTTACTAAGTGAGACATTGCTCAATGTAATGAATTACTCACTTATCTCAGGCTACGTCCCACAATCTTTCAAAATAGCAGTGATAAAACCATCTCTTAAAAAACCTAACCTTGATCCCGATAATCTCGCTAACTATAGACCCATATCTAACCTTCCTTTTTTGTCAAAAATACTTGAAAAACTAGTTGCTAAGCGACTTACTTCTTTTCTACATCAAAATAAAATTGAAGAAACCCTCCAATCCGGTTTTAGGGCCCACCACAGTACTGAAACGGCCTTAGTCAAAGTCTTAAATGACCTACTAATCGCATCTGATCATGGGTGCACCTCAATATTAGTTCTCCTAGACCTTAGTGCTGCTTTCGACACTATAGATCATCTGATCCTGTTACAGAGACTTGAACATCACGTTGGCATCAAAGGTTGTGCCCTATCTTGGTTTAGATCTTACCTCTCTGATCGCCATCAATTTGTTCATGTCCATGAGAAGTCGTCAAATCACACCAGAGTAAGCTACGGTGTCCCACAAGGCTCTGTCCTTGGACCACTGCTTTTTTCCCTCTATATGCTACCCCTAGGTGCTGTCATAAGGAAACATGGCATTAACTTCCATTGCTATGCTGACGACACCCAACTCTACCTATCAATGAAACCTGATGAAATTGTACATCTACCCAAGATAGAAGCTTGCCTCCATGATGTAAAATCTTGGATGACTAGCAACTTCCTGCTCCTCAACTCTGATAAAACTGAGGTTATGCTTGTAGGCCCCGATCAACTGAGAACTACACTATCTACCCATTTACCCACACTCAATGGCTTCCCAACACCCAACACTAACATCAAAAACCTTGGTGTAACTATCAACCAAGACCTCCTACTTGACTCACACATAAAACAGATCTCAAAGACATCATTTTTTCATTTACGCAATATTGCCAAAATTAGAAAGGTCCTATCCCTCCAAGATGCAGAAAAACTAATCCACGCATTTATTACTTCCCGCCTCGATTATTGTAATGCTCTCCTGTCCGGATGCAGCATCAACACAATAAAGAGCCTCCAACTTATACAGAGCGCTGCTGCTCGTACACTCACCAGAACTAAAAAATATGAACACATCTCACCGGTACTCGCTTCTTTGCACTGGCTCCCCGTTCAAAGTAGAATCGACTTCAAAGTACTCCTGCTAACATATAAAGCCCTAAACGATCTGGCTCCAAACTACCTCAAGGAATTAGTCGTCCCCTATTGCCCTCCAAGGCTGCTCCGTTCCCAGAGTGCAGGCCTCCTGGTAATTCCAAGAATATCAAAGACCACAATAGGAGGGAGAGCATTTAGCTACCAAGCCCCTCTCCTCTGGAACAATCTCCCTGCCTCCATCAGAGCTGCAGACACCGTGCCTATATTCAAATCAAGACTTAAGACATTCCTCTTTAGTGCATCATATAGCCAAAAGTAACCGCGCCAACAAACCAATCACCTACTGTACCAGCCACCCAGACATATCCGAACACATATTCAAATATTACTTGCATTTAGTACCGCAACATCAAATGTGTTTCCTGTTTGCCGAGTGGATGCATGTACGGCCCCGGCAAACAGATCACAACAAAAAACAAATTAAATTACTACTTGTAATTTAGTACCGCAACATCATATGTGTTTCCTGTTTGCCGAGTGGATGCATGTACGGCCCCGGCAAACAGATCACAACAAAAAACAAATTAAATTACTACTTGTAATTTAGTACCGCAACATCAAATGTGTTTCCTGTTTGCCGAGTGGATGCATGTACGGCCCCGGCAAACAGATCACAACAAAAAACTAATTAAATTACTACTTGTAATTTAGTACCGCAACATCAAATGTGTTTCCTGTTTGCCGAGTGGATGCATGTACGGCCCCGGCAAACAGATCACAACAAAAAACAAAATGTTCAATGCCAGAAAAACTAAACATATCTAAGTATTGCAATATGCAACAGGCAAACCGACACACAGGTGACATGTCCCTGGTTGGTGAAATGATTCATCTGTGTGTCTGTTCGTGCTGATTCCCGACTGACAGACCTGCAGACTGATTCGTCATTTCCTGTTTGTTAGATGGATCAGGAGGAGCCTCCTGGGCCTGATAACTCCCCTCCTCAGCCCGCCCCGAAACGCCCCTGCAGACCGGCTCCAGAGCAACACCAGCATCGCCCACGCCGCCCTGCTCCCCATCCTGGGCCCTCAACTCAGTCATCATCCCCTTGACGACTTCTCCCGCTGGATGTGACGACCCCCACCCTGGTCATCGGCAGCTCCATGGTCCGAGATGTCCACACCCCCCCCTTCAACAAGCGGCCCCTGCAAGGTCCACTGCCTCCCCGGAGCCTGGCGTGTTCCAATCGCTGAT
This sequence comes from Sprattus sprattus, assembly GCF_963457725.1. Taxonomy (NCBI): domain Eukaryota; kingdom Metazoa; phylum Chordata; class Actinopteri; order Clupeiformes; family Clupeidae; genus Sprattus; species Sprattus sprattus. The sequence goes on along the minus strand of NC_137922.1, from coordinate 34,864,234 downwards.
GGATGTGGAACTTTCCCTCCCCACCCCCACCACTCTGCACGTAGTCTCTCTACCTGGTCTACCTAGAGAAACCCTCGGCCAACCGCACCCACTGCCACTGCATTGCCGTACACCTACTCTACCCAATACCCTATGCTAGCATTTATGTACAATATACATTATTGCCTCCACCGAAATGTTTCTCTGTCCCTACATCCCCTACCCCTGTAACAGTAACCCTATTGCCACAGTAATCTGGTCTTGTCTGTATCATGTATTTACCACCAGATGTATGTACACATATGTCCAGTGATCAAATGCTGGCTGTGTATTGCCCCTGTTGCTTCCTTTCCCCTTCTGCCACACTACCCTTCCCCTTCCCCCCGTCCCACCTTCCTGTCTCCACCCGGCCGACCTCAAGCAGATGGGTCCCCCCTTATGTGCCGTGGTTCTGCTCAAGGTTTCTTCCTGCCTAACAGGGAGTTTTTTCTTGCCCCTGTTGCCGTTGTGCATGCACTAAGGGGGTTCAGGCTCTGGGCTCTGTTAAGCGCCGAGAGGCAATTGTATTGTTATGGCGCTATACAAATAAAATTGAATTGAATTGAATTGAATTAAACATGAACACCCCCAAGGTCACCCATATACAGCCTTACACGAGTAGCCTTAGCCTAGTTTGGCGACAAGCGATTTTCCCCATCACAGAATTGTGACGATGTGTAGTGGCCTACAATGATCATAATGCAGTGTCGTTAATAGGGGTGCACGATTCAGAAAATGTCACGATTCGATTCGATACCGATTTTTAGGCTCACGATTCGATTCAAAATCGATTTTCGATTCAAAAACGATTCTCGACTGAAAAAAATGGATTCACAGTATGTAAATGTTAATGCTGTCAAACGATCGTGGTTAATCGCATTTTTGTCATAGTTAACCCTCTAGATCCCATAGCAGCCGTGGACGGCCTTCTTGTAGAATCCCATAGCGGCCGTCGACGGCCGTAACTTTTAAAGACACGGTGTGAATACTACAACATTAATATATGAAAAAATACACCGCTAATGGATAGATTAACTTCTTACTTTTATTTTGAAACCGGAAACGGGATATGCTGTCATTGGCTTTTTTTAAGTATTTGCTAATTTAACCTCGCTACTGACAGATCGCCTATGATTACAGTGTCTGTTGGAGTAAAGGCTAGAAATCAGAGACGTCTACATCTGTTCTCACTGGATGATACCGTATTTTTGTGCACCAATGACGACGACTAATCACGTTTGTATGACAGTAACGATCCTGTTTGAGAAGTCAGAAATAAAAAACCGTATTCAAATAGAAATATAAGTATCCTCCTGTTTATTTCTGACTAGCTAACTCGCCAGTAACGTCTTCGTATGGCAGTAACTGAGAAGTGTTGGTTTACAAATAGCTCCAGCCTCATCGTATACATAGACAAAAGTCATTGCTAGATCAGTGATGTTTGAAAAGATTGTAAAGCCATGACACTTTTATTAGCAGAGATATGTAACATTTAATAATTGGTCTTTGAGGGACGTTCAGTAAAGCTAATTTTCACGTTACCTCACTTGTGGAAATGGCGGTCAATTCGTGACTTTAGCAACCTACGAAGGAAGCACCCGCGTCTGTGGGTGAGAGCTATTATTTGCACAAATAAACGACGTGGGTAATCGGCTGTGTTTTCTGGTTTTCAGAAGAAATGTCTTACAATTTGTATCGTCATCTCAATTTCCATGACCAGTTTGCCAGCTTACTTGCTAGCTATCTACATTGACTGAGGTAACGTTAGTCTGAGGAGTTCGTCTGGAGTTGGTTGATAGCCAGCTATTGACTCAGCCTCATCACTTACTAAACTGATCAGTGTAAGATAAATAACATGTATAGTAAAAAAAACTTCATCTCTACTAGTATTTCAAATCCCTCATTTGTTTTGAGCTGCAAGCTTATGGTAACAACAGTAGCTACAATCAATAGCAAGGTCATCATTGAATATTGAAAACCTCATATTGAAATGGTATTCAGCAGATTATTCGACAGCCAACTAGTAATATGTTATGATGTTAAATTTTAAGCTTGTACAGCTTTTATGCTGTGGAAAAGCTAATCACAATGAAATCAGGACCAAGGTATAGGACATCACTACTACAAAAATCTATAGTAGATGTGATATAGCTTGTCTGTATGTAGTACACACTGTTTTGTGTGGCAAGAATGCCAGGTGTGATAAGTGGTACAGTGGTTAGTGTTGTTGGCTAACAAGTAGGCTATCTGACCTGGGTTCAATTCCTGGCCAATGAAAGATGATAGGGTAAATCACTTTGGATAGACATGTTTGTTTTAGTTCCCTTTTTGGGTCACTTTGTCTCATTGATGGCCCATGACTTTCATAAGCAGCAGTAATAGTGGGAAAATGTCTTCATTGACACCTACAGTACATCTATATTTTACATACGTACATTTCAACGCAAATGCTGTACAGCGGTAGTTGGTAGCAAGGCTGCAAAACAAACAAAATCAAGATGTAAACTATATACATTTATGTAGGCTAAAAAATCTCTCTTATGTCAAGTGTATAATTTAATTTGTCTGAAAATACAGCATCTTTCCATCTACAGTGATCTAAATTGTGTCTGGTTAAAAAACTAAAGTTAACTATTTTGAACAGAGTATCTAAATATCTTGAAAAAAAAAAAAATGCTGTAGTTGCACAGCATTTTGCTGGTGGTGAACATTGACTGCATTTTGGATCTAAGCAATGGAAAAGTATCCCATTTAGTTGGTCTACTGCTGGATGTGTTAAGTGTTTTGAGAAAGAGTACATGGTATTGAACCAAGTGTGAAAATGATTGGAAAAAACTGTAATGGTCTCACTTTCGGAAGCTTGTTACCAGAGTCTGCTATCCCTGGGTTTGAACAGGGTAGGTATCTGAATAACTCCTCAAACTTATTTCATGGCATTATTGTCTGCCACATAGGACACTTGTAAGGCTGGATCAGATGAACAGTAGTCAAGAAAAGAGGGTATATGATGGATACCCAGGTGGATGTTTATCCTCACAAACACCTTCACCTCCTCCACAAATGTATTGCACCAGGATGCTTTTGAAGAGGCATAGAGGTGTTTTCCACCAAATTAGCAAAAATGTTGGTAATCTGTATGGTTAAGTAGTGTTAATATTTTAATATTTATTCATTTATTTACAAAATATATAACAAATACTAATAAAAAACATTAAGAATATATTAAATATAATAACTACATCTGCTGTACGGTTCAAAACGTATGAATTTGAACTTTAGGGTGTGTGTAATGATTTGTATTTTAATATTTGTAGAAGTCACTAATACATATTTGATATCATATTAACAAAGAATTTATGCCCTTTCAAACAAAACAAACTTGTAATTGTAATTTTTCTTTTGTTTTCTAACTGTAACTGTTTGTTTACAGAATAACAAAAAATGAAGGAATTCTCTGTTTTTCGTGGGATTTTGCTGCAGTGTTCTAGAATTCCGTTGGGGTATAGAGGGTTAACTCAAAATGAATCGCGATACATCGCAAATTAATTAATCGCAAATTTTATTTTAATGCTCTTATCATGGAAAAGTGGATTGGCATGCTTTATGCAATGTTTTATTTTATTGAAAAACAACATTGCCAAACAGGGCGGTACAAAAAAAAATTAAGAAGTGCACATTTCAGACTCAGCCTATAGTGCAGTTAAACCATGGCTTAATATTTTCTTTTTTTCAAGTTTGCTGTGAACATAGAAGTCAGGCCTCTTATTTAAAAAACAATGAACCGTAACAGGTTACCAATAAAAGGTAAGCCACGCTCTCCCTTCGCTACACACTATGAAACAGTTAAAAATAAATGGAAAGAACTGCATTCGATGAGCCCTTGTCAGTGGACATGCCAGTCCTTTAGGTATGCGGGAGAAGAATAAAATAATTATTACACATTAATCTACCTAATGAGGTACTGATACTGATCACCTCAACCAAATCTAATTTAATGAAAAAAAGTATAAAAACCAGTGCTGTAGTCATCGCTGTCCTGTTGCAATAGGACCAGCAGGATGGCAGTAATAGTGCTAGTAATAATTAAAAAGTAAAAAAAATTGTACTGTACACGCCAAAAGAGTTAAAAAGAAAGGTTTTGAGTGAGGAAAAGAAGGGTTCTATTCTGGTTTTACTGGCAGATGCACTGTAAACCTGAAGAAGTTCAAAGTACTTAAAACTTTTGATGTAACCGATTACAATTTGAGTACATAGTATATATTTTTAAGTGAACTTAACTTAAAAATTATACATCGGCTATACTGATTTATTTTGTTATCATTTTCATAATTTTTAAGTTCTCTGAACTCATATTATTCCAAAATCGTCCAGGATTTTGCCTCGTCGGATTTTTGTGTTTCTCTGGGTCTTTCACAAAATAGTTATTACGCCCTTACAAGTTTTTAAAAGGGTATCTTGTTACGTTCCAACTTCTTGCACAAGCTCTTACTGTAAAGAGAACTGTCATTGGTCGACCGCCTTCCCAGTGTTGCCAGATGTACATTTACATCTGTGATTTAGCAGATGCATTTATCCAAAGCGATTTACAAGGAATTTTGCGTTTATAGATCAGGAGCAGTATAGGGGTTCACACTTACAGTGCCCTCCACAACTATTGGCACCCCTAGTGAACAGGCTATAAAAAAATATGTCTTTGCTGTTAATCCTCTTGGTTTTTCATTCATATACATACATATACACTTGGTAAGGAGGAGTGGGGAATCGAACTAGCAACCTTCCAACCTCTCTATTACTAAACGACGCCTCTACCTTAAGTCTGCTGTCTTGCTCTCATCACAAGATCTCTGCAATGGTGTTCTCAACGATGTTGATGACGTCAGATACTACAAAATATGAGTAATCAGGCTCAAACAAATACATTCCAATACAATTAAAACGTCTTCATTTGCTCAGAAAACTAATACATTTAAAGTTGGGTCAACTAAATACCAGGTTTTAAGTACTGAATACATAATGTTAATAAGTTAGTAAAATGATTGGGTTTACAGTGTGGAAGTGAGCGTCAGGTTGCTTCAATCCTTAAAATTTCAAAGCCGGAGGTTCAGAAGAACAAGGTCAGGCATCAGACATTAGGGACAACAAAGCTTCAGACCGGCACTGGACGAAAATTACTCTGTATTCACTAGGATGACCGCCAACTCTTGAATGTTTTGAATGTTGAATTTGAATGTCACTTAACAACCATAGGATAACATCAAGTGACCTCCAAAAACAATGGAAAACGGCCGCCGGTTAAAAACAGGCTCCTAGGGTCAGGCCTGAAGTCGTGCAAAGCTAGGAAAAAGACCGATTTGAATGTCACTCAACAACCATAGGATGACATCAAGTGACCTCCAAAAAAAATGGAAAACGGCCGCCGGTTAAAAACAGGCTCCTAGGGTCAGGCCTGAAGTCGTGCAAAGCTAGGAAAAAGACCTTCATCAACGAGAAGCAAAGAAGAGCCAGGCTGAGGTTTGCAAAAGACAATTAAATTAAATGTAAATCAAGGTTATTGGACAAAATATAGATTTCTGAACTCTTGGTTAAAACATTACTATTCTGTTGTTTAAAAATTATTATGAACTTGTTTTCTTTGCTTTATACATGATATGAAAACACTTTTTGTTTGTTCTTTTTACCAGTTGTCATTTTCTGCAAATAAATTATCTAAATAACAATATTTGTATTTGAAATTTGGCAGAATTTTTTTTCATTGAATTTTCTCAAACACATACCAATAAAGAGTAAAACCAGAGAAACTGAGTCTTGTGTTCGTATCCTGTATGCGGTGTGTCCAAAGTATTTTAAAAAAAGTTTCCTATGTGGGATCAGGCACCTGGAAATGCATTTATCAAAAAGATATGGATCCAAAATAGCCCCTTCTCCCCCACTCAAATGGCTCCATCGCCTTAACAACTTGCCCACCTCGTCTGCATCGCCTATGTTTATCTAGATCTAGAGATTTTGGGGTTGGGTTTCTGAAAGTGAGACTGGTTTTATCTGCTTTTCACTCAAACGTGTTTGTAGAGGTAATAGAAGAGTTTTGCCGATTCTGGTGGAAAATATTGCCACCTAGTGTTTTTGTGCACAGTTGCACTTTATGCTCATGGTCAGAAGGCTTTGTTAATTTCCCATTTTTCAAAACATATTCTATCAACTATGTCCCAAGAAAGAATGTATTACTCTGCACAAACTATGTGCCAAGTATGTACTATGTGCAAATACATGATGTTATACTATGTAAACATAAAAGCAAGGAAATGTGTGTTTGGTAGATTATTTCTTTGTTGTAACAATGCTTCTTGGCAATATATCTTATACCGTTGGAAAGCCTGTTTATTTCCCTTTTAAATGGTGCCACATCTGTAAGGAAGATTCATTTGGGGGATGATCAGCAGAGCTGAGTATGTGGGTTGCGTCCATGAAAATCTTGCAAAAAATTGCTAGATGCTAGACAGTTTATTCTTATGTTGGTATTCACTCTTGTTTTGAGTTGTTTGGTGGACTGGATGATTGAACACTCGACCAGTAACAAGGAACAAACAAGACATATTGGCAATTTAGCACTTTATTCATTTAATACAGCCTCATGAGCGGGTGGAAGATCCATACGCAGCCACAACAGCCTGGCACCACCTCCTCAAGCTGGTCAACAACCTGGTCACACATTGCTGTGGGATGGCATTTCATTCCTCAACCAAGAGTCGTTGCAGATCAGCCACAGCACGCCCAAGCTAATACCAAAAGTGTTCAATTGGGTTGAGGTCTGGACTCATGGCAGGTCATTCCATTCTCTCCCTGATGGTGTATTAAATAATAAAGTGTACAATTTCGAATATTTCTTGTTTGTTCCCTGTTACTGATCGAGAGTTCAATCATCCAATCCAACAAACAACTCAAAACAAGAGTGAATACCATCAGGAGAATAGGAGAATTTTGGCACATTTTTCAAGGGGAAAACACACATATTCAGCTGTGCTGCTCATCCCATAAATGCATGTTCCTTACAAATGTGGCACCATTCAAAAGGGAATTAAACAGGCTTTCCAACGGTATACGATGTATTGCCAAGAAGCATTGTTACAACAAAGAAATAATCTACCAAACAAATGTCCTTACTTTTTGTGCTATGTTTATAACTACGTGTCAACAAGTGATGGATTATTAGTAATGCATTAGTGTCGTACAGAAATGGCAATGACACTAATTTGCCCTCAAATGAGCCCAGGAATGTTGACTTACAGATTCCTCCTCTATTTTGCTGCTTCCTGTTAAAATTATACAGAGAACTGGATGCTGCCAGTTTTATGAGACCTGTTATGAATGGACGGAAGACCCAACACAGCACATTGCTTTCATCTACACATATCACAACCACAGATAGGCCCTTTTCAGGATAGATTTCAGGCCCTTTTGTGATACCTATAACTCACATCCAGACTAGGGCATTTCATCTGTTACAGATATGTTTTGAAATACCATATTGTTACAATGTTTTTTTAAGTAGTGATGTAGGATCTTTTCCTTTAAAGCTTAATGAGTCCAGATTTTACAGATCTGTGTAGATATCACAACCTGGTGCCTGTTGAGATTTGGCAGCAAATTAGTCCTGGGTTGTTGCTTTCTGACCAGCTCGTCACTTTCTTTGAATGGGCCTGTAATTACAAGTCCAGTTTGTGACTGTGCTTCTCACAATTCAGGTCACACAAGGACAGAAGCCATCCATACATTTCAGAGGTTATTTGGTATTCCCAATGAACTTCCTCCATTGGCTGTGTATGTGTTAGTTCCTCGACCAGTCTGACAACAGGACACTTAAAGTGACCTCTGCAAGCAAAGGTCAACCCTGGGTGGGGCGTTGCACTGGATTCCAAGTCCAATGCATTACCAATTCTGTGTTACAACACCTTAACTCATTAAAGTGTATAAAGCTTTGTACAGTGTTGATCTTATGCTGTTGAGTAGTTGCAAACAGGGCGTTCTGCTCTTCTTTTTTTCAATTCTTATTTTACCATTTAAGAAATAAATTCACAATGTCAGCATTTTTTGAAGAGGAATTGACTCTGAGTTAGCTGTGTTGATACAGGTTCCCAAAGGTCAGGGCTGTTGACAGTACCAACAACCCAGAAAGTTAGCAGAAAATTGAAAAGTCTTGACCAGGAAAAGTACAAAATAAGCAGGGTCGTATTACTGCTGGCTTGCTTGACCATTCGTCAGCTCACTCAGAGACAGCTGGAGCCATAGGGAATGACAGGGGGAATGAAGAATGGAAGAGAGAAGAGACGAGAGAGAAAAGGTCATTGCACAGACTCTGGGAGAGAGGGAGAGGGAGAGAATAGAAAGACAGGCGTATATAGGCGTGTGTGTGTGTGTGTGTGTGAATGTGACTGTACACATGGCCTGATTATATGTGTGATCAGGGTAGGATGCCAAAAAGAACCGCAACGAAACTTAATTTTATAAATCCCTGCGTTATGTAACAGTTGTGCCAGTTCAGTTTTATGCAGCAGAAGATTACTCAGGATTATACACAAATCCTATTCAACATCCTCAATGTGTGCTGTCAGACACATCACAGCTATGACAAGAATAAAATGATTTCTGCGCTTTGAACCATACAATTCTCTACACTGCTGCAGCAACCTTTGCTGTTACAGTCGGCAAGATAGACCAGGCTTGCTTGCAGCTCTTGAGCACTGGACATGTTTAAGTATCCGAATCACCTTGTCCTTTTTAGAATCCCAGCGACAGTGAGACACACCAGGTTTGTGCTGTGTGTGGAAGCAAATCAGATCCTACAGCGGACACCCGCGGCATGTCAGAGGGTATCTAACTCAACATGCCAAGCCCACGTTTGAAGCCTGTCTGCCGGAGTCACCACAACACACACACACACACGCACCCACGCTCACAGCTTGCATATGCTTCCTGCTGCCACGACTGACTCAACAAGTAATATGCCGACACACACAGATTAAACATGTGCCACTTGCCACGCTGTTCAGATCTGATATTTATACCACTCTAGTTTAAATGTGCCTCTGCACTCAAACTTAAACAGTAACTATCCCCTGATTATTTCTTCTCTCTCCCCCCCCCTCTTTCTCTTTCTCTTCCCCGTTCTCTCCACCCCCTGACCCACCCTCTCTGGCCATCATCTTACCACTCTGACAAAACTCCTGTCACAAGTCTCCAGTGGCCACTTTTCTTAGTTCACAGACACGTTGTCATTACCACGCTCTCCTCTCCACACATCAAAATGCCTGAGTCTCAGTCGCCTGTTCCAGCCCAATGTCAGGCTCCAAAAGCAGAGATGGACAAATGGTGAGTAATAAGACGTTTTTAGTCATCAATTAGAATCATCCAGCTAAATGTAAATGTAAATTCATAAAATGTTAATCTGAATCATCTATGTGGTTGAGGTTGTGGAGTACCTGGAGGCTTGTGAAGTTGGCGTGTTCAATCAATCTAGTACAGATGTTCAGTTCTCCTGTTTCCAACCCTAGATGAAATATAGTTTTTATTATTTCATGCCTTTTCCATTATTACATGGTACTAACAGTTAACAAAAATAGACATAGTATGACTGCACATTACACTGAATACTTGACTTTCCATAATGTTGAACATGGCTTGCGTAGTTAGTTTAGTTGGTTTTAGATGACTTAGTAGCTAAATCAGAGTTGGAGAGTCCAAGCACATGGTCTGACTGCTGTAGGGGGTTGTGAAGGCACAAACATGATGATGCAGGTGGAAAAAGCATTGCAGATAGCCCTGGTGTTGCTAGCACACTCTTGTGAAACACCATCACCAACACAAAGTGAAACATGCTATGAAACTGGTGATTGTGAATATCTCAGGGAAATTGAGTTACAATACAAATGCATGATAGAATGCAAATGGATCATTTCGATTCTGCCAGGGTATTTATTTTATTCATGCAAAAAAATTGCCAGGGTATAAGAATTACGTCTAACTATTGCAAAGCTCCAAATACTTAAACAAACTCCAGCAAGTGGTTGGAAGAGAATGACTTACTTAATGCTAAATACTTACTTATTGTACAAAAGGTCAAACAGAAAAGGTCACACCGTCATATGGTGTCCTAACTCCAATAATCAAATTAGTGGGTATAGAGTCTTTGTTTTGGTAGTTGAATATAAAAAATAATTGTGAGTAGTCTGACATTTTGTGCCATTTTTGAAAAATAACCTCCTCATAGTAGGATCAGGACACATGGTGTGTAGACACTCCAGTAATGCAGTTACCACTGAGAAGCTATATGCCATAGATTACACATAAAACAAAAGTTGGTGATCTCTCTCCAACCCTCATGCCAATAGCAATTTATCCCAAATTATTCTTCAGTGTCATTTGCACGCACATATCAACCCAACCCAGGATGTCTTCAGCAGAGATGAATCATGTCAAGACATTTTTAAGACAGATATGGAAATCTTTTTGGAATATTTAAGAATGTGCGCTCAGATGGAAGATAGCAATTAATGTGTTATTGGAGTATTGTGAGACGTATGATGACTACCCCTGATGTGTGGATGGCATTCAAGACGAGGGAGCTCTGTGTGACCACTAGTTGTGCTGCCATTTCCTGGCAAAGTGTATTGGCCACGTATATGTGCTCACATATTAATAGCATGTTACCAAAATAGCCCTCACATGTGTAACCTATGGGTTGGAGTGTGACAAGTGACCCAATGGGAGCCATTGAAATGCCCAGTTCATGTTTCTCGCCCTGCCTGACCTCCAGCAGCGGCCTACCCCCAACCCCCCTCCAGGCTGTATGGTGTTAAGTAGCTGTGCTCATGAAGACATGGCAGGGCCCGCTGACCTTACTGGGTTCAAAGGTCAGCTGTGTTACAGTAGGAGAGTGAAATGACTGTAGAACACGCATGACAGTGCCGTACGCACACATGTACCATGTGGTGTAAGGCCTTTGTTGACATATGACAATGCAAAGTGACCAAGTAAGTAGCACCTTTACATGTAAAGGTCAGTTGAGCCGCACTGTCCAGCCATATTGTGCCTTCCAGCCTCGGACTGTCCAGCTCACTACAGAGAAAATAATCTGGTTTGGCTTTCATGCCCTTGAGGTATTAGCACTAGACAAATCAGCAACTAGTGGGTCTAAAATAAATTGTGCTGATTACTGAAATACTTGAAGCAATAGGTTCGCTGCAGATGACTGGTCAGCATGCTTCCACGTGAGGAACCATGGCCTCCTCCTTTGAGCGGCTGGCAGTATCTTAACTCCTTGGCATTTTGTCAACGCAACCCCCCATCCCTGCCTCCGCACACACACTTTCTGCACTTCTCTGCTGGAGGTAAAATGAGTAACGTGTGTTGTTTCCCAGCGTCCAGGGGAAAGGAGCAGAGGGCTGTAAGGACCTCATTGAAGCCTTCCAGTCCTGTGTGAAAAGTTCTGCTTCGTGAGAAGGTCATCTTTCCACATTGCAAGTAGGTGAATGTGCAGACTGATTGTCTGTGATATCATTTCAAAGTCAAAAGTCAAAGTCAAAAGTAATTTGGGTCTTTAGTAGCTGTCAAGCGTTCTTGCTGGTTTGTTGTTTTATAACAAGACCGTTTTTGTTTGGGTGGCTGCTAACCACAATTGGTTATGATAACTAGTCATTAATTATATGATTATTCTTTCATAAATAGCTGTATTCAATCCATATAATATTTGTCCAAAATATTAAAGAGTCCATACTGAAGTTGAGTTCATAATTCAGACCGACAATAACTCAGTTAATTGAGTTAATAACCCACCGGCTTCAGTTTAATGTTAGAATACAAATTTGATATTGAAAATAAATTGGTATGTATAGGCCTAAGTGAAACTTGTATATCTAGGGAACCATAGTGTAACAGGCTTTGTATGCTTTCCAGTTAGCTTTCAGATTAGATCAGTAAAGTTTACATTAAGTTATTACGATATTGCAATACGTGTATATAATCTCTCTCTTTCCCCTCTCACATGCACAGAGGTCCATCATTTTGATTTTGAGGGGTTGAGTCTACCAATTTCCCAGCATTCCCTAATGCACATTGCACTGGACTAAACCATCTTTGGGACTGGAGTGGGGGTGTTGATCTTCAGGAGGCCATGGGAAGGCCCCTCTTAATCCTGCAATACCTTGTTTGTGTCCCTGATACAGTTCATGTATATATGTGCCAAACATTTTGATTTTAAATGTAAACTTGTCTGTGTACATGCACTGTACATGTCATTGAATTATTAATGAAGTTTATGCCCTTGCAGTTAGTGAATTACAATTCAGAACTATATGTCTTTTATTAGGGTGTCTGGTTCAATGATAATAAAATAATTAAAACAATCTCAACTGTTACTAAACACACACGCACAGAGAGAGAGAGAGAGAGAAGGAGAGACAGAGAAATGAGAGAGAGAGAAAAAGCCTACTTTAGATAGCAGATTGAAGGGGGAAAAAACGTAAACTTGACAGTTATGCAGCTCAGGGATGTTGCGGATTAACCAACAATTCATGGCAGGTGATCTGTACTGCCACGTGTCGCCTGAGATTAAGGCGGCTGAATAGCCAACGAAAAAAAGAAACTGAGATGGACCAACATGCCTCACGATGATACAAGAATAATACCACAGAAAAGTGGATTACGGCAAGTTTAAGCCCGAATATTGAGAGGTAAGGCGGAGACCGCGGAGCCAAACAGTAAAGCGCATTTAAGAGCGCGAGAGGGAGGGGACACTGGGATGGAGAGGGAGTGGGACCCGGATGCTGATGCGAATGAGGAGAAGGAAGAGGGGAGAGAAAACAACGATTTACTGGAAGGGGGCATACAAAACGAAGAAGTATTTTTTCTTGCACGCCTTTTGCATATTGAGGGACTCTTGTAAATTGATATCAACGGACTTATTGCCCATATCTTCAGAAGACAAAGCTCCATGAATGAAATCAGACCCGGCGAAGGAGGACACGGCAAAGGAGAGAGCGAGGGAAGATGCTGTGATACGCTCGTAGGGAGGGATAGAGCGAAAGGGAGGGGGAGGGTGCATCGCTAAAGATGGTTGTTTTGCCAGAAACAAACGTATCCCCTGATAAATCCTCTATAATGAGCCATGGTGGGAAAGCATGTACTCTAGTACAAGAACGAAACTTTACTGTGGTAATATTTTGACATATCTTTGAAAAATGATTACAGAAATATAAGCGAGGTCAGCTAGAGAGGATGTGGGGAGGACTTGTTTGTTTAACAAAAAGGGTAGCATGCTGGGTCCCTCACCTGTAATATAGGCCTAGCACCGGGTGCATATTTGACTTGTCTTTAAATAACCCTCAACCTAAACTGAATCGTCCATATTACTGTTGTAATTCACCGGATGAGAGGAAGTAAGGGAAACACGCTGATGAAATAGATACAATTGTGGCAGGAAAAGTCAGTGGATAAATCGTCCTGGAACGTTTGAATGCGTATTCGAAGCATTACCTGTACTGTTGTCATAACTCACATAACCTTACAACTCGCTTGCTTAGATTTCCTGTAGAATAGATGTATATGGCATAGCATTGACTGAGTGAGCGAGATAAATGGTCCGATTTGACATCATCGAGATACGACTCAGCCATTAGCCTACTAGTAGCTATTAGTAGCCTTCTTCTGTGTCTCATTATTTTCCAAAGCATGGCATAGCAAATCTTACACCTCTATTATCCACCATGCTTTCACGATTGCATATCCTGACCCTATTCTGTCAAATAGATAGGCTATAATGAAACAGTTGCTCTCGTAGACGAACCGCACCTCTAATATTTCAACACTTAGCTGTTAGATAGACTGTTTCCTATCAAACTGCACAACGTAGGCTAACGAAATAGGCCCAGAGTAGTCAGATGTCACCTAATACAACCGAGGCGAAATCACCTGCCATCTGAAATAGCCTAGGCTACACCGGTTCCCTACCCGACAGTGGGACAGACAGTTCATGACTATCAGCGCGGTGAATTTAAGTACTAACCACAGTAGTTATAATCCGCCGCACCGGTCATTATGTCGAGTAAGGAAATGTCAGTGACCCAGTCTGCTCAGTATGTTGGGCCATTCAGACTGGAGAAGACCCTGGGAAAGGGACAGACAGGTAGGATATAATATGTATCAGTACATATTAGTATTTATATGATGGATTGTCATAATCTAATATTTACTTTCAAAGAAGCATTTGAGAAAGTTTTATAAAATGTGTTTTTCTGTCTGCCTGCCTCTTCTTGCATGCATGTTGTGTGTGTTTGTGTGTGTGATGAGAATAGGTCTGGTTAAACTCGGAGTCCACTGCATAACAGGACAGAAAGTTGCTATTAAAATAGTCAACCGAGAGAAGCTCTCTGAGTCGGTGTTAATGAAGGTAGGAAAGGAAGCATACTATGCAAACAGCTTCTGACTTGGTTTCATCACTTTACAATCTATGGACACTTTTAACCTCCTGATTTTTTTACTTGTCTTACAACTGATACTAATTACCATTCCTACCACTGCTCTGTTGACATAGTATTGATGGCACAATAACTGCTAACACACTGGCAAAGTGATATTAAATGGCATTTATGATGGAGTGTGGCTAAATACACATGTAGCAATACTCACAACGCTGCACTAAATTATATATGTGTATTTCTCTTTTTTTCCTACTCCTAACTTATCTTGTGTACTGCTCTCTCTTTCTCTCTCTTTCTATGTGTAGGTGGAGAGAGAGATTGCCATACTGAAACTGATAGAGCATCCCCATGTGTTGAAACTGCATGATGTTTATGAGAATAACAAATATTTGTGAGTCCTTTAATCCCTATCTATTTACCTATCTATCTGTCTGTCTGTCTGTCTGTCTGTCTGTCTGTCTGTCTGTCTGTCTGTCTGCCTGTCTTTCTGTCTGTCTGTCTGTCTGTCTGTCTGTCTGTTTGTCTCTCTGTCTGTCTGTCTGCCTGTGTTTCACCAATGTCACTCTCTGTCTGTCGTTTCATGTACTCTCTCCTTTTACACAGATATCTGGTCCTGGAGCATGTATCGGGTGGGGAGCTATTTGATTATTTGGTGAAGAAAGGAAGACTGACACCCAAAGAGGCCAGAAAGTTCTTCAGACAAATAATCTCCGCCCTGGACTTCTGCCACAGCCACTCTATCTGGTGGGAAGCAGAGACATATTTGTATAATATGTCATGTCATACCAAGCAGACAGTGCTGTACATTTACTATAAATGCCTTTAAGTGTTAAATCTCTCATACAGTGGGTGTTACAATCGGTACAATGTGAATGGGTATTGCAGTGTATTGGCTCTGTGGTTTGTTGGTAATGGGTCACTTTTGGAATGATTATTCTGTCTCTGTGTTCAGTCATCGAGACCTGAAGCCAGAGAATCTGTTGCTGGACGAGAAGAACAATATCAGGATCGCTGACTTTGGTATGGCCTCACTGCAGGTGGGGGAGAGTCTGCTGGAGACCAGCTGTGGGTAAGTTTAGTAGGTGTGTGTGTGTGTGAGAAAGAGAAAGAGAGAGAGTGTCTCTGCATGTTTTTTATATGGTTAATGTGTATGCGTAAGTGTGTGTGGGTGTGTGGCTTCACGTACCAGTGATTATTTTTAGTGTTTCAAGAGAAACACTGGAGACAAAAGAGAGTTCCATTCCAGAGTGGACTGACAAGCACTTGGGGAGTCGTGTAATCCAGCCTCTGTCCATTACCGTACTTATGTGTGCTAATCTCTTCCAGCTCTCCACACTACGCCTGTCCAGAGGTTATAAGGGTAGGTCTCTTTGTAATTAGATGATGACACAATTCAATTCCACCTTTAGTGGGTTGTACTGCTCAGTCAGTGATTTGCTCTGCCTGTTGGAGGGGCGATGGGAATGTTATATGCTGACATTGCTCGGTTCTGTCTCAGGGCGAGAAGTACGATGGTCGCCGGGCAGACGTCTGGAGCTGTGGGGTCATACTTTTCGCACTGCTGGTGGTGAGGAAACGTATTTACCTCTAACGGCTAAAGGCTTCAGTTTAAACCAACAGCTTGGTCATCAGAAGCAGCTGACCTCAGAATGGAATGTGCAAAAAAATGATTTGATCTGTGTTGAAGTCATGCTAAGTTTGATTACCTGTGGCATCTATATGTTTATGTATAATCTTTGTGGCATTACAATGCTATAACTCAAGGCTGATTTTATATTCCCACATTTTGCATTTTGATGACATTGGTAATGAGCTCAAAACAATTAATGTCATCATTTCAGATTTTCATGCAGGTAATCACTTCTCTCTCTATCTCTCTCCTTTCTCCCCACTATCCCTCCCTTTCTCCCTACCTCCTTCTCCTCTCCTGCCCCTGACCCCATACATGTGTGTGTTGGTGTAGGGCGCGCTCCCCTTCGATCATGACAACTTGCGGCAGCTGCTGGAGAAGGTGAAGAGCGGGGTGTTCCACATGCCTCACTTCATTCCGCCCGACTGCCAGGCTCTGCTGCGGGGCATGATCGAGGTCGACCCTGAGAAGAGGCTTACGGTGAGGTTCCTGTCCCCCAACAAACCTCAGTCTGAGCACCAGGGGTGCATCCCCTAAAAGCGTTGTTGAATAACTACCACTGTTAAATGACACTTGGAAGCGCAGTCTAGACCTCTCATTCATTTACCTTATTTAGGTTTACGCAGACAGGCGTGTATGTTAATGCAAGCATTTTAGCACGTGTGCTCACAATGTAGTGCTGTAGATTTTGACTCACTTATGTGAACTGTATATTAAAAGCTTCACATGCAGGTTGTGCACTACCTAGACTGAGAACCCAAAGATTGCATGCTTATAGTTATGGGAGCTTTATCCTTCCAGCCGCGATACATACGTATATTTGAGGCCAGAGGCTGCCTTTTGCTTCAGGCAGTCTGGCCATGACCTGGTTTACAGCGACCACGCCAGAGAGAGTCCTAGACTCAGCATCAGCTACACGCCTACTTTCCTCAGTGTTGCAAAATACTAGTAGAGAGCTTTCGTCAGTTTGAGTCATTTCTTCCTGTCTGATATTGTGAGCTTCACTTCGTACAGAGGAGCACACTCATACCATTCTGCTACCAGAATGAAGATGAATTTTGCTACTTTTACCTGCCACTGAGAAACATATTATTGCAGGTGTAGGAGGATTGGCATATACCTGATTATACTGGCATTAGTTTACTAAGTAATTAGTGCCATGGGAATTAAACTACTGTATTAAGTGAAGTTAGTCATCATTTTGTTATTATAATGGGTATTTCTCATTAGTATCATTATTATTGTAGAGTGGCACATCATTTCAATACCTCATTAATGAGAATGGGATTGGGATGGGACACCATTAAATAAGACACCATTGAAATACATTGCCCTCTGCACATGTACTGTATTTGGTAATACCTACGTATATGACCACTATTGTACAGAGCGGCAAACAGCGCCATCTGCTGCTGAGTAAGAGGCATTACTAATCACGTTTTCTCTCCCCTCTTGCAGTTAGATGCCATAATGAAGCACTCCTGGTATCAGTAAGTGGCAGTTACGATTTCAATATATTCATTGATCCCCCTTTTCTCTCTTTTAATCTAATCTAGTTATGGCTGTTATGAATCTGTGTGTATTTACAAATGTGTATGTACTGTATGTCTGTCTGCTTGTGTTAATGTGTCATGATCGTGTGTGTGTGTGCGTGTGTGTGTGTGTGTGTTTGTGTGTGTGTGTGTGTGTGTGTGTGTGTGTGTCTGTGTGTGTGTGTGTGTCTGTGTGTGTGTGTCCAATGTGTGAATGCCCACACCTATGTGCTCACGCGTGTGTGTGTGGTTCATCCAGAGCGGGTCGTAGCGAGCCCTGTCCGGAGCTGCCAACCCCTAGGCGAGTGTGTGTGCCCCAGATCGTCTCTCTGACCGAGCTGGACCCAGATGTACTGGAGAGTATGTACTCACTGGGCTGCTTTAGGGACCGCCACAAACTCACCAAGGACCTGCAGTGTGAAGAGTGAGTGACCTCTGCCCCTCTGTCATCCTCCATCTGTTTCCCTCTCTCTCTCTCTCTCTCTCTTTCTCTCTCTCATATCCTTTAGTCCTTCAGTTATGTCTTTGTCAGACTTCTCCCTATATCTCTATGTCTCACTCTCTACCTCTAACGCCGGTGATTCAAGAGTGAGAAGCTTCTCTCTTTCCATTTCTCTCTCTCTCTGTTCTTTTTTCTCCTTGTCCTGCATGCTCTGACATTCTCTTTTTGAAGCGCCAGGAGAGAATAACTTGAGTCATCTGCACGTCAAACCAGGCAGTGCTGTCAGACTTTGTGACAGACTGGATCTATATTTAATACAGATCTATTTCATATAGATTTAATACTAATCTTGTTCTATATTGCTTGTAATTTATCTCTGTAGTAATGATTCATTATTTAAATTTGTAATATGGTGTTTTGGTTTTGATAAAGACTTCCAAACGTAAGTAGTATATTATGATCTAAAATGTGTGATGTGAAATATTTTGAGGTGTATTGTCACACAAGAAATGGTTTCATCTGTTTGGAGAACTCCAGTTGTAGTCAGTGGAATTTAGTCTTCATGCTCAGTCCAAAAAAAGTAATATTCAGTCCAGAAAACTGACCTCGTCTGTCGTCTTCCATTTTAGAGAGAATCAAGAAAAGATGATCTACTACCTGCTCCTGGACCGCAAAGAGCGCTACCCAACCTATGAAGATGAGGATCTGCCACCCAGAAATGATGCAGGTGAGTCTAGATCTTCTAAAGGAACTAGTGACAATCAGTTCTCTTTGTTTTCTGAACCCGTGTGCACTGCACTATGGATAGGCGCCTTTCCACAGAACTCGTGAGATTTTAAAGTGCCTAGAATGTTAAATATGAAAGTCCCACTGCTCGTTTTTTTTTTTTTGGTTTTCCGACACGGTGCAGGAACTCCTGGATCTACATGTCAACGTGCTCTTAGATTGGGGCGTGAATTCCAAGCATGACAAAATAATGATACAGCCTATTTCTCCAGCGGCAGCACCAACATTAGACCATTAAACATGGCAATTTTCTAGATAACGTTAGGATTATCCCAAGGTCGAGTTGAATTTTGCCATAAAGTAACATTAAATTAAATGGCTTCATGGCAGCTGTAATTACTTGATAAATGAAGATACCACCACCACTATTTAAAGCCTATATTTCAGTTTACGTTTTGCCCATTGTTCTGTCAGTGAAGATAACCTGAACAACTGTGAGCTATAATTAATTTTGCTATGGCTATTCACCATGTAACCCCCGGAAACAGTCCTGTTGATGCAGTCCTATATAATGCTATTGTAATCTGCATCTAACTGTGTGTGTCATCTCATGGATTTGGTGAAGTAAGAATGATTATTAATGAGACGTGTGTTTATATTTGTATGTGCGTCTTACTGGCGTGTGCCACTGTGGTGAGTGTGTTCGTGTGCTTGTGTGTGTTTAATGTGTGTGTGTGTGTGCACCCTCCCACAGATCCTCCCCGTAAGCGCGTGGACTCCCCTATGCTGACGCGCAGCGGCCGCTGCAGGCCTGAGAGGAAGAGCCTGGAGGTGCTGAGCGTGACGGAGCAGGGCTCACCCACACCCCCACGCCGGGCCCTGGACACGTCCGCACACAGCCAGAGGTGGTGTACACACTCAAATATACACACTCAAACAAACACACACACACACACACACACACACACACACACGCACTCCTGCACACACAAACACACACACACACACACACGCTAACTCTCTCTCTCTGACACATATACACACATACATATCTTCACACACACACACACACACACACTGGCGTACACTTCCACTGAAGTGTACGCTTCCACTGAAACAAACATAATCTTGACAGTAAGTTCTAGTGTAAGTAAGATGACCCCAGGCAACACATACACATACAATCACATATGTGTCCTCATATGCAAAAACACATACACACTCACTAATATTACATAAGACATACTCATAATGACTACTGTATTGTTATTGTGAAATTATCGTGTGCATAATACACACACACGCACCCACTCGGGTACACGCATGGTATGAGTAATGGCAGTTAAAGTTCCGCACAGTCAGCAGTCATACATGTTTGATTCAGGGTCTCTTGTTTTGTCCCTTTGTAGGTCTCGTTCCGTCAGCGGAGCGTCCACCGGTCTCTCCTCCAGTCCGCTGAGTAGCCCCAGGGTGAGAACCTGTTGGTCGTCCGTTTTTTTTCTTGGCAATCTAGTTTTACAACACACCAATGAACATGATTACGTTTCTGTAAATTAAATGCTTAGGTTCAGTGAACTCCAGTGAACTTGCTGAGTGATTGTGCTGTGCAATGAAACAATGCTGTGCTATTTCTCGTGCTGTCCTCATAAACCTTGACACGTTTTCTTGAGGAACCATCACACCAGAGCACCTTCCCCCCTAATGTCACATGACATGTCCTTGAGTGATCACTCTGACTCTTGTCCAGAAACACAAATCCGCCTTTAGTCACGCTAACAAAGCCCTTCCCTAGTCACGCTTCACGCTCACATACACAAGACCATCCATGACTTCTCTTTTCATGTCACACTGCCGTCTCATAACCCATTACCATTGCTTTCTCTTTCTCCATCCTCCACTCCTTCACCACACTCCCTCCCCCTTTTCTTCCTCTCCATCTCACCCCACCTCACCCCCAACCAGAGCCCTGTCTTCACCTTTAGCCAATCAGAAGTCGCCACGGCCACCAAACCAGGAAGTGGCATCGGTGGAATTGGAGGCAGCGGTGGTGGTAGTATTGGTGGCAGTGGTGGCCTTGGCAGCAGCAGCACCACGCCCCGCCCCGTCCGCTTGCACGATCCCCAAAAAACGCAAACCCTGCCCCACAAGGCTCCCCCCGAGCGCCCCCTCCTGCAGTCCATGAAGTCCCTCCCCTTGCACAACCCCCCGTCCCGCTCGCCCTCCCCGTCCCCGCTGCTGTCTCCGCTCCCCCGTTTCCTCTTCCTACCCTCCCCCTCTTCCGTTCTCAAGTCGGTGACTAAGACCCTGTACCCCCTGTCACAGGTGACGCCCCAGGGCTCCCCCCTGCCCACCCCGCTGGGCACGCCTGTGCATCACCCCCAGCACCCCCCTCCCACCCCTCCCTCCTCTTCCTCCTCCTCCTCTTCCTCGCGTGCTGAAGGAGGGGGGGGCGTGGGCTCCCTCTCCCTCACCCCGCCCTCCAGCCCCGGAGGGGGCGGCGGCATGTCGGCCAGCAGCTCCGCCCACTGGAGGACCCGCCTCAACTCGTTCAAGAACAACCTGCTGGGATCACCCCGCTTCCACCGGCGCAAGCTCCAGGGTGAGGGAACCAGGGAGCTGCCACACGGTACCTCCAGGAAAGATACATGACATTAAACATCTATCTTTCTACTATTAAACAAGACTCAACATGCTTTCCCACACAATAAACGTGCCTAGCATTACTGGATACATTAGCCAGGAGCTGTAGAATTCAATTTAGCCAGCCTTGTGGTTAAAAATTACTGTATTTATACATGAATCATAATTTCCGAAATTGGCGGGATAATACATTTAATACATTTTGACAGTCATGGTATGCGAAACGATTATTCTAAATGGGTTATTATGACATACAAACACACCATGTTAAGTACCTGATTGTACCTATGTGGATTTTAATTAGCCTTTAATCAGCGATTTGATATTCATTCTCATTCTGAGATGTACACATCTGGTGCTATTTCTGATGTGTTTTTCCACACGGTAGCTCACATTGTTTATGTTCAGTGTTCCAGATACAAGTCTTAAGGCGCCCTGGCTAATATTGCCGGGTTTAATTTATGGCTTGAGTGTAGCGCTGTTTATGTAGATTAATGGTGTTCAGCACCAGCTGGCCCAGTATACTCTGGGTTCAGCTATTGAATTAGTGTAGCTTTAAATGAATGATGCTGTTTTGTTTTCCTGTATTTTAATTATGTCAGCAATTAGTGTCACTTAACACACTGTGCTAGAAAATGGCGTCTGTCTGTGTGGATTATGGAACTGTTTTGCTTATCTGCTATAACTATGGATATTTCTGACAGTACCCACCTCAGAGGACATGTCCAGTTTAACACCAGAGTCCAGCCCAGAGTGAGTGGCACACACACACGCATACGCCCACGCACACGCACACGCACACGCACACGCACACGCACACGCACACGCACACACACACACACACACACACACACACAGATACACATACTCTCTCACACACTCACTCTCACACACACACACATGCGCCCAGATACTCTTACAGAAATGCACACATATCCTCACACACACATGTACAGATACACACATACAGCCACTATAAATTCAAGTTTTACAGATTACATCTTCGACTTAATGTTTGTCAGGCTGGCGAAGAGGTCATGGTTCGGGAACTTCATCAGTCTGGAGAAGGAGGAGCAGATCTTTGTGGTGATCCGAGACAAACCGCTCAGCTCTATCAAGGCAGACATCGTTCATGCATTCCTATCAGTGGGTGCCTCACTTTATCTGTTTCCTTCTGTCTGCCAACCACTATCTGTCCCTGTTCCCCATCCATTATGTTGTCTCTCTCTCTTTCTCTCTCTCTCTCTCTTTCTCTCTATACCTTATGTGAAGAATGTTTGTCTTCCCCCTCAAAATGAGAGTGTTATCAAGATCACTCCATTCAAGTGTTGATTCTTGAGCACAATGAAAAGAATAATTATTTCTTCTTTTCCCTCTCCCTCCCTATTTGCTTTTGCCACCACTCTCTCTTTTCCTTGTTTCCAACCCCCCCCTTCTCTCTCTCCCTCTATCCAACACAGATTCCCTCTCTCAGTCATAGCGTTATCTCTCAGACCAGTTTCCGGGCAGAGTATAAGACGGCAGGAGGTCCATCTGTCTTCCAGAAGCCTGTGAAGTTCCAGGTGGACATCTCCTTCTCTGAGGGAGAGAGGGAGCGGGAGCGAGACCGGGACAGAGAGCGAGAGCGGGATGGAAAAAGAGACCTGGGCATCTACAGTGTCACCTTCACACTCATATCAGGTTTGCGATGCATTTGATAGCTGCGCAATATCATTTTTAGCTCAAGTGTTTCGGGATACCATTACTGTAGTGTGGAATGTGCCAGGCCAAATGAGTGTGTCAGGAAGATGTGCACATTTGTGTGTGTGTGTGCAGGTCCCAGCCGAAGGTTTAAGAGGGTTGTTGAGACAATTCAAGCTCAGTTACTCAGCACACATGATCAGCCTTCTGTTCAAGCTCTTGTTGGTAAGTTACCAACATACTTTCCCATGCTTTAATTCCTTACATGCATATATATATATATAGATACACACTTTTGTATGCCATGACCCCCCCCCCTCCAAATCCCCCACACACACATACATGTTCGCAAACACACACACACACACACATACACACAGATGCAACATACACACATATTTATCCTATCTGTCCTTCTCAGATGAGAAGAATGGTCGCCCACCTGGCACCCCGACAAGGCAGAACTCACGTCGGTCAGAAGGAGGTGCGGACCGCTGTGATTGGACAGAGCGAGGAGAGGGTGGGCCTTTGCTCCAGCGCAGAGGATCCGGCAAAGAGAGGACCCGCCTGCTGTCCTCCAACGGGACCCAATCACAGCCCTGAATGAAAAACCAATCCACCAATCCAGCAGCATGAATACATATGAGCCACACCTCCAACCCGAGAACACACTCTATGAAAATCGCCCACTCACATCAGCACAGGATGATGGTATCTTTTTTTTTGCTCCTTTAATTTTTAAAAAGGTGCTCAGCCGTGAAAGTAACAAGACCAAATACTGAGAAGACATCAGCTAAGGAAGTACCCTGTGTGAGGACTGACAAAGGCAATGCTGGCCCATCAAATCAACCCTCCCCCACCAACCAAGCCCTTGGGCACGTAATACCAAAAACAACCCTTCAACTGGAAGCCTATGGAAATAGGGCATTTCAAAGCTAATGGTTCCAAAACCGCAGAACTATTTATCTGCCACAACTATGATTCCTTATCATTTCAAACTAGGGCCTGAAAATAAAAAGAGTCAATCGGTTACATAGCAAGACGTTAACCCCCTCTTTTATTTTTCTTTAGTTCAGTCCAGGAAGCGAGAGCCTACCAATGTTTCTGGTCATTGCCAAATGCGCTGAGGCACGCCTGCAGTCATTATCGAATGCAGATCACTTCTGAACACATGACTCACTCTCTATACAGCGCACATCCGAGGTAGCCGTCACCGGTTAGCCGCACAGAGCTCCGGCGGACTTACATGCAATAAACCTATCATCTCTATAAGCTAAGACAGAGTGGTCCTGCGCTACTTAAGATGCAGTCAGAGCCGAAGTGCATTTGCAGTAACTGCAAAGATCTCGGGAACCCATTGGAACAGTTTCTTACACCTGGATTTAATTCATAATCCCCTCTTAAATTATAATTTTTTTGTTTTATGAAACGTAAACATTTTAATGTGATTCATCAAAAAACCCATTGGGGGAAACCGTGCTATGTGGTTCCAGATCATATGGAGCCGAATGACCTATCCTGAGCCCTGAACCTCCCTGGAGGCACCGGGACCTGCGGGGGTCAGATTGAACCTCAGCTGCCATGTGGATCAGATGAGCCTGAGCTAACCCAAGGGAACTGCCGGACGTGGGAGCAATTTTGTGAGGAATTACTGCGCCCTTGGAGCTGGGACCATACGGAAGAAAAGCCTGTGACACACACACAAACACACACACACACACGCTCAGACACACTTTCATATCTCAGAAGATTCCCTCCATATGATCAGAAGCATATAGACTTAATTCATCTCAGTCCCTGTTGCTGCAAAATGTGGATTAAGCTAACCAAGTGAATGTCATGATACTATATTTTTTATTTGTGATATTTATTTGAAGATTATTTATTTGAAGAGGACAAAAGTGAGGAGAACACTGGATTATAGCATTGGCCAAGTGGGAGATTTCGTATGGATTCACAATGATCCTGAAACCTGAATGGAATCTCTGTGGGTCGTATTTGGATCTCAAGAACAGAAAATGATCCAGACAGTGAAAACTCTTTCTTGTGTGTGCTCTAGGACTCCTGTTGTGAGACAAAAAAAAAAGATATTTTTGATTTTAAAACAAATACCACATTATAAAAAAAAGAAAAAAAGAAACAACATACTGGATAAGAGAAAACAAAACTGAACGCATTCCCTCACAAAACACTCCAGGACTTCATGGAAGTGACAGGATTGATCTTCAATGTGCTTGTCTGCATTTATCCATAGTATTCACCAACTAATTGGAAGCAAAAGACTTCTCTCCATCCAATGGTAGCTATTCCCACAGACATGATTCCTGAACTGTGAGTGCTTTTGTCGTCTTATCTTAAAAAAAGAAAAGAAAAAAAGAAAACGAGAAGGGAACATAAGGAAAACCAATCAACCAATCAAAACCATTCATCTCCATCCTCACCTATAGCTCCGCCAATTGAATTGCATCTGCCCCTTTCCCTTCATTCCAGCCACACCCACATAAATGGTGCCTGTTTGTCTCCTCTGGTTGTATTGTTATGATGTTGCAATGTATTATAATAATCTATTTCCCACTGATCCTCTCTCAGACTGAAAGGCACTGCTTTATCGTCGGGCTTCCTTGCAGTGTAATTATGCAACTGATCCAGGATCATTTAAGAGCAGGAGAAGAAACTCACTAGCCGCACTTTTTGGAGTTTTGGGATCCTTCTTCTCCCTGCTGTAGCTAGTGCATCATAACATTAACTAGTACTCTGACATTTTTTCCCAGAGTGATCTGGCTCTGTTTTTGTTTTACTTTATTTTTTTGGAGGGGTGGGGAACTTTTGTTCATTTCTTTTACATCTTGTGTGTTGATTTGTGTGTTGTATTTTGTTTGTTTATTTATTGTATTTATTTGTCTTCTCATGTCCTCATTTGTGTATGTATTTATGAAACATATTTATTTACTGTTAGCACAAATTATATCTTATACAGACAAAAACAAATCACATTGGAAATTCTGACACTGGTTTGAAAGTGAATTAGAAGATGGACATCTCATGTCTCTCAATGTCCCATGCTTTCCCCAGAGTTCACCAGACAGCACTGTTCTTGTGCATAGTTGTGTAGACTCTATGTTTGTATGTATGTATGTGTGTGTGTGTGTGTGTGTGTGTGTGTGTGTGTGTGTGTGCGTGCCTGTGTGTGTGCATGTGAAACTTGCACGTGTATGCACATTTGAGAGGCACCATGCGCAAGCTAGGCAGATATAGTGCATGTTGTTTTGGGAAAAAAGTTGCCCTGAAGAGTCTCATTATTTTCTGTATTGCGTTGAGGGGGAAACGGTCTAGTCCATTGCACAGCTCACCAGCACATACCTGAAGCTGACGATGTAAGTCCCTACGTGCCCACCACTAGTCACTAGTCACTTTCTATATTTGTCTGCCTCTTTTTTTTCTTTTGTGCTTTTAAAGCCGCTCCATTGCATTTCCACTTGCCTCTCAGTCCACCCTCACCAGTTTCTTACCTGCTATTACATCACATATGGTTTGCCTTTCTAAGAAAAGACATTGTGTCATTGCCATGTCGTCATCCTCATTGCCTGTCATTCTTGTGAAGATTGTAAGCTGTACTACATCCTTGTGTCCACAAAGCAAGGTTTTCCTTTTAAATGTCAAAAGGGTGAGAACAAAGAACAAAAATGAAAAAGAGACATCTGTATCATAATTTAGGTATAACAGTGCACTATTATTATAATTATTGCCTGTGATTAAAAAAAAGGAATAATAAAGATTGAAATTATGGTCATAATAAGAATACATGTTATTATTATGATTATAATAAACTTTAAAATGTTGTGTGTCAGAGTGGTATATTTCCAAGCATGCACTAGTGCTCCATTGTGATACATGCAGTCTTGAAATATCCTGAACTATGGTCTAAGTTTCAGTTAGGCCCAACATGTAAGAGAGCAGCAAAGATCAAATATTCAGTGAAATTGTGGTCATTTGACGATATACAATAGACCTCATTCCACATGGAATTTCAGGCAATACTATACAGCATCTGTTACTGACAACGTTGGGGAAGAGGAGAAGCATATCTGGAACCAGTAGGCCTATACGTGTCTTTCTTATTTTTTAAATCTATTTTGGGGTAGTGTCCATGGAAGTGGGACGTTGCTGTATTTTGGTAAGTGACATCAAAATGTTGTTTCAAGGGTGAAAATATTTCTCTCATGTAGATAGCCTATTTGAACATGTCACAGAAAAGACAAACAGTGGGAAAGCTTGAGCTATAGTCTGGTAAACTCAGGAGTGTGACTGAATTCAGTTAAGTGCCCAGTCACAAAGACCCTGGCCACAAGCTAATTGCTTGAGAAAACCCTATCTTGTGAGTCCAGTTACCCAGTCAGAAATTTTTGGATAGCAAATTCCTGGATGATGTGAGATTATGAACTCTGCAAGACAAGCCATGATGCGATGTTCATGGTCATGTTCCTATCCCGTAATCATATTAACCCTATAGTTTATCAAGATAAAGATGTTGACTTTTTTAACAGAATGTTACAAGATCTTGTCTGTTGCAGGTTAGGAGATGAAATGAAAGTGAAATATTCTTAAAATATCTGTAATCTTCCATCATGGGGTTTCTTGTCACGAAAAAAACTATAGGACAGACTCCAGCATGGAATGTCATCAGGCCCAGTCCCTTTAAAAGTCAACGTCTCTCTATGACTAAACTCCATAATTGATTTCTGACCCAAATCTGAGGCCTATACTAAGTAATTTATCTGGTAAAAAAAAAACATTTATAGAACTGACATCAAAAAATTGTCAAAATTCTATTGATTAAAGGCAGAGTATTCCACTGACTTCCCCAATGATTCTCAAACTCACTTGAGCAAGAGACTTAGAAGGCCCCACAGCTGCCAGGTTGGAGCACGAATTACATTTCAAACCCTGATTTACTCCTTAATGAATCATGACTTCTAACCCTCTTAAGAGATAATTCACAAGGATTCATTATACATCCAGGAAACATGGTTAAGAGTAAATCATTTTGAACTTGAGAGCGTTCAAGCTCATTTAGCCTTGAAAAGATTTCCCAAATGAGGTCCCCCAATGAGCGCCAACAGCCAATGTAAAGCACCTGGAGTTCACTGCTCATCACAACCTGGCACTTTGCTGTGAAGCAGGTC
Organism: Sprattus sprattus; assembly: GCF_963457725.1. Lineage (NCBI taxonomy): Eukaryota > Metazoa > Chordata > Actinopteri > Clupeiformes > Clupeidae > Sprattus > Sprattus sprattus. The sequence continues at coordinate 34,835,915 of NC_137922.1, read as the reverse complement.
AGAGGATACAAAAATAGAGCTCTTTGGTCATACACACCTGCAAGGGGTCATGACAAAGGAGTGTGCCTATGCAGAAAAATGTCTGGCTTGCAATATGGTAGATTTTAAAGACTTGCATTGCTGTTACTGTAAGAACCAGGCCGTCTTAAAAGCACTGAATTGAAGCCATTTTAGAGCCAAAATGCTCTTTGAAATTGTAATGCAAAGCTGTTCAACCAGATTGGTTCACATGTTGTAATTTCAACTCAAATATACTTGAAAACTTGTGACACAATATGCTCTTCTAACATCAGAAAATAGCCTGTTAAAAAATCCAGTCCTGATTTTATTGCTTAAAATGCCGTGCTAGAGGGTGATGGAAAAATGTATTTAGGCTACTCTAACCGAATAATAGAAATATTTTCCTTGGCATTTGACCTTGCCTGTAAAAGTCTGTGACAACAGTTCCACCTAGTGGTTGCACAAGAAAGTTCTTGCCATTATCTCTACCCCAGCGGCCAGCAAGAGAAATGTCTCCCGCCTACAAGCAACACTCCGCATTTGCGTTCGTCAGACTCAAATCCGATGGAGAGGGACGAGCCGCCATCTTTTGTGCGTCTCTCCCTTTAGCGATGAAAAAATAATTTTGAAACTGGTTGTTTGCATCTCCCAAGTCAAATAAATATTCGAATATCTGTAAATATTAGGTTTTTTCTCCAAAACTCGTTGTATATTCGACTGGATATAACCATTTTTTTTCACTTGCAGCCCATATTTCAAAGAAGTGGCAGCAAGGTGTAGTTTCGCCCATTTCGTGAATCCGGAGCGAAAACGAAAGGCTTCCTGAAAGCGGGGTGCATGAGAACGGACCTTCTTTTGTTAAAGACGCTGGAAATGGCGGTATAAAATGGCAATTACTATTTGTTTTTGTGGATATTTTTCTTAAGCCCTCTCAAACTGCACGGAATTACGGCTGAAATTCGGTCGGACAGTGCACCTCATCACGTGGTAGGTTCCTCCTTTTTCTTTGTTAGCTGGTTAGCTAGCAAGCTAGACTAGTTGGTTTGCGGTCTTATTTAACGTTTCCCACTGCCAAGGCTCTGTGTATAAAACATTACACATTTGCGTTGGGGAAATGCTACAGTAGCAAGGATACATTCGTAAGGTAGCAATATAATGATACGTGTTTTGTTTTAAAGCACATTTTCAACATTAGTAATGTACTAAGATCTCTAGCATTTCACGGCTTATAAATCATTGGCCAGCTTGTCGGCTAAGGTAGCCAGCGACATGGGCTGTATGGCTACAATAGGGACTTCGGTAACGTAAATGTGCTGATGATTATGCAACGTTGTGTTTAGTCACAATTTCACATATCACTCGATGTGTGAGCTATGCACCATTGATCCGTCAACACAACAGATAAGGCGTGCAGGGTAACAATAATCTTCCTGGTTAGAATGTAGTATCCCTATGTGGTTTGAAATTAACAGCAAAATTAACGTCCATGTTATCGTTACTGGCTGGTTAGTATTGTTGCTTGCTGCAAATATAACATGTTTTCACTCATTTTGTTTTTTTGATTTATTAAAGAAAGCTACTTCAGCTCTCATGAATTTTGTAAGTCAAAAGCACGCTCAATCTTTTGAACAAGTTAAAGTGAAGTTATTACTAATTTACGCCAAATGTACATGGTACGGGCTTGACATCCAGTTAGCCTTCTAATAGAAGATTGGACTTATATCTTACTTCATGACTAGATAAACTTAATGAAGCGACGTTAGTTCTGGTTAACCCACGCGTGTATGGACGTTTCCGCGTTTCCTACATACTCCGCGTCTTCAGTTTTTACCAATACTACTCTTCCTTACTAATACACAGTGTTTTATCCGCTGGTCTGTTTATCAAGCTAGACTATAGTGTATTTTTGTGCCATTGCTAACCTAAGATTTTGGCAATCAGCCATCTAGCTAGCTAGTTCACTCAATGTGAGACTAGGCGTAGGCGCGGCGCCACTTTACACAAAAAATTTGGACAAAACATTGTTTTGTGGATACAGTGCACACTGTCGCCGGGTTCTGTTCACCCTTCTGTAGACTCCGGTGCCCCCCTTAGTATCGTATATGTCACAATTTCTTCATAATCAACGTTAGCTGGCTAAATAACTTGCAGCTCATGATATGCCCATATCAAATGCTCGAATAATCTAAACGTTATTTCACTTTAACGCAGGTCTTGTGTTTCTCTGGATGTCTTTTGGGAGTTTTTTTCCTCATTGGTAGGGACTAATTTGGACGGCGAGATGTAGGTATTGCATAATCGTCCTAGGAAATATGGCGTAGTAACGTTGTTTGCTCTGCGGTGGTGCGATTTCACGCAGTTTAGCCTATTTTCTCTTGAGATGTCATATTCTCTCTTATCCCATGGTGCAAATAACCCCTCTATGGTTTTACAAAATTATACTTTGTGTCTGTACAAGTGATGTCGTAAAATGTGAACCAGGATTGATCCCTGAGTTGTGTTGACATATTAACCTAGTTAACGTAACACTACAGGTTCGATAATCCCTTGTGGTAAACACCCGCTTGCTCGGCACTTGGACTTAGTCTTACGTCAGACATACAGTATGCCACTCTTAAAATGACATGCCTAGTCATATGAAACTATTTAATAAGATTCAGCAATTAATCAAAACTTCGAGGTCAAATTATTCCGCCCGTTTAACGGGTCTGTTTTAGGGATTCGTGTTCATTCAATTAGTGCATGACAAACCTATACATCTTTTCAACTGGTATGCCTCAAGTAAATTGTACACAGCTGGACACATGGGGTTGTAGATATTGTGCAAAGGTTTCATGCAGATGTAGGCCTCTGCGCAAACCTTTCTCATTTCAGTCTAGTCACATAGCGCTCAGTCCCTTGTCCTGAGGATACATTAATTCCTCGACCACAGATGGTTAGTTCTTGTGGAGGAGGAGGGGGGGAGTGGAGGCAGACACCATTGGAGGGGATAGAGAACGAGGGCCTGCTCTCTCACACAAGCTTGACCATAACAGGATTTTCCCTCCCAAACAGCTGTAGTGGTCATTACCGTGTCCAGGGTCTAGTTTGTGTGGGGCCACCCCCCTCCCCTATTAGCCAGGTGACCGGGTTCACATTTTTTCCACTGTGTTAACTGTGAGGTCAAGCGAGAGGTGAAGGGTTATGTCTGTTTAAGGCGGTATTTTAGGCTGACTGCTTAGCCAGGGGTGGCCTAATGTTTGTGCCTACACAGTGCACAACTCCTTCATATATTAGTTTTTGTTTGAGTCATTGTCAAGAAACACTGATGCAGTAGATGCTAATTACGTAGAATTTGCTTAGCTGTTAAGATAGACTAAGAGGATAGAAGAACAGTAGGCTACCTCACTCTACATTGAGGTTCTTTTCCCTCGTGCTACTGGAAATGTACGAGTAGTTACTCACAGCAAACATTTCCTTTCAGTATAATACAATCACAAATGACTGTACACCGTCTCATCAATGTATTTCTCTGTCTCTCTCCCACTTTTAATTTCCCCCATCCCCCCCCCCCCCCCATCTGCACCTGTGTCCTATCTCTCTCCTTCCCTCCTCACCCCCCCACTAGTTCTCTCCCCTGTTTCTCTCACCCTCTCCCAGCCTCCGCAGGCGGTGATTGGGCAGGGCGCAACAACGAGGGGGGTGGCTCCATCCCCTGGCCACTGCATGGCTGCGATGGCGCCCGCTCTAACCGACGCCCCGGCCGAAGCTCACCGCATCCGCTTCAAGCTGGCCCCGCCCTCCTCTAACCTCTCCCCTACCGCCAGCGTCGAGAACAACAGCAACGCCACCAACATTCTGCTCTGCACATCCAACGGCACCGGCGCCGTTTCGAAGCGTCGCAGCGTCAACGGCACAGACCACCACCATCGTTATCACCACAACACCCAGGAGAAGACCCTTCTGCGCGGCGACTCGCTCCCCGTGTCAAAGCCCTCGTCGCTGGGCAAGCTGCAGCCTCTGGTGGCCTCCTACCTGTGCTCCGATGTGACCACGGTCCCGTCGTCCAACCAGGCCAAGGAGTCGCTCAAGTCGCTGCAGGGCGCGCTCATCCAGCAGACAGTGCTGAAGAGCCAGCAGCAGCACCAGGGCCTGGGGCTCTTTGCCGCCACAGCTGGCGGAGAGGCGCTGCTGCGCAAGAGGCAGGCGCTGGAGATCACAGGCGGCCAGCTGCAAGGCCTGCTCAGCGGGGGCGAGAGGACGCCCGCGCCCAGTGCAGACGGGCACGCCATGAATGTCAACGGACTCGCCAAGAAGATGGCCGCCAATGGCGTCGGTGTGGTGAATGGAGGTGGCGGTGGAAAGTCAACCGCCAGTCAGGAGACAGCCCCGTCTCAGAACACTCAGTTGCCCAAACCTGCTCCTATCACAAGGGGTGATGGAGGCCTTTTCAGGGCATTGGGAAGGGGGCAGCAGAACATTCAGCCCACCACTCAGGGCGGAGGAGAAGAGGACCCCCCTCAACCCACCCCACCTTCACCTTCTCATTCCCCAGTATCCCACAACAATGGCTCTTCACCTCCTCCCTCTAACTGCCAGAATGCCTCGCCCCAGCGGTTGGAGGCCGACCCTGAGCAACCTCCCTCCAGCTCCGATCCCATGCATACCACCACCATCACAACAGACCACAGACCTGGACCTCCCTCCTCTTCCCTACTGCGTCCTCCCTCTCCACCCACGGCCACCCTGCAGCTCCAGGAACGCTCGCAGCAGACGCAGCGGCGGCAGACCGACATCGAGGGCCGCATGCGCCGTCTGCGTAAGCGGCTGCAGGTGGTGCAGGCCAAGCAGGTGGAGCGGCACGTGCAGCAACAGCTCTCTGGCTTCGTAGAGCAAACGGCTGCACACCACAGTGGCAGTAGTCGCCACGTTGTCTCGGACCCCTGGGGGCGCATGGACCCTTCCTCCCTCTCCTCTGCATCAACCTCTTCCTCCTCGGGCGTGGCGAGCTTCCTGAGAGGCGGCACGGTTCCGGCGGATTTGGAGCGGCTGCATGTTAGCGGCAGCAGCTTCCTGCACTCGGCCGAGGTCGCCTTCGACTCGGACGCCACCGAGAGCAGCTCAGGCGGGGAGTCGGACGTGGAGCAGGAGGAGATTGCCCGCGCCGACCCGGACAAGCGCCATGTCAAGATGTGAGTACAGGGTGGTTGTTATATAGGGTGTCAATCATGGAGAAAAATGTGTTTAATATGTGAATGCTCTCACTGTACTGGTTATAAGATCTTGTACAGCAAACCAGCCAGTTAGAGAACAGGGGAGTTTCCTGGGTTTGTAATTATTTAGGTTGACAGAATATCATGACAAAATTACATGTTATGAATAAGTAAAGATGTATAGAAATATCACTGAAACATCACTAAAATAAGACATGGATATCTGGCTGTCTGACTCATGGAGGGGGAATAAACATTCCCCTGCCTCTCTCCTCTCCCTGCTCTGAAGGACGCGGGGGCAGTGACTAAAGAGACAAACAAAAACATCAGAAAATGGCATGTCATCCTTTCCAGTAACCTCAGTGAACTGGACCTCACTCATACAAAGGCCATGTGTTAGGCTTGCAGAGAATCAGGCAGTGATGAAATCTATCCCATCACTTGCATAAGTCTCTCTGACCGAATTTAGAAATAGACTCTTTGCCTGTGATGGGCTAATGGTATCGGTTGATAAGGGTGCAGGACCTAAAGGGTTCAACCTGTTTCAACACCACTGACATCACACATCGCTCACACAACTGACATCACACATCGCTCACACAACTGACATCACACATCGCTCACACAACTGACATCACACATCGCTCACACAACTGACTGACTTCACTCATCGCCCACACAACTGACATAACTCGCTCCACTTATCACTCGTTGAGCTCTCTGTGCGCGGGCATGAGTCCAGGATGTAGTCTGCGATTCTGTTTTGGTTTCACCAAAGGTTGTGGTTATTTGAGTTAAACAGCCAATCAAATCACACCCCTCCCTTCTGTGCGCCTGAAGCACTATGTTGATTGTCTGGGAGTGTTTATTGCTAGCTCTGAGCTACTGTGTTTGTCTCCCATACACAGAGCCAGGGCTGTGTACGAAGGATCGTGAGAAGCAATTTACGGAATCTGATAAAGTGTGTGGTATTAGAATCACAGACTGAACCTTTAATTTTCATAATTCCTCTGTCACTTTCAACAATGCCTCATCCCCTGACAGACACACACCCAGAATACTTAGGATTAGTGATAACCCATCCGGCCTTTCTCTTCCTGTGAGGTGACACACATGTGACTGCTAGTAGAAACAGGTTTAGCTTGGGCCAAGGCAAGTCCATGGTGGGTTGGTTCAACAACCTCATTATTATGAAGCACGGTTGCATCACCACTTGCCTCACCAGTTTGTACAGGTAAACTCTAGTGTCTGAGTGGGTGCATTCGTGTGTGGTGTTTGTACATATATATATCACATGTTTTCATCCAAAGCCGTATTGGCTCCCTGGAAATTGAACCAATTACCTCTACATTGTTGTTGCACCTTTCCCTACCATTAGAACTATGGGAACTTGGCTTAAAGTGGGCTAACTGTGTTGGTTCACTGAGGGTGGTCGGTGTGTGTGTGTGTGTGTGTGTGTGTGTGTGTGTTTGTCTGTCTCTGTGTTTGTGTGTGTGTGTGTGTGTTTGTGTTGTGACTGTCTGGGGTAGACTTGGAGCGCATCTCTGTTCTCCACCACCCACCCAGTTAATTTCCAGCACACTCCCTCCCCTCTTGGCTGCTCTCTGTTTTGTCATAATGGGGCGCTGCTCTGCTCTGTGTTTGAGGTCATCCCTGCTCTGCTTCCTCCACCGCCACTCCCCGGTGCAGCGCAGTCTGAATCATGACCACGCTTCCACTTCCTGTTTATGCTCAGAGAGAGAGAGAGATAGAGAGTAGCGCTGCATTATTCAAGCCAGAAGAGCAGCTCAGACAGGTGACGCAGGGGCCTGTGCTTAACTCACGGGGGGGAAAAGTTAAACACATTCAGTCTTTTTAATATGGTGGTGGAAGATCTTTTTTTTGCTGACCCTCCAGTTAAATATGTACAGCATGTGTGTTGTGCCATATGGTGTGTCAGTGAGGCAATGGCAACTTGTATAAGTGTGTTTGTAGTGCAAATAGTGTGTGGGTGGGTGTGTCTGTTGGACATTGTGTTATTCCACAACTTACAATTTTATTGGAATGTATGTTTAATATGGAAAGTCTTAATTCTTTTGACTGTGTGTGTGTGTGAGTGAGTGTGTGAGAGGGGGCCTGTGTGTTGCAGGGAAGTGAGAGCAGTATGTGGTTTTACTAGTGTTCCCATGTGTGGGCAGCAGGGTGGGGTGAAGCTGAGGCCCAGGCCCAGCAGAGACCCAGTACTAGCCGCCACAGAGGGCCTCAGGTTGATGATTAAAAGTGCCCCCAACTTGCCGCCTGGCCCTCTAGACCCCTGACCTAAATATGCAGGCATCCATGAAAGGGCTGCGGGTGTGTGTGTGGAGGGAGAGCAAACATGTGAATGGTGCACAAGAAGTCATGAGCTCTGCGTGGTTCAAAGAGTCAGGGGTTTAGCCTGATAATGCTGGCATCTTAATGGGGTGTGTGGGTCGCTGTGTATTGAAATATGAAATGAAGGTTGATCCCATAAAGGGATTTTCCCAGACAAGGCCTGTCTGTGGCGTTTATGTTTGGAGGACGTGTGCATGTGTGGTTTAAACCAAGGTGTGGCACAGGGTGTCTGTCTGTGTCCGATTTCACTGCGCTCTCTTGTCCTTCACACTCAAGGCGAGGCCGTCCTTTATTACATCACTCGCCTCATGAACCAGGAAACGGAACTTTAGTCACTTGAACTTTGACTGCTGTCGCTACGGCAACACCGCAGGTCTGCTGCAGTTTCTGTCTGAGGACTTTGACTCCAGCTTGTATCTGACCTCTTTATGGATGCCACCACAAAAGAGCCAGCTCTGTCTTTAATTCACTCACACTCTCACTCTCTCTTTCTCACTCTCTCTCTCTCACACACACACACACACACACACACACACACACAGACGGGAGGATCTACAGAAGAGCAGGAACACAGATGTGTTAAATACCACTCTGCAGGAGAACTGTGTGTGTGTGTTTGTATGTGTACCGTGTTTGTGTGTGTACTGTTTTTAAATTCCCCAGTGTTAGACTGCCTGGCCTCACCATCTGGTGCAACTCTATAACAGCATGACTCATCAAGGCTGACTGCTTGTCTTTGCATGTTGGAGGCATGTCAGGGGAGAGTGCTGTAAATAGAGGGCAGAGGCTATTCAAATAATTTACACACATTGTGTGATATCAAATACCAAACAACATAGCCCAGTCTTTCCCTATGCAAACAACAGGAGAAGGAACGTAATCACAGTGTTCTATGTGAAGCTCTCATTCAGCTGTGGCCGTACAGGTTCTGACAGGGCGATGGTACAGAGCACCTGCGGAGCCAAAGCAAGAGCGATGGTGTGTGTGTGTGTGTGTGTGTGTGTGTGTGTGTGTGTGTGTGTGTGTGTGTGTGTGTGTGAGTGTGAGTGTGTGAGAACAATGTCAGACTTTCCTTTCAGCTCTTAATAATTACAGAAAGGATTTGGAAAGAAAAAAAACTGGCCATTGATAGAGCACTGCTCCTCATGAATACAGGTCCTTGTCCCTGCCACACACTCTCTCTCTTTCAAGATGAGTCATGGTTATTTTGGTTGACGTTTTAAGCAAACAGGTACTCAGATCCTGGTTATACACATGTTGGTGCCCTCATCTTGAGAGAGAAAGAGAGAGAGCGAGAGAGCGAGAGAGAGCGAGAGAGCGAGAGAGAGCGAGAGAGCGAGCGAGAGAGAGAGGAGTAAAGCGTGAGTGGGGGTAAGAGGGATCATGTGGTGCTTATAATGAAGCCATCTCTTCTAGTATCTCAGCGGCTCTAATGAAGCCATCTTTACTAGTGACTCAGCGACTCCATCTCCCCATGACTGTGCACTATAATGAGCTGTGTGGAAAAAGGAGAAGAGTGACAGACTTTTCTTTTCTTTCTTCCCGGCTTCTTTCTTTTTCTTTTGTCTTCCTTCGTGTCTTTAATTTTTTCTACATTTTTGGACAAACCCCTGTTTTCCACACATCTGGTGCCGTTCTGATTCTCCTGCGGTATTAAACTGCGTGTTGGCTTTGTGCGCTAATGTAATGGCACTTGTTTTTCACCATCACTTCTTAGGCATGTTTACTTTTTTTTTTTTCTCTTCTCCCCTCTCAACTTTTTTTCATCCCGTTTGTGTTGGGTGACTCATCTTCTCCAAACTCTCTGGTAACACTAACACGAAAACAACAGATTTTTTTGTACAGATTCCTAGTCCATTTTTTTTTTTTTGTCCATATGTCTAATTGAAAAATGTACTTGGACAAAAGGCGACTATGCTTTCAGAGTCTTTTGTATCTGTCTAGGTGATATACCTGTTTGATAGGGAGTGTAGGGTAGCAATGCTAGTATAACCCCAAAGGCAAGAAAAACAGAGTTATTTACTGTCATCTTCAATTTAATTTTATGAATGAAAATATTGTGAACGTCTTTTAAGGGGAGATTACCTTCTGCTCTCCCTCTTCCTCTCATTGCCTCACACACACACACTCCCTCTCTCTCTCTCTCCCTCACTCCCACACATTCATTAACTCACTCATATATAAATATACACACACACACACACTACTAAGTAGTCTTGCCCTTAGCCCTTGCTTGTTTGTGTCCCCGTCGTAAGATCCCCGTCTCTCCTTCCACTAGTAAGTTATTTATTCTCCTCCACTCACCCGTTTGTTGTGCTCCTCCTTTAATCGGCCTGAGAGGGTGTGTGTGTGTGTGTGTGTGTGTGTGTGTGTGTGTGTGTGTGTGTTGGTCTCATTGAGCAAAGTGACCCAAACAGAAAGGGTGGATTGTAAAGGGGCCTGGGAATGCTGTTGGCACTGATTCACCAATGGCCCATATACAAAGACTATCAAATAATTGCCTTCAGTCTGAGAGCCTCTCTTTAGTGTATATCAGAGCATGTCCAAGTTATACGCTGTGTGTGTGTATGTATGTATCTGTAAGTGTGTGTGTGTGTGTATGGCGGTAATGAGATGTGCGTTGGTGTGACTTATTAGGGAGTCTGCCCTTTGAGAATGTGCTGAGTGTGTAAATTGTGTACTACTGGAGATCGAGTGGGGGTGCATGTATGCTTTCTGTCTTTGTGTGGGAGGGAATGAGGGAGGCAGAGACGACTAAGAGGCAAGAGGCAGACTTCTACGTCTAGTCTGTGTATTGAAAGCTAGTTTGTGTGTGTGTGTGTGTGTGTGTGTGCTTGCACATATGTATAAGACAGTTTGCAATGCTATGTTAAATGTCTTCTTTGTGCAGAAAGCCTTTGGTTGCTGAGTACTTATCAATCTGTAGTATGTTTAACCTTGAAGCATCCTGGCTTTGGCATTCCAGAGCCGCGCTTCATTCCTGTACATAATGTGGTCGTTGGCCATTGTTCAAATCCATTGTTCGCTGCTATTATAATGGCCTTTAAGACTATGCAGCTGTCTGTTGTCAGAGTATTTAAGGGATAAATGGCAGGAATGGTAGTTTTCTAGTGTTTGAAATGGGTACAGGAGATGGTGGAGAAGTGTTTATGTCTGATGTGTTGAAAATCTGAAAGAAAGGAAGATAAAGGGCATCATGATTGTATTTTTCCGTCCTTGAGGCTATTGGTCGTACTTGCACACTTGTGCCCCCTGCAGCACAACACGGATAATACAGCAGTACCACGGCAAAGACTAGAAGGTTTTTTTGTTTAAACTTAGATTTTAGATTGGCATCTAGCGACGCAACCAAATCAGTGAGGAATATAATCCTCATTCAAATATGAAACATGTCTGAGGTCCTCTGGCATACAGTGAGCAGTACAAAATAACACAGATCCACTTGTGCTCAGGATCATTCTCACGCCCATGATCACAAACAGCTCATGATATCATGCATGAGATGAGATACACTTTTATTAATCCTGTGAGGGAAATGTAGGTGTTATAGAGGATCAGCATTCTAAATCCCAGAAGATTGCTGTTATTGTTTGATTGCCCCCCACACACACGCACACTTTTCTCTTTGCTGTCTGTATGCTCACCCATAACCACGCTCTCTTTCTCTCCCCCTGTTCAGATGGAGGAGGGCGAAGGGCCGCTATGCAGTGGAGCGGGCGTCCATCATCAGTCACTGGAACTGGCTACAGGCCCACGTGTCCGACCTGGAGTACCGCATTCGCCAGCAGGCCGAAATTTACAGGCAGATCCGTGCCAGCAAGGTGATGGTTTAATAATCATTATGACTATACCGTCTGTGTCACATTATTTTTTCATCTAAATGGTGTTGCAAGAAAATTTTCTATAAATTCCACTCTATATTCTTCTTGATGGAAGGTGTTCTGACTTGTGGCTTTGTTTGTAAAACATCTTGCGTTAATGTCTTTTTGACCTAAGAGTCAAGCACACAACACTGTTTTGAACACAAGGACTAGCTTGAGTGTGTGTTGTGTGTACATGTCTGTGTGTGTTTTAGGATGAAGTTAGTGAACTAAGTGACAGTCACTTATAAAAGCATCCATCTGTGTTTGGCTGTGATTGACGTGCTATCTGCTTCTTGTTGCCCTCAGGGGGCTGTGGAGTTGGGTGAGCCTGCTCCCGGTGAGCCGTCTGCAGAGACGGAGCCCTCGCCCTTTGCCACATCTGAGGTAAGGATGACCAAGCAAAGCCGTTTCAGTTCAGTTTTTAGTTCTCTGCCTCAACAATCACAAAGTGTTGCAGTGAAATTCAGAGAAATGTATGGGTAACGAAAGCTTTCCTGTGAATTTCTCACAATTTTCACAGTTTAGTTAAGGATGAAGTGCATAGTTTGGTCATAATACTGTGGTGTGGGACAAATCTCTTACGTGTGTTTTGGGTTCAGGCTGGGGACTCTGAGAAGGCTGACAACCCAGCAGCAACTTGTAACACAATCAACAGCATCCCGAACAGGTACCCAAAAAAACACCCACCGCTTGGTGCTCTCTGCTGCCCCTGAGTGGCAGGTAGCAGTATATTACAGTCTGGTGAAAATTACCTACTTTTATTTTGAGTGTAGCTCTCTCATGTAAATAAACCATTTACCTTGTGAAATGAAGAGCTCATATTTACAACCTGTCCTACAGCCTTATTCTCTGCCATAGATGGGAAGTGTATAGTTGAATCTGAAGGTGAATTAGATATTTGTCATTGGAACGAATGTAATACATCATATATGCTCTGTATAGTACGGTGTGTTTGTTATTGTTGTTGATGTGGCTCGTTGCGTGTGTCTGTAGCGCTGAAACCGTCTCTGGCAGGAAGCCACTGGGAGTGACCCCTGACCCCACCTGCGTGGCGGCTCGCACACGCCCACTGCTCAGCTGCCGTAGACGACGATTTGTCAACCCCAGCGCAGTCCCCAACCTCACTGGAAAGGTGTGTGTGTTTGTGGGGGGGGGGGAATGGGATTGTCTTTCAAAACTTGATCTGACGCTTTAGACTGTAGCCATTGCTTTGATAAATCAAAAAGAATAAAAGATCAATGTCAGAAGGGTCTCTCACTCTCTTTCTAATTCTCTTTCTAATTCTCTTTCTCTCTCTTTCCTTCTCTCTATTTCTCTTTCTCTCCATCCTTCTCTCTCTATCTCTATCAGCAGGTTCAGAAGGGGTGTGTTGCTTGCTGTGGGGTGAACCCCTTGTGTCTGATGTGTGGGGGTGGACGCCCCTCTCAGCCAACCCCTCCCCCACTGGAGCTGTCTGTGTCTGAGCGCCTGACCCATATCGACACTGGCATCCATCCTATCCTCTCTCTGCCGTCAGGTAAGCTAAATGCGCGCGAGCACACACACATACACACACCCACTTACACACACACACACACACCTATATCTCTCCATTGTTGGGTATGCCAAAAGCATATGTGCACACACACACACACACACACACACACACCCTACCGCCAGGCACACACATAGCCACAGAAACTGGCTTGCTACTATCTAGTATGCCAAAAAACAGATGGCCAAACATGCTACTCCTTCCAGGTTTAGGTATGCCTAAAGGCATGCACACAACAGACTGTCTACCATTACGTCACCTTTACAGTAACCAGACACACACACATACACTATTCTCTGCCCATTATCAGGTATGCTCTGTCCACACATGTAGACACACACACAGCAGACAAGCATAGCCTCTGTTTTCTCTTCCAGTGAGGACATAAACAGGCAGATACACCTGGATGATTCTTCTCTGGCATCTACTTCTGTTAGGGACCTGTACTTCACATTACCCTCATGCTGGTGGATTACTGCAACACACCAACCTTTAACCCTGTCATTATGTCTCTCTCTCTCTCTCTTTCTCTTTCTCTCTCTCTCAGACACAAAACTGAGCATTCATCTGCAGGGTCTGATGAAGGCACAGGGGCAGGGCAGCAATGCAGACAAACTGAAGCCTATGAAGAAGCGCTCGCTCAAACACAAGATCGCCCTCAGCGGCCTACAACTCCCCCAGCCTCCATCCTCTTCCTCATCCAAACACAAGCACAAGCTGGGCAACTCACACATGGCCACAGTCCGTGAGTAAACACAAACACACATTTGGTGTCATTTTCATGAAGCTTCTTTGTTGACTTCTAGCATTTGTCCATTTGGTTTGAATAGGCAGTGATCTCTGACTGCATAACAGAATAGATAATAGGCTACAGATGAACACCTGCATAGACCGACCTTGTGGTTCCATTACTCCGCTCTTACACTTCTCTGTGGGGATTGTGTTTTAAGAGTGCAATAGTGTAGTTTAAATCCATGTGGCAAATGCATCGCCTCTTTCCCCACCAAAAACAAGTAATTTGTATCTATGACCCCTCATGCACCCCTAATTTCCTCGGCTCTCAGGATAGTTCATGTGTTTTCCTGACGCCCCTCCTGTCTGTCTGCGTTCCCCCTCAGGGCTGGCTCACCATCGCAAGAGCCGTCTGGAGCGTTCCTACCACCACACGGCGGCGGACAGGAGTGCCAGCGTGTCCAAATCAGAGACGCACACCCCCTGCAGACCAGATAGGCCCCACGAGCGCAGCCAGAGACGCAAGAGACCACGGGAGCTGTCGGGAGAGAGGGCTGATGGTAAGGAGGAGGAATTTGCTGAAATATACATCTTTTTTGCTGCCCATTTTCGGATCCCTTCACAACAATTTGATTGCCTATTAACATGATGATGAAACATAACCTCCAAGACAGTTCTCCATTTTCCCTGTGGTGAGCCTGGAGGTTTGTGAGGTTCAGCCTTATTATACTGAAAATGGGCCCAAATATCAGCCTGTTTCTTTCTTACAGCTGTTGTTGTCATTGGTGAACGTAAGGTTTCTGAGGTTAGGGTGATGTCACTCCTCAGGGTTCTGCCCAGCACAGGAAACCAAACTGCTGCACGTGCCATCCAATGAACAGGATTTAAATCATAATTTAGGGAAAAAAAAAACATCTATAATATTTTTACTCCTCTTTTGTGGCGTCGAATATTGTGAGAGACTTTGGTAATTTGTCTGTGTTAGTTTGTTTTTGTTGTTTATACCTATAGACACCCTGCTCACTCTTCCACCTCTTTGTCTTTCTCTATCAGGTCCAAAGCAGTCAATGGACCCTGGGAGTCCGCTTATGTCTCTCTCCAGCGTCCTCTTTTCCACTCCCAGCCCCCTGAGCAGGCAGCTTTCCCTCCCCTACGAAGGCTCCACGCCACTGGGCCCCGGCAGTCATCCAGGATCTGCGGTATGGCCCGGAGCTCTAAGCACTGCAGATCAGTGTTGACTTTTTATTGGTAGCAAGCAGTTTGGGGCTCCTCTGACAACTATGCCGATGCGTTGGACAGTAATTACCCCATTTGTGCTGGTCAGATGTAAAACAGGCAGATTATTGTACTGTTTCACTAGGGTCTGGTGTAATATTCACACCATATGTAGAGGTAATTGATTATATCTAGTTGATTAGGGTCACAGTTATTGAAACCTATGTCTTTTTGACATTTATAGGTTCTTGTTATTATACACAATGTATATGTGGATACCTTAGTTAGTGTTCACATTCCTCTGGCTGTGTGACCTCTGTTGACGTCGTGTCTGTGTGTTTCAGCAGCCAATCCGGCGCAGGAGAGGAGAGAGCTCCTTCGACATCAACAACATCGTCATCCCCATGTCTGTAGCCGCCACCACGCGCGTGGAGAAACTACAGTACAAAGAGATCCTCACACCAAGGTACAGGAAACGAGCCTGAACAGATATCCGTTTGTGTGTGATGTTAAAGGACTAAAAATGTTGGTCTCCATACGAGTCCATATGTATTTGACTAGTAAACGCTGCTTCTAAACTAGTCACAGTCAGGAGCATATCTGTACCCCCTGGTTATATGACTGCTAATGTGTGAGGTCATGTTCTGGGTTCCAGATGGAGGAAGGTGGACGTGTTGGAAGAGCCCACCGCAGAGGATGAGGAGGATGCTGAGGTGAGAAGCTGTCGACTCATTTTATGTGTGAGCGGGAAAGGGATGTGTGTTGCCTGTTCTGCCCTTGACCCCCCCCCCCACCCCCCACCCCCACCCCCACCCCCCAAGTGTTGTTATTTCTGTTGGTGTGTATGAAACGTAGTTCAGAAACAGCAGGTGGCTGTGAAGGTGTCTAGCATGAGGGGACTAATGGTGTGTTTTGGGCTGTGCAGATTGAGGACCTCTCAGACGTGGCCTTCACTGAGCTGCACCTCCCCATGGAGGACCAGGAGCGCTCCCGGTTTTCCTGGAGGGCCCTAGCTCCAGCCGCGAGGAGAGGGAGCAGGTACACACACGCACGCACGCACGCACGCAGACACACACCACACACACACACACACACACACACATACTATATGCATTAAACTCATCATTACACACATCCACATGCTCACATGCTGTCTACTTCCCTAAAAAAAACTATACACATACAATCTCAGAACACACTCACCTGCATATCCGTAAACTTCTACACACATATACTTTCATCTACACGGACACATTTTTGTACACCGATGACAAAACATGGACAGTTTATGCTCAGTCAAAAGTGAAGCCATCGGAAGGAACTGTAAAAAAGTTGCGACAACCAAACATGGGCAGTTCTGGGCAGACCAGGCCTATTTTCTGTTTCGTGCCCATGCCCTGGCTGCAATTTTGCCAAAATGGCTGACCATGGACTGTTCATTCATTGATGTACACACATTCATCTGTCTGCCCATTGGCTTTGCGTTTGTGATTTTAAATCAGCTTTGTGATGGATTTGTAATTATGTCCCCTGTTGTCTGTGGACAGATTGTTTAAATCTCTGGATGGGCGGACCACGCCACTGCCAGGGGGATCCAACCCCTACACGCCCCAGCCGTCGTCCCCAGACATGGCGCTCTTCCACGTGCTGCAGGACTACGGGCCGCTGTCCTCCCCACTGAGCCCTCCGACCCCCGACACGCCCTCCTCACGAGACTCGCTCACGCGCTGCTCCACGCCTGACTTCACCTATGAGGAGAGGGTACGATGCTGTCACGAACACGCACACACACACACACTGCGATCACTCACACACTGCTGTGCGCCACTCATTCACGAGGAGAGGCTCTGAGGCTTTATATAGGCAGACACACACACACACACACACACACAAGCGTCTCATCACTATTCCCTCACTCATCGAATCTGTTCATTCAATTTCACACAGCAAATGATATGCATGTTGGGTCAGTGCTGACAGAAAGGCCAAAATGTCCCTGATGCCATCTAGTGGCTGGCTGCAGTACAGTTTTCTAAACCTGCTCAGCATGTAAGTGAATGGAGCACAAGCCAAACTGTCCTCAGATAATATGATCCGTCAAGCGTGTATTTTTTGTCAAACGGCATATCCTTCTCTTGAAAGAAATACAGTGAGGGCAAGGCAGCAAATATACTGCAATATTAAGTCAATAGAGTGAAAATTACAAAATGTACGTACAAAATTCTGAAAAGTTTAAAGTATGAAAGGAATGTTATAGTGATAGAAGCATTTTTATTGTTTGTTTGTAACCTGTTTTTAAATGCGAACCTGCTTTCAAAAGGCCCAGCCAGGGGAATAATAAATGTTTTCCCATTTCAGACGGTGAATCCCTGGGAACGCCGCTTCTTCCCCCTCTCTGAGGAGCCTGCCATACTGGACGAACCAAGTGAACCAGACAATGAATCCAGGAACACCTCAGGCATCCAATCAGGCCACTCGAGGGCAGAGTCAGAAAGTGAGCCTGTCTCACCATGACAACGGCATTGTTTATACTGCGTGCTGACAGACTCATCACACTTTCTCCAGCATTAAGAGAAAAACAAAAAACGCTTGAACTCAAAGAATTATAAAAGGACTTCTGCTGTTTGATATTCAAACACCAGCCAAATATCTTCACAGTTTTTAGTGAATAATATGGAACATCAGTAAAAACCTGTCCACCACGTTTGTCTTGTCACTGACAAAAAAAAGGTAAAAAAAAATTAAAAATAGAAATAAAACAAACAAATATTCAGTGTGAAAAAAAAATGTTTTCATAAATGCTGTTTGTTGGCTTAACAATGTTCTTGGGACGTAGTGTGCTACTTTATTCCGTCAGGTGTACACTTCTGTAGAGCACTATGTAGCAGACTTGTAAAGGGCGCTTGGCCAAGAGGGGATGGGTTCTCAGCTGGTTTTCTGTGTTGCCATGTAGCAGAGTGACAAAAAACAAAACTAGGAAATGGATATTTTTTTTTCTCCCCTCATTCCTCAAAAGTACATATAACTTTTGTCATGTCTTTGAAAAGTGTGATTTCTGATAATTAACTTACCTGACATGGGGAACAGGTGTTGTATCAGAACAGCAGGCGTTACCTTTCAATCATCATTCTAATATTTGTTATCAATATCATTTGTTTTCTGATTTGTTATCAGTTCATTTTCCATGTAACTATGGAAAGCATGCCGAATCATCAGATAAGTACTCGCCAAGATATGCCGTCTGACTGGCTAACAGGTGCTTAAAAACAGTGGCACCCCTTTTTTCTGGCTAACTTTGTTAAAGATAATTGACCAAACGTTCTTGTGATTTTTATTTGAATCATACATCTTCAATAAAGTTGTTCAATTCAGCATTTATGTATACAAGAAAGATGAAGCATTTGTGTATACAACGAAGATGAAGCAAAGCAATTTAAAAGTGTGTGTCACTGTTACAGCATGTATAGAACATGGACACCTTTTCAGACGGGTGGAAGGTTCTGGAAGGAGGTTCATATTTGGTTGAATGCCGTCTGCTTATTCTGTCGTTTATTGGGAACCAGTTATGTTCAGTGTAGGTTGGGGTTTGCACACCAGAATGTGCACCCCTAACCTGGCATTGAAAGTGTACAAGCAACTGTTCTGCCACTCCCTGTTCTAGAGACCTACTTTTCACCCATGTCCCCCTGGTTCTCATGGTCCCTTGGGTTCCGCTTACCTCAACGCACACCAACATGTATACAGGGAAATCATGATGTGCACGTGCGCATTATTAATGCAGAAACTAACTATTAGTTATCAGTGGTGAGTTGAGTTGGTGAGCCCAAATAAATTCTACCATTACACAAATATGCAGAATTAACCTCAAGATCTCCCAACCTCTATTTTTGATTATGTTTCTTTAGTCTTATCCATTTGATCATCAGGCTGGTCATATTTTATATCCATCAACGGTTTTGTTTTTGTCACTTCAGGGTATCTACTCCTTAAGCACTGTTTCCTCTTTAGTAATTGATTGCTATGCAAGTCCACTATATTGTTGTATGATCCTAATCCTGTGTGTTTTTTATGTTTTATTCCAGTCATTCAGTCACTGTTTTTCTTTTTTCTTCATTTATCAGTTTTTGTAGGTTTTTTCTTTTCTTGACAGGTTTCATTTTACAAGTTCAAATATTGCAGCAGTTAACATCATTTGCAAAGAAAAAGTTTGTAAATAGTACCATTAAAACCTTTATGTCAAACTTGGCAAACAAACTATAAGCCATTGTGTCTTATCTTTTCAGTTAGTGTCCAAAGTTTACTGACATTTTGTCTGTTTTTACTAGAATCTCATTGTGGTTTGAGCCGCCCTTGTCTTGTTTCACTTTAGCCCTCTAACTGTAGTCCTACAATCAGTTAAGGAATAGGCTACTCGTGTACATTTTGTGGATAATATAACTTTCCTTGAACCCCAAATCCCGTACTAAGACTGTGTAGCTGTCATTTCTTTGCAGCCGTAAGGCTATGAAATAAGTCCCTTAAAAAGTCTAGAGGTCATTTGGTGGTTTAATATTCTTTATTTCCAAATTCACATTTACAGCGACAAGAATCATCATAAACCAATTATTATTAAAACACACAAGAACAATATCGACAATCACAACGCTCAAGCTAAAATGTACAACCCGCAAAACTGGTGAGAAAGGTGTAGACAGGAACAACGGCAAGAAGTCCATCTCCTACAGCCCTCACGGGAGAGAGGAGAAAGACCGGGGAGGAGAAAGAAAGAAAAAACGGCCACAAACCAGACGCATCACTTAGTAGCCACCATTCTTCCACCAATCCACCTTATCCTGGTCAAGCCTCCAACTTCTCATCCTAAATCACCTTGTTTTAATACCCCCCTTACCCTCATCCAAAACCCCACCGCTCAAGAAACCCATGATTTACACGAGTACACACATCTGTCCAAAAAACATTTAAAAAAATGTGCCGCCATATTTGTGAAAGAGTAAAAGAAAACTAAGACCAGACAGCATGCAGATTATTGTGTTGCAAGCACCGCTTTTATGTTTGAATGACTGCTTTTATGTTCAGGTGTCCTCAAATATATGTCCTTGGCAAATAGTTAATTTCAGAGTCAAACATATACACATTACGTCATATATAATCAATTACTATCACTACACCTCCCTTCTTTACCCAATGAGGAAATAAGGGTGACCTTTTGGGTAGTGTTGCGGCGCAATAATACATATATATCCTAATAAGCGCAAGATTGAGAGCAAAGGATGTATCATTAACGTGTCGTGTTTAAAAAAAAGAGGCAACAAAGAGATCTATCTCTACCAAGCGACGCATGCAAGTAGCATAGTATTCAATTGATCAGTCGTGGGATGCCACAACTGAGTGAGAACGCCTTCCACATCACTGGGAGACTACATTATAGCACCGCACCCATATAAGGACAGGCTAACTACCTGTAAACCCCGTTTAAAAAAACTTTGAGAAGAGTTAAGTCGGGTGTAGATATGTGCCTGTGAGGTTAATCGACTGAGGTGCTCAGATGAAGTCATGCTCTGACTGGTGGTCAGGCTCCACGAGATCAAAGCGTGGGGATGAGATCAGGATTGCACTCGGCACATACTTGTTAATGACTGTCCACGGCCCTGAAATTATGTCACATCTATTCTGAGGAGAGGAACAAAACACTCCCACAGGCCTCTCTGTTCATGGTACTGATGTCATTTGTAGAGTTGCTAACTTTCATGGCTGACTCGATGCAAGAATCAGTGAGATCACCAAAGATTGACCAAAACCAATTTTTGTTGGCGTGAGATGCATAAAGACTATGGATTTTGTGTTCATGCTAGTGAAACATAAAATCTTGTCTCATGCCAAAGGTATGAGTGTTGGCCACCCTGCATTTGAAGAGTGAATAGGGCCAGTGATTGGTCTCAGAGTTTTACATGATGTTGTACCTTTCTAAGGGGACAGTAAAACCATTCTGAGCTTTAGGAATTACAAGCACACCCAGGGTTAGAAGGCCAGGTCACAAGGGAGCCTTCAGTTTGGGTTGCAGCCTTCAGTTGCAGCCTTCAGTTTGGGTTAAAAAATATGCTTTCGCCAAAGCTCTGGCATTCTTTGTTGTTTGATTTGACACACCAACATCCACTATCAGCAAGCGTCACTGGCCGAGATAGCCACCAAGTTCTTAAACTCGTACTAGAAGTAACCTTCTGTCATAAAAAGCGGTCCTAAATGAATTGCTTCATGACTCAATCTTGCAAATTGGACAAATACACAACACAGTTTTTGAAATAGAATAGATTTTGATTAGCTTCTTGAATGGTCATTTTAGGTCGGCTATCAAAATGGATAATCTAAGTTTAGGTTGGCTAATAGAATTATCATGAATCTCTCTTAGCAAGGAGTATGGAGCAACAGTGGCCTGTAACAGTGAATGAAAAGTGTTTTTTTTTATGAAAAGTATTTTTTTTCGTAGCACTGTAGTAGCTGCACAGGTAGATGTGTTTATGCACGGGGTTAATGCTGAAGATTAATACCATTGTGTTTTTTTTGTATTTCCCCATTGCATATGGATATGAAATACTAAAAGTTGCCACTTTTAGACAAAAAAAATCAAACCAATAAGAGAGGCATTTTACAATGAAGAAAAAAAGAAAGGAAATAAAAACCTTAATAAATAAAAATCTGCCAGCAGGCACAGTCGTAAAGTTTCATATCAAATACATGTCATAGCCACAGCATATTAAAGGAAACAAAAGTGCTCAACAGACATTTGTTTTTTTCTACACCAAGCACTCTGGGTCTCAGTTATGTTTTGCTTTTTAATCTTGTTTTCTTATGCAGGAGATAGTAAGACGTGATTACCTCACTGTTCTGAATCTCTGATCATCTTGAATAGACATCAATAAGGTCTCACCAAAGGTAACCTGTGGTTGCCTAAGTGTAACATTTACCAATTACTGATACCCTGTAACTGTTCTAATTTGTAACTTCGGCTTAATATCTTAAAGGGATAACACAAAGTAGCCTAGTCCTCAAACGCTGCAATATAATGCTGCCATTTTGTGTGTGCCTCTTGTTAGACTAAGTTTCTATCTAGAATCGGTGCCATAAGCCTCATAGTTAAA
This sequence comes from Sprattus sprattus, assembly GCF_963457725.1. Lineage (NCBI taxonomy): Eukaryota > Metazoa > Chordata > Actinopteri > Clupeiformes > Clupeidae > Sprattus > Sprattus sprattus. The sequence goes on along the minus strand of NC_137922.1, from coordinate 34,813,891 downwards.
CAATTCCCCAAACAACCTCAAACCTCATATGTAATATCGGAATAATCAGGTCCTCTTTCCCCACGGTTATGCGTCCCTTCCTGTTATATATTCACACCACAAGTTCATTCTGTTGAAATGCCACTTCAGATCATCCCAAAAACATCTCCACAACAACAACATCTCAAAGAAAAGGCTGACAGTGTAAAACTCTACAGGGCCTAGAAAATGGACATCTATGCCATACAAATGCAGTGGTAAGATATGTGGCTACAAAGGGATCTCAAGGAAAATTATCCCTTCTGAATCTCTTTTTTTTTGTATCATTTTACATTATTACCTGTAATAACTCAATGACCAATTCCCAAAGTCAGTGAAAAGGAAGTGGAAAAAAAAGTTTGATCTTTTAAGATGTGAACATGAGGATCAGAACACTTTCATTGGTCGTCATGTAAATACTAAAGGTTAAGAAAAATCAACAGTGATAGCCGAGGGCTGCGCGGTAAGAAATCTCAGAACTACAGTGTTTTTTTCTCTTTTTTAATCCCCACGTGACAAAGGGATGATGGGTAACATCAGAGAGGACTCTTTTTTTTCTTTTTTTTCCCGCTATTCTACCGGACGTTGCTGTAGAGCAGGGAGTTGAGATCCTTGGTTGACAACTTGTCACGTGTGTGTGTATGTGTGACAGAGAGAGAATATGTATGTGTGTGAGAGAGAGAGAATGTGTATCTGTGTGGTTGTGGCTATGTGATCACAAACCCTGCTTGGCAAGGGATTCCGACACCTGGTCGGCCAGGGTGGAGAGCTGTGGCGAGTCGGCCATGTTGATGCTACCGGAGGAGGAGACGTGGCTGAGGTCGTTGGGCGATTCATCCAGGGAGACTATCTCGGCGCCGTGGTCGGTGCGGGCCTTGGCCGTCTCGCGGAAATTCAGCTTGTGCGACTCAATCTGGTGAGAGAAGACAAAATCAACACCATAATTGTTACACTGCCTAGGCAGATGGAGCTCGAGTTCTATTTGACTCTTTGGTGGAAACCAAAAGGATATGCTTGAAAGATTTATGATGATGTCTTTATGATACCCTTGGGGCTAAAGTGCTCCTGATTTATCAGGACAACCTCTAAAGGTTAGTGTGCTCATACCAGTGGATCTACTTAGTTCTACTCAATACCCTTTGAGGAAAAGTTCTTTGGAGAAGCCTATGAAATATTACCTATTATTTTTATTTTATTGGAATTATTTTGAAGGAATGTCCAAAAACATTCCCAAGTGTGTGTGTGTGTATATATACACTACCGTTCAAAAGTTTGGGGTCACTTAATCACTTAGACAAGCACTGTTTTTTTCAAGAAAGATGACATTAAATTAATCAGAAATACTCTCTATACATTGTTAATGTGGTAAATGAATATTCTAGAAAATATCTGGTTTTTAATTAAATATCTACATACAGTACCTTGCGTAAGTATTCACCCCCTTGGATGTTTTACCCTTTTATGGCTTTTATAAATCAGTCATGGTCAATATAAGTTGGCTTTTTGGACAAAAAAATTCACAAAATAGCTCTCTTTAATGTCAAAGTGAAAACATATTTCTACACAGTCATGTAAATTAAATACAAATATGTAATGAAAATAAGTGATTGCATAAGTATTCACCCCCTTTATATAGACTGACCTAATTCAACAGAGGTCCAGCCAATTGGTGCTAGAAGTCTCACAATTAGTGATATGGGGATCAGTGTGCAGTAAATGTGTCTCAAGTGATTGTAGTATAACGACACCTGTGTCTGGAAGGTCTATTCACTGGTCAGTATTCAGTAATCAGTATTCCTGGCTACTGTTACAACATGAAGACCACAGATCACCCTAAGAAACTCGGAGAAAAGGTTATTGAAAAGTACAGGTCAGGGGAAGGATACAAAAAAATGTCCAAGGCACTTAACATCCCCTGAAATTCTGTTCAATCCATCATCAAGAAATGGAAGGAATATGGCACATGTGTAAATCTGCCTAGATCAGGCCGTCCTTACAAACTGAGTGACCATGCAAGAAGGAAACTAGTAAGAGAGGCCACCAAGACACCTATGACTACTCTGAAGAAGCCTTGGTTCTTCACCAATCAAAGCTTCATTGAAGAGAGCCACTGTTGAAAAAATGCTCCACTTTGGTCTCATCAAACCACAGAACCTTCTTCCACTTGACCATGGAGACTTCCACATGCCTTTTGGCGAACTGTAGTCGATCCTTTTTTTCAACAGTGGCTCTCTTCCATAAAGCTTAGATTGGTGAAGAACCAAGGCAACAGTGGTGGTATGCAGAGTTTCTCCAATCTCAACTGCTGAAGCTTGAAACTTCTTCAGAGTAGTCATAGGTCTATTGGTGGCCTATCTTACTAGTCTCCTTCTTGAACGGCCCCTCAGTTTGTGAGGACGGCCTGATCTAGGCAGATTTACACATGTGCCACAATCCATCCATTTCTTGATGATGGATTTAACAGAATTCCAGGGGATGTTTAGTGCCTTGGACATTTTTTTGTATCCTTCCCCTGACTTATACTTTTCAACAACCTTTTCTCTGAGTTGCTTAGAGTGATCTTGGGTCTTAATGGTTTAACAATAGCCAGTAATACTGATTACTGAATACTGACCAGTGAATGGACCTTCCAGACACAGGTGTCGTTATACTACAATCACTTGAGACACATTCACTGCACACTGACCCCCATTACACAAATTGTGAGACTTCTAGCACCAATTGGCTGGACCTCTGTTGAATAAGGTCAGTCTATACAAAGGGGGTGATAAAGGGGGTGAATACTTATGCAAGCACTTATTTTCATTACATATTTGTATTTAATTTACATAACTGTGTAGAAATATATTTTCACTTTGACATTAAAGAGAGCTATTTTGTGAATTTTTTTGTCCAAAAAGCCAACTTATATTGACCATGACTGATTTATAAAAGCCATAAAAGGGTAAAACATCCAAGGGGGTGAATACTTACGCAAGGTACTGTAGGTGTATAGAGGCCCATTTCCAGCAACTATCACTCCGGTGTTCTAATGGTACATTGTGTTTGCTAATCGCCTTAGAAGACTCATGGATGACTAGAAAACCCTTGAAAACCCTTGTGCAATTATGTTGTGTTTTGCTGGTGAGAGAAGCTATAAAACTGGCCTTCATTTGAGCTAGTTGAGTATCTGGAGCATCACATTTGTGGGTTCGGTTATACTCTCAAAATGGCTCGAAAAAGATAACTTTGATGTGAAACTTGCCAGTCTATTCTTGTTCTTAGAAATTAAGGCTATTCAATGCGAGAAATTGCAAAGAAACTGAACTTCTCCTACAACGGTGTGTACTACTCCCTTCATAGAACAGCAGAAACGGGCTCTAACCAGAGAAGAAATAGAAATAGAAGGCCCCGGTGCACAACTCAGCAAGAAGACAAGTATATTAGAGTGTCTAGTTTAAGAAATAGACGCCTCACAGGTCCTCAACTGGCAGCTTTTTAAATGCAAAACGCCAGTGTCACCTTCTACAGTGAAGAGGCGACTCTGGGATGCTGGCCTTATAGGCAGAGTGGCAAAGAAAAAGCTTATCTGAGACTGGCCAATAAAAAGAAAAGATTGATATGGGCAAAAGAACACAGACATTGGGCAGAGGAAGATTGGAAAAAAGTGTTCTGGACGAATTTAAAGTTTGAGGTGTTTGGATCATACAGAAGAACATTTGTGAGACGCAGAACAGGTGAAAAGATGCTGGAAGAGTGCCTGAAGCAATCTGTCAAGCATGGTGGAGGTAATTTGATGGTCTGGTGCTGCTTTGGTGCTGGTAAAGTGAGAGATTTGTAAAAGGGATTTTAAATAGGGAAGGCTATCACTTCATTTTGCAACGCCATGCTATACCCTGTGTAGAGCGCTTGATTTCCTCCTACAACAGGACAATGACCCAAAGTGCATCTCCAAATTATGCAAGAACTATATAGGGAAGAAGCAGGCAGCTCGTATGCTGTCTGTTATGGAGTGGCCAGCGCAGTCACCAGATCTCAACCCCATTGAGCTGTTGTGGGAGCAGCTTGGCCCTTATGGTACGCAAGAAGTGCCCATCAAGCCAATCCAACTTTCGGTAGGTGCTTCAGGAAGCGTGGGGTGACATTTTTACAGATTTCCTCAACAAATGAACAGCTAGAATGCCAAAGGTCTCCAATTCTGTAATTGCTGCAAATGGACCCTTTTTTGACGAAAGCAAAATTTGAAGAACAAAATTAATATTTCAAATAAAAATAATTATTTCCAACCTTGTCAATGCCTTGACTATATTTTCTATTCATTTTGCAACTCATTTGATAAATACAAGTGTGAGTTTTCATGAAAAACATTGTCTGGGTGACCCCAAACTTTTGAACGGTAGTGTATAGATATATATATAAACGTATATAATGTGTGTATATATAAATTTGTGACCAGTAAACCAGGACAAATATGTGATACATTTGTGAACTGTAAACCATCATTTAGTAGCAAAAAAGTAATCATGGACATTCCCACTGTCTCTATGGTGCTCTCTTGAGGCAAGCAACTATTTCCAATTGTCCTTGACAATGTACCTCTTGAATTGAATCCATCACCTTGACAGATTTGTAAACACTCCCCGCTACTTTCTATTCTACGTGTCATACTTACTGGAGTCCTCGATCATTATCTGGGGGTTGCTGAGAATCGTGGGTTCAGGGGACAGGCTGAGGCTGGTGGATGACAGGGCAGGGGAGTCACTGGGGTCCAGGCCGAGCAAGTCCCCCCCATTTTCGGGGGTGCTTGCTTTGGTACTGCCCTCACTCTCCCTCCCCTTCTCTCTCTTTAGAATGAAGGGGCCCCAGGGTCGGTGGTTGGGTGGGTGAGGGGGGGGGGTCACATGAACAACATGGAGTGTCATGTTTGAACAAACAAACAGAAGATGGAAACAAAACATGAAATGGATGAAACCAAGAGCAAAATGAAAAGAAACTTAGGAGGATGATAATTATAAAATATTTAAACTTAGGAGGATGATAGTTATCATAACTTAAAAATCAAATGAACATTGCCACCGTAAATGACATTGCAAATCAGTGTTGTAAGACATACTGAAAACATGGAAAAGTAAAAAATAATGGCATGATTGGCTTTCAGTAAATAAACGCTGTGTCACTTCTGAGCAAGCCTGAAGACGGAGGGGGTGAGAATATAGCAGAAGAGCGGAGATGGAAGGAAAGCAAACGCCTAGCAACAGAGAGAGGAGGGGCATGATAGCACAGTCCCACAGCCAGTGTGTGTGTGTGTGTGTGTGTGTGTGTGTGTGTGTATGTGTGTATGTGTGAGAAATCATGTATGAGCATGTATGACTACCTGATTACAGCACACAAACATGTTAGCCCCATGCCTGAACTTCATGCAAGGTCAGAGTTCAGGGATTTGCTGTTAGTGCATCACTACTTGAGCGCCACCTCACAGTGGCCTTTTAAGCACACAGATGCTAGGCTATTATAGCGTCTAGAAGCAGGACATGCCATATAATCTAGAAGCTTCTGAGCTACAGTGTCCCAGAAGAGAAGGCTTATCACTCTGCCATCAAATCCATTTAACAGTCCCTACAGGATTTTGTGATCTTGCGTTTTCTGAAATTTCACGCAAATTCAAGGGTTTTCCGCGTTGTAATTTTCTCTTATTAACGCAATATTTCCGCAAAAAACTGACACGCAAAGCATTATTCGCAATAGATAACATTTAACTCAAAATCTCTGCAATTTTAACCTCAATTTCTGAGATATCCCACAAAGTCTACTGTAAATTCAGTTACTTTGGGCCATGGCAGTCACAACAAACCCTCACAAGATCCTGGTGGGACTGATTTAAGCAAACAGGGAAATGTCATATGTAAGGGATAATGTAAAAGATGCCAGTCATTCTTGAAAAATGCCATATAAACATTTTATATTTACATTACAGAACCTTACATACTATATAGTCTATTGTAAGAATACCAATGGATGTGGATTGAAAAGGAGCCTTGTTCAATTTCAGAAACCTTATTCTATTTCAGTTTTTTGTAAACCTTATTGCATTAAATCACAGTTTGCACGGTTGCATGTGGTACATATTCTGCTCTGACAGAGGACATACACAACACTTCCAACAAGTTCATTTGAAAACATAAAAACAGTCTTAAGCCAAGAAGTTTGGTGTACGGTTTTGTTTTCTTTGTGTGTGTGTGGACATATTCTCTCACCCTCCTCGATCCTCCTCCTGGCCTGTGGCTCATGTTGTCCTTAGAGCCACACTTTGACTGCACGTTGCTCAAATCAATCTTCTTGTGGACAATTTGAACCTGGACACAACAAAACAGCAGAGGACATATTTTTTTACCGACACAGTATAGTTGCATTGAGTCCAAATCGTTAGGAACTGACAGGGTGAACACAGAGCATGCTGGGAAAGCCCACCTTGTCTGTAGAACCTACTCAGTCAAACAGACTGAACACTAAACCCCATGGGGTCATAACCAACTCTCTATGAAATAGAAAAGCTTACGGAACATACTAAAGCCACTCTAGAACGTACTATACAGCAAGACAAACTCGGTGGGTAATCAGTGATTAGTGCACTACCACTGCACATGCTAAGTGTGTTTTCAAACAACAAGGCTATAGCAAACTGCATTGATTCATTGATTTTCTTTTAAGGGTTTCTGTTACCACCCGATCCAGTGTGTTAGAAGGTGTTGAGGGGGAACTGTCCCTGTTAGAAATCACACAAGTAAGCAGGCAGTTATGCTGACTACAGCAAACGAAATGCTTCACTCCCACCATGACACGGCACTTCCAAGCCTTCCATAAATGCAAGTATACATGCTTACTCTCTATCCTAATGATTGTGGAGTGGCCACACGACTAATGGAACCCGGCACTGATGGGGTGCACACTAAAAGCATTTACACAGTCTTCGATCGCAAGGAAATGTGCCCTCTGGGGGATGGGCTGATATGGAGAGGCTTTTAATGCCTTCATCGACTAGTGCTTCAGGCCCTGGAGGCGCTGTTTCGGCACTCCTCAGTTAAGAAGCCATCTGCCCTGTTGTTTCGCACATCCTAATGAAATTATTTCAAGTCGACGCCGACTCACAGTGCAGTGCCACCACAACAACCGTGACGTGCGAAAAAAGTGTGTGGCCTTTCGGTTCCTACCCAACCATAACCCCAAGCTCACCCCAACACCCCTGATCCCACCACCACCACCAACACCACACCCAGCCGTCACACCACACCCAACTGGGTGACCTCATCGCTGACAGAAACAGCCGTCCGGGGGCCTCTGTTAGCGCCTGCGGACACAAAGGTCTCAGTATCTCTCTTCTGTGAGGTCATCCTTCTGCTGGGGCCCCAACTGTTTGGCTACAAAAGGCAGCGAGCAAGCCAGTGGTGTCCGAGGACAACAGCAGCTCTGTTCAGGGCTGGAGAGATTGCAAACAAACGGGTGTCCTCCAGTTGAAGTTAAAGGACTCTAATACATGGCAGTGAATTAGGTTTTGTGAAAGTGGTGAGGACTGTTCTGAGAAACTGTTGCTGATCACACATACTGTACACCTACACACCAATTCCTTTTTTTCCCCCTGTTAATTCACTTCCTAGTTTTGGGATACAATATGTGCAGTGATTCAAAATGGATGTCATAGTCAGTGAGCATACAAACTTGTTTATTTATTGTGTTTTAGGGGATAGTCTTAAAGTATTAGCATGATCTAGTATGTAAATGTTGTCGTTAAAAAGGAAAACATATTGGTAAATAGTTTCACCACCTTGGGGTGGGTCAAGAGCAAGGATGGAAGGGGATAGTTAGTGCATGGTGTATGCATAACATCAGGGACGTGCACAGGAATTTTGAAGGGCATTTGCTCTGCCCTGGAAAAAAGGGGTAACACGTTAATTTTTGTCACCGCCGCTGCCACGCCCCGTCCCCTGGACGCATATTTTGCCTATATAATTTCAAACTCTCACTAACCACCGCCGCCACGCCCCGGTCCAAGGATGTTTATTTCGCGATTATTTTATCTGGGGGGGGGGGGGGGGGGGGGCAACTTCAGTCGAGGAGGGCAAACGGGCAGTTTTAGCCCCCTCCTGTGCACGTCCCTGCATAATATGGTGTGGACTGAGGTCAGTATCTTGAGGGCTGCTGAGTGAGGGAAAGGATTGGGATATTGGAAGCAGTACTGGTGAGGGAATCAAAAAATGGTAATAACTCAAGGAGGAACCAATGCTGCCAATGCACTGAGTTCCTCCGACAGTTACTCACATTTCCACCTCCGGGCACATGTTTGATATTGTCTTTGGAGCCACATTTTGACTGGACATTACTAAAGTCCAACTTCTCATCCAATATCTGTACCTGTAAAAGGCGGGGAAACGATTAGCTCTCTTTGAACTTTGAACCACAAGGGCAAAACCAAGGGCACAAATACAACCTCACTGGACAAGACTTTCGTTTTTTCTATTGCAACACATTTAAATGATTGGTGACTGGTCCATTGGAGAAGATGATAGGTATTTCAACAACTAGTAGCAAGTCTTTGAGAGGAAATGACTGAGCAAACAAGGAAGAGTCCACTACTCTGGGATGGAGGGGGGAATCCATGTCTGTCTCCTGTGAGGACTGAACACTTAGATAGGGAGAGTTCACTACTCTGAGATTGAGGGGGGAATCCATGTCTGTCTGCTGAGAGGACCGAACAGTCAGGCGGTTGGGCTTTGATTTTTCAGGTACTATAAGGCCACAGACATAACATGCTAGCTTTTGTTAGACAGATCCACTTACCCATGATTATTTTTCGCAGTACAAGCAAAACATGTCTTGACGGCACATGTTTTGGAGGGAAATTATGGGAGTTTGGAGACTTCCAGGAAGTGACACAGGAGGAGACGTCACACTGCACCACTGACTTGAGGATTAGGAGTTTAGGAGTTCTCATGCAGTAGGTTTACTTTGCTACAATGTTAGGTATTTGGTAGAGGAGTATCTGGAAGACGTGCGTTAGTTGCTTCTGGTAGAGGAGGGCAACACAGGACAAGGACTAAAGGGGGTTCCAGCTACCGTTACTCACATTTCCACCTCCTGCCACATGTTTGATATTGTCTTTGGATCCACACCTAGATTGCACACTACTTAAGTCCAACTTCTGCTCAACAATTTGAACCTGAAAGATTACAGGGGATGTTGGGAGGGGAGGGAGAGAATTACACTTCAAGAGAAGCAAACGGCTGACAAGGATCACTAAACCAGAGAGAGAGAGAGTGAGAGAGAGCGAGTGAGAAACAAGAAGCCAGCGTTCACTACTGTGATCCATCACAAATACACAGAAGGTTTAGCCTGGGTTACACCCCTGGGTGTTTCACTGGATGCTGAGCATCTGTTAAGGACATTTCTGTTTTTCATGCAGCACTTGGTGCAGTGAAGGTCCAACAGGTATGTTTAAGGAGAGTGGACATAAGAGCTGATAAAATGGGGCAATGACTCCAGAAATAACCAAGAAGAAAATGTCATGCTGAAGTTACTCCGTTTGCTGCACCATTTCTATATGAAATTTGAATACACTAGCTAGTATGGGGATATTTACAAAGAAGTGCAATGATTCAGTGTCAATGACATCCATAGCTAGCATAGAAATTAGCTCAATTTTACATTTTGGGGGTAAATTATTTTTGGATTACCACTGTGTTTCACTATTTAACTGTGTTTCAATATTTCACTATTTCACTATTAATAATTATTTAGAAAGAAATTTCAAAATGTCTACAGCTGAATAGTCATCGGCTTATCTGATAAACACATCAATAGAGGAGGGAGTGGGGTGCGAAGTGCTTAGTTCAGGTGGGTCTGAACTGTGGTATAGGGAAGACACTCAACCAAAAGATGTGATATTTGGAGTACGTCTGGTGAGGTAATTACGAATGGTCAATAACTCAAGGAAGAACCAAGACCGGAAGCATTGCGTTCATCCCAAAGTTACTCACATTTCCACCTCCCGGTACATGTCTCATATTGACTTTGGAGCCGCACTTTGACTGGACACTACTGAAGTCCATCTTCTTATCAAGAACTTGTACCTGTAAGAGCAAAGAAATGAAAAGAAAGAAAATAATTATCTTTTTTTTTAAATTAAAAAATGTGTCAAGGCAAACAAAAAATTAAAATATTAGCAGAAGGAAAGACTTAAAAAAATCATCGCAAAGGAATAAAAGTATCACATATTGCTTTTACATTCAAGACAACAGTACTTGAAAAGAAACCAACAGAATGAATGGTGCTTTACTGAAGATCTAGATTATGTTCAGCACAGAGGCTTTGCTCGAGCTAGGTAGAACATTTTGAGGAGGGGTGGGTAGGTTCTGTTCTCAGTGTTTTCTGTTTTCTGGTGAGGGGTGGGCGAATGGTCATAACCCATGGACAACCAAGACTCTAGGGTGCGGATTTCATCATGTAAGTTACTCACATTTCCACCGCCCGGGACATGTTTGATATTGTTTTTGGAGCCACACTTAGACTGGACATTACTAAAGTCCACCTTCACATCCAATATCTGTACCTGTAAAAGGTAGGGGAACGGGTGAGTTCTCTTGAGGTCGACAAAGCAGCATTGTCTAACGTAGGGACAAATAACGAGAGCATTTTCACTGAAGGTAATGAGGAGATGTTACTGTGGTTTAATTACATTACTATTCACTGTAACACAGCAGTCAAGTCTCTCCCTGTAGAAGTGACCTTTCTGAGTGAATATTACATCCATAGAACTTACAAGCAAGCATCCATGAAGATTTTCCAGTTTTTAATGTCCAGAAATTATTAACGAAATCAGAATAGGGTTCTTTTTATTTGAGCCTTTTTCTAGAAGAACCTTCATGTTAGTGTCAAACAGCGTAAGAAGAGTGTGACACACTGGAACAAAGTGGGTTCCACAAAATAATTCTGTAAAAAAAATTGAAGAAACATTTTTCTGTTTGTCCCCTCTCAATGACTGTGTATTAGTTCACTAAAATAAAGTAAATAATGAATAATGATAATCCACTGGCCAGTCCACAGAAATCTTTGTTGTACCTTTTTTTTAAACTGGCATCACAAATACACAGACCTACTTTGAGAGGATCTGATCATCCAAGATTCTTGATACAGGCATGCGTTGTTTGGATCGTTGCAAACCACATTTCCCAGATATTTCCATTTAAATTCCATTTCCAAATAATATGGACCAACTGCATCTTCATGGATTGGTATTTCCAAAGTAGCAAATCCATTACTTGTAGCATCATAGCTATAGAAAGGACCAGAGACTTTTTTCCTCTTTGTACGTAGCTAACAGCTAACAGCTGGACCTTCTATGAAAAAGTATGTGTGATCACAAGAACCGACTAAAATGCCATTTACTCAAGACAGATCCAGTACTAAGATGTTCTGAGTCCATCCCATAGTTACTTACTCTGCCACCTCCTGGAGTATGCTTGAGGTTGGCCTTGGAGTCACACCTGGCCTGGACAGCGCTGAAGTCCACCTTCTGATCCAGAATTTGGATCTGATGAGAAGAAGAGGGCCAGAAATAAATCACTGCACATCGCACTTGGACCATATCACTGGATTTCAATGATGAAATGTCATGTTTGAACCACCGGAAAATGTTTTCATGTAATTTAACTTCACACCTACTTTAATACATACTTTGTCAACAAGACCAATGTATAGGTAAGGATTTCAGCTGTGATTTGCCCCTGTTATCATGATTTCATGAATTGCTCAGAGATCAGAGGAAAGGCCTCAACTATTACCTTTAAGGTACAATGAACAGTGAAGTTAAATAAGAAGGTGGTGAGTGTTTCCCATAGTTACTCACATTTCCACCTCCTGGCACATGCCTCATATTGGCTTTGGATCCGCACTTAGCCTGGACATTAGTGAAGTCCAACTTCTTATCAAGAATTTGCACCTGGAAATGTAGAAATTGTTGGTAACCTCCCCAATAAAGTGAGACAGAGGAAGAGAGAGAGGAAGTGAGAGAGTGAGGTTGTGTGAGAGAACTCCAAAAGGAACAGAAAGGGGATGGTTAGTGGTGCTCTCGTGAGGATCTAGGCAGTGGTCATTGGGGTGGTGAGGCCGAGCATGAAAGAGGACGGGGATATCGGATGCACTCGGTGGGTTGAACCAATGGTCATAACTCAAGGAAGACTGGCAGCATTGAGTTCAACCCATAGTTACTCACATTTCCACCTCCCGGTACATGTCTCGCAAAGTCTTTGGAGCCGCACTTTGACTGGACATTAGTAAAGTCCAACTTCTGATAAAATATCTGAACCTGAAATGGGTAGGGGAGAAGAGATAAGTTCTCTTGAAACTAACTATGAAAGGGACCCACAAGAGCCCGCGCCTGTGAACGACTAGATGAATACAATTGTAAATGGACCGCATTCATATAGCGCTTTTCTACTCATTAGAGCACTCAAAGTGCTTTACAGGTTTACGCCTCACACATTTACCCATTCGCTCATGGCAGAGTCGCACAGCCATGCAAGCGCCAACCTGCACATAAGGAGGGGTTTGGGGCTCAGTGTCATGTTCAAGGACACTTAGGCACTGGAGGGATTGCACTATCAATCTTCTGATTTGCTGAATGACTCCTCTACCTCCTGAACCACTTTTCTTTAACAGAGCAAATTCACCTGTTTTGACTTACAGTTTGCATCTATGGAAGGGAATGAAGACTGAGATTGCACAGGGGGAGAGAGATAGAAAGGGATAGAGAGACCGAAAGAGACATTCAGACGGCAAACAATTGATAAAAACTATTTCATATATGTTTCAATTATACTCAAGGTTTGGTAGGTTACTTTTGACATGTAACCGGTTACTAGTCAATGAAAATAGATAGCTAGTTACCCTGTTAAATATGTAATAAGTAATGTTACTATATTGTTTATCTCATCAAAGAAATGTAACTAACAATAAGTGCAAATTAAGACAAGAGACGCAATCAAAAACAACGCTAAAAATTTAAGTGCATACTGCCACATGAATGGCACCTGTCTAGACGGCGAAAATTTGCAAAGTAACAGAATGAAAATAATATATTCAGATGTAACCCCTTCGTAACCGTCAACATTTTGATTAGTAACTGTAATTCAATTTAAAAAAAAATTCTCAGGAACTGTTACAGATTTTTTTTTTTATTTAATAACGCAACTCTGTTAGATGTAACTAGTTACTCCACAACCCTGGTTATACTGTCTACATACCGAATACACTTCAAGATAACTGATGAACATTTAATACCACTGAAATTAAGTAATATAGATGACAAGTTAATACAAAGCATAACTAGTTTTGATCATAATACATTTAAAGCCATATTGTAAAGAAACCAAATGAGAGGGCCTACTTGGAAAGCATGGAGACCATTTCAAACTGTGTGCTCTGGACTCTATTCATTCACTTAAGCCCCCTTTGCACTGTATGACTGAACTACAGCTAACATCCTCTTTCAAGGGCACTATAAATAATAATAGCCCTAACCCCTACAGTTCCATAGCTTATTGAGGCCAACAGCCACCCAGAAAACCTTCTTTCTTAAACGTAACAAAATGTCTACCTTTACAACAGTAGAAGTGGTTTAAGATAAAAGCAGCTGCTCACTAACTGTCAGCTCCTATGATGTGTTGTGAAGTTAAACTACAAAGAATCTCTTGCTGTTCTAAACAGACAGGAGGCAATGGTTACATGATGTTGCTTTATTGGTGCACAGACTAAACTAACAAGCCTCCACATGATAGACCCCATTTATGCTGCTTTCATTACAGGGGCTCTCCCTTTCTCTGAGACGAACTTCAAAGACACCTCAGAAGGCAAGCCTCATTCAAATGATTCACATATGGACTGAAGAAAGAGAGAGAGAGAGAGAGAGCGAGAGAGAGAGAGACAGAGAAAGAGAAAGAGAGCGAGAGAGAGACAGACAGAGAGAGAGCGAGCGCGAGTTAGAGAGAAAAGTGTTTACCTGTCCTCCGCCTGGCTGGTGCTTGAGGTTGGCTGTGGAGCCAATCTTGGACTTGACCCCCTTGAGGTCAGGCAGCGGGGCGGCGGCAGCCAGGGGGGCGGGCGAGCGGTTCTTGAGTGAGCCAGGGGATTTGGGTGTGGAGCGGATCACGGCCACCTTCTTAATCTCCTTGCCAGTGGAGGCGGGTGACTTGGCGCCCAGGGCTTTGCTGGCGGGGGATTTGGGGTCGCCGGGGCTGGAGTGCCCACTCACTTCGGGGGTCTTGGGGGAGTCTGGTGGGGGTCAAGGGGCACGGTTACACAGGCACAGTGTTGCTAGGGCTCCTCACCAACATAATGTGGAGATACCTACTTATGTCTATTTAAAAGGTGCCAGTGTCTAAATATCTATGACAGCGAGCTGTATAGCGATATAAGACCTAAAGCAGAGTGGTCTAATTATTCAGTTAAATTAAAAAACTTGGCAGTATTAGTATATAGTTTTATAGTATTTTATAAATTATTTTATGTATTTTTATAGTTTATTCGAGTATAGTCTGTAATGAGCTTCTTTACTTTCTTTACATTGGAGTCATTTACCTTTGCCACCTTTGGCAGCAGCAGCTTTGCCATTGACTGAAAACAAGCAGAAAAGCCCATTACATTAATGCACTTTCTGCTGCAAAGTCTCAAAGATTAAGAGCTACGTCAAGGGTATTACACTACTAAAGTACAATCATTGTTGAACACCCCTGAAGGGGAACCATTCCTTTGTACTGGGAACTCTGCAGTCAAGTTATTCCAATTAGCTCATATTCCTTGGACTAAGAAGAGCTCAGTAACTATTACAGACAGTTAAACTGGTAGTAGTGATGGGGGTAAAAAGCCAGACTGACTACCCGACTGAGTTGGTGCCATGGCTGGGATCTTAGTGCCTGCAGCATGGGGCCTCGCGCCAGGAGCCTGCAGGCAAAAAAAAAGAATCATAATATGCTTACAGTTTTTTTTACCATAACCACATAAATGACAGAAACATGCAATGTGCTCCTCAGGCAACAGGCATAAGTCAATGGAGTAGAATTAAGAGGAGAGAATGAGGGAGCGGGTGCTTGATTGACAGGTCTAGAAGCAGTGGGCATTGGTTAGTAGGAGTTCAGTCCTAAGGCTAGTATGAGGAGGCATTAAATAAATAATTTTATAAACTTAAAACATGGGTGCTGTAGACGTTGAGACAGAGCAGGGCAAAAGTGTCTTCCCGTTTCAATGACTTGTGATTATAAACAACTGCACTACTGTCTGCCGTTTATTCACAGTAATGGCTTACCTACACTGAGCTACGTAGATTTAAAGCCTACGCCTTTATTTTGATGACCATTCAGACACTACCTATGGTCTTGGCCGTCGTTGCCAAAGGTTCCCAATAATAAGGTTGTGATCCACTTGACTCGTCTTCTCTTTAGGTCAGTACAACATGCGCTTGGATTAGGATCTTTCCCCCACTGGTTAATCTGGGGAGCGGTAAGCAGGTGGATGCCAGCACTGCCATACTCACCCTAGGCCTGCTCTCTCTGGGCCCAG
Organism: Sprattus sprattus; assembly: GCF_963457725.1. Taxonomy (NCBI): domain Eukaryota; kingdom Metazoa; phylum Chordata; class Actinopteri; order Clupeiformes; family Clupeidae; genus Sprattus; species Sprattus sprattus. The sequence goes on along the minus strand of NC_137922.1, from coordinate 34,798,291 downwards.
AGCTGGGGGGCTTGGAGGGAGCTGGGGGGCGCCTGCTAGAGGGAGGGGTCTGGGGTTTCCGTCTGAGGGATTGGGTAACTGCAGAGGGTCTTTTAAGGGAGGATGGTCTAGCTTTGGCATGGGGCGGTTGTGTGGTCTTTGTGGGCCGAAGTGGAGTGGGGGGGGGGGGGGGGGTGAAAGAAAAAGGTGAACATATAAAGGAATGCACATACACAGGACAAAATTAAAGCTGATAATGGAGAATAATAAGTTGTAGTTGTGGTTGAGTGGGTAGACAGGAAATTTGTGGAGAGGATGTTTTGTCAATACATTATGACCAGGAGTGATTTTTCCATTAGGGATGGCACAGAGAAAATGGACGACACCAGCTGCTGTCACCTACCCGTTTGTCAGCGTCGTTGTCAGCCTTGGGTTGAGCTGTAAGCGAGAGAGGGACACAGTGCATGCATTTAAAGGGTGAGTTCCAACAGACAAAAATGGCAACAGAAACAAATTAAGAATATTACTTGGAATTTGGCATGTTTGATAATTTGGTTTTGCTCTGACTTTACAGAAAACAGATTCATCTTGATTATTGAGGGATAAAACTGATCATGTTTATAATATTAGTCTAAAACCTTAAATATGAGCTTTCACAAAACAACAAATCCATAAAATCTGTGTGTGTGTGTGTGTGTGTCTGTCTGTGTGTGTGTGTGTGTGTGTGTGTGTGTGTGTGTGTGTGTGTGTGTGTGTGCACACGTGCATGTAAGCTGAAACAGTGGTGACCCAGTAAACTCCTCTACGATGATGGTGATGTGACTCACACACACACACACACTCACACTAACACTCACATTCACACACGCACACACAAACAGTGCACACATGCGCAATGACATGCAGACAGGACGTGTGGAAACATGGCCAGCAAAACTGGATTAATTCAATCCCAAACAAGGCTGCAAGACCAAGAGAGATAAGACAGATCTGATTAGAGAGAAAGGCAGAGAGAACACAATGAAAAAAAAAAAAGCAACTTGGCCTTTGCCATGACCCAGCACTGATTTGCAGGGTCCGGATTAAACAGGGAAGATAGAGTGCTTCACAGCTTAGCGACGCTGTAACAGAAAAAAGTGTGGGAAGAAAAAACTGAATGGGACAGAGAGCTTTGACTAAGAAGACGGGACGGGAATTTTAGTGCGCGTAACACAACAGACCTTTGAACTGAGCGACCGGAACGTATGATTTTCTGGCCGGGGAGCTTTGCGACACTCTCTCCAGGAGTGGAGAAGAAGCTCCATTTTCTTTCTTCTCAGAGCCCTTAGCATCACCACCCTTACCGACTGGCCTCCCCTTCCCTTGAGGGTCACTAGAGTCTGAGTGGAAGCTTTGTCCACCATCATCTCCATGAGGTCTCTGCACCACTCTCTCTCGCTCCGCTGGCCCCAGTGGGGAGGAGTCTGTGCTGGGCGGTGGGGATGGGAAAATGGGACCTTTGCCCTGCAGCTGTTTCCCCCAAGGGCTTCCAGAGTTCCCGTCCAGCTGGGGGGTCCTTCCCAAGCCGGAGCTGGCACTCAACGAGGGACTTCCGGATGGATTAGGTGCTGATCTCCTCTCCCTCTCAGGGGAGATTTGACGTCCCCCATGTGCTGCGCTCTGCTCCCCGTAACCAAACAGCCGGCCCTCACTGACACCGGAGATGGAGGTGACGATGGCAGCGGAGGCACCCCGGAGCTCCTCCACCTCCAGGAGGCTCTCACCAAACGCTGTTAGGTCCTCCAGGGCGGCGCTGCGCACCAGGAAGGACGAGGGCGGCTCGCTCTCCAGGGAGAGACTGCGGGCGCGGTCGGGGCTGAGGGAGAGCGGGCGGTGCAGCGGGTGAGCGGGCCCCGCCGGCCAGCTGCTCCTCAACATGTCCTCATCCTTCTCCTCGTCACAGCTGGGAAAGCGCTCCGCACCAGTCGCACCCCGTTCGCATCCTGGCTCCGCAGCAGAGCTGTAGGTCAAAGGGGGCAGCATGACCCCCCCTACTCGTGGGGGACAGGCTGAGTCTCTCTCCGTGCGACTCCCTCCTCTCTCCCCAGCTCCAGCGCTAATAAAAGCCATCAGGCCCCCAGCAAGGAGTCCCTGGCCACTGGGATCCTCTGGGTGTTTTCAAAAAGCAGAATCATAATGACACCCTATCTCGTCTATAAAAGAGTGAGGCTGCACAGTTTAAGGGAGAGAGGCAGCATGTGCAGATCTTAAAAACTCTGTGGTCCAGTAAAGAAAGAGACACCTCTCCTGTGTCAGTTCCTTTACTGGGTTAGTAGGCAAAAAATACATCTGGCACATTCTGAGGCTCCACTGACTAGCATTCAACAGGTGCCAATCAAAAGAAAACCCAGAGAAAATGAGGAGATAATGCATCGCTCAGAGAGGTCCACAAACAAAAAACATATCAAGGCAATGCAATGACTTGCTGGCCTTTTTACAACTCAAGTACAAGAACTGAAAGCAGCATGAAAAAAGCATCAATGAAGACAAATTAAAAGAAAAATAAATCCCAGTAATGGAAATCAGGAAGTACGAAACAAAATGGAGACCAAACTGAATGGATCCATGTTTCTTTGAGATGACAAAAACACACACACATGATGATGAAGGTGAGGGTAATTACACTGTGAAGGGGCATCAGAGGAGTCCATCTTGTGTGCTTTGAAATGCCTCTTTTGAGTAAAACAAAATCCCATTCTGTGCCCGTAACATAATGTAATTAAACCCACTAATGAGCAGTGAACCTACTCTTATGTGGTGAGAGTGCACAGTTTTCAGTAGTGGTTCTGCATTAAATTATTTACCTGTTGTAGAGGCAGCCATGGTTTCTCCACTTGCTGAAATGGAACACAAAATAGAGTTAGTGTATTAGACAGCCATATGTATACTGACCACAGCACTGCGCAAAGTATAAAAGAGGAAAGCTGAACCCCTTTCGGCCTTGGATGCACACAAGAAGCTATATTTCCAACTGTATTCTGCATCAAAGTCTACGCAAAGCACAAAGCGTTCTTTGTACACACACACACACACACACACACACACACACACACACACACACACACACACACACACACACACAGCATAAGCCGAGCAAAGAAAGTGAGGGCAGGTTATCAAACATTCCAGACTATTCTGTATTTGAATGGGAACCAGCAACAGCAGGGAATGAGTGTGCCGTTCATTTTACGCAATTCACACCACCCTTGCCTCGTCCATCTAGTAGTCTGAGTATGAGACCAAAAACAAAAGTATCATTCATTTTTCGTGCAAGACTACCTGTTCAGGCAGACTATCCTCTCCTGTTTCAAGGTGAGATGAAGGATATTATTGATTACCATCACTAAAGTGTTATCAGAGATGAAAATACATTATTTATATTTATATTTATTTATAATATTATTATTTAATTAAAAAATGTTTTTTTAATACATTAAAGGAAAGGAAAAGGTGTTAGTCCATAAGCCACTTAACTGTCCTCTTAATATGAAAAACAAATTGTATACATTATAACATCAAAGCCACGTGAAACACGCCTAAAAGGGAGCAGATTCTGGAAGAAATCTGGCCCTGAATTGACATGGATCAGAGCCAGTTCCTTTCCAGGGTCCACTGCTACGTAAGCAGAAAGTCACACCAACAAAAACATGCTTGTAAGCATTAGACACGCAGTAAAGAATTTCAACTCATAGATTATTTTCAGAGGAAAGAAACAATAAGAGCAGCAGGTGCAAAGAGCCATACCGCACTCCCCCTCCTCACCAGAGGGGGCAATCTCAGCTTCAGTGAGCTCAGACACTGACACATTTCCATCTTCAGCTTCCTCTGATATGGGCTCCTGGGACTCCTCTATAAAATAAATGCTTTATTAGAAGAGAAGTGCGAATGCGTGTGTGTGTGTGTGAGTGTGTGTGTGTGTGTGTGTGTGTGTGTGTGTGTGTGTGTGTGTGTGTGTGTGTGTGTGTGTGTGTGTGTGTGTGTGTGTGTGGATAGCAAGGCAAGCAAACAGAAAGCAAATCCCCAAACACTTCCATGACAAACTGAAACTGCAAGGGATGTTAATATCAGAAGCAAAGGTACATTCAAATAAAAACAAGAAAATATAATTAGAAGGCAAATTAAGGAGGTAAATTGGCATTGGCAAATGGCATTCCAATAGGAGTAAATGAAGCCAGGCAACTTTAGTTCCAAATCTGAGTTTACCTTAAAAGCACAAAGCCAAGTTAAATGCATATAACACAAGAGCAGAATCTCTGAAAAAAAAGATCAAGCAAGCCATTCCAAACCAAAGTAAAAAATGTACTCTTGAAAGATAAACCTTGTGTTAGCCGGACCATCATACCTAGTTCCCCCTCCACACCAGAATGGGCGTACTCAATCTCAATGATGTCAGATGGGGATGCTAGCTCATACTGTGTCTCTTCTGCTGCTTGCTCTAGATACTCTGCTTCGAAATAAACCTCAGTTAACGTCAAACAACCTAAAGAACAGACACAGGGTGTAACAGAATAGAACAAGATCCAGGAGGGCACTCATACCGAGTTCACCCTCCACACCAGAGAGGGTGCTCTGAGTTTCGATGACCGCAGATGGTGACGCTAGCTCATCTCCTAGCACTTCTGCTGTTGGTGCTGGGTAGTCTGCTGTTGAAAAAATGCTTCAGTTAATGATTAATAAATGCATGTGGGAAAAACACACAAAAACAGTCAATGATATGCACAAAAAGAAACAACAAACAAATTATATGATTGATGTGAGGTGTGTGTGTGTGTGTGTGTGTGTGTGTGTGTGTGTGTGTGTGTGTGTGTGTGTGTGTGTGTGTGTGTGTGTGTGTGTGTGTGTGTGTGTGTGTGTGTGTGTGTGTGTGTGTTTGTGTGTTTGTGTGATAGGGATAGGGATAGGGATGCATAAAGTGCTGCCACACACATATGAAGTAAACACAAAAGTTTGGTGCTAAAGGGATCTTCTGTTTAGCTGTCGAGGATAGCAAGGCAAGCAAACAGAAAGAAAATCCCCAAACACTTCCAAAACAAACTGAAACTGCAAGGGATGTTAGTATCAGAAGCAAAGGTACATTCAAGTAAAAGAAATAGTAAATAGAATTCGAAAGCAAATTAAGGAGGTAATCTTTGGCAATTTGCATCCCAATAGAAGCAAATGAAGCCAGGCTACTTTAGTTCCAAACCTGAGTTTACCTAAAAAAGCCCACAGCCCAGTTATATGCATATTGCACATGAGCAGAATTTCTGAAAAATAGATAAAGCAAGCCATTCCAAACCCAAATAAAAACAACTCTTACGTGTTAGCCGGACCATCATACCTAGTTCCCCCTCCACACCAGAGTGGGCATACTCAATGATGTCAGATGGGGATGCTAGCTCATACTGTGTCTCTTCTGCTGCTTGCTCTAGATACTCTGCTTCGAAATAAACCTCAGTTAACGTCAAACAACCTAAAGAACAGACACAGGGTGTAACAGAATAGAACAAGATCCAGGAGGGCACTCATACCGAGTTCACCCTCCACACCAGAGAGGGTGCTCTGAGTCTCGATGACCGCAGATGGTGACACTAGCTCATCTTCTAGCACTTCTCCTGTTGGTGCTGGGTAGTCTGCTGTTGAACAAATGCCTTAGTTAATGATTAATAAGTGCATGAGGGAAAAACACACAAAAACAGTCAATGATATGCACAAAAAGAAACCAACAAACAAATTATATGATTAATGCAAAAAATATAAGTACCCATAGCAACACAAATCAAAGTCAAAATAAGTTTGAGAAGGCATCATTACCAACACTAGACTGCACATCCACCAAAGAGGCAAGACAACAGAGGCACACACACACATAAGGCAACACACAGGGGACACACACCATATGAAATAAATACAATAGTTAAAGGAAATCACACTGTGCAAGCTGTGAGAAAGAGGCTGAAAAAAAGTCCAAATCACACAAGCCATAAACAATAACAGAGAACATGTTTCTAAACACAGCAAAAATGTTGGTTTTGCAGTCAGAAAGTAGGCTAATTTCAAGAAAAATAATTATATAGAGCACGTCTGCCTGTCAAGCTTAAATGTCAAGCTGTTGTCAAGGGAAAGGCCTCATACCAGCGGGCACCTCCAGGCCAGAGGGGGCGCTCTGAGCAGCTTCCTTTAGCTTGGAGACAGGCTCAGTCCCATCCTTTTTCTTCTCTGACACAGGCTCCTCAGACTCCACTGCCAGCCAATTGTTTGAGGTAGAAAAGTGCACAGGGGTGAGCATCCATTAAGTGCTTCACATAAGCTAGTCAAACCTTTACTGGACCAATATATATGAAATACGGAAGGTGGTTATAATGGAGGAGAAGGGCGCAGATAGCTACAGGATGAACAGAGAAATGCCTGAGTTAAAATGATGGCTTGCGTAAGCACTGATACTTTCTGCAAGAGGCTTATGTAACCTGCTTCCTGTGTCATCATGACCTCATTCATTCCCTCAACTGGCCACAGTGAGAGGCAGTGTCCATGCCTCACCACACCCAGAGTCAAACCGCACTTCATTTTGTAAACACTGATGGATCCCCATTAGACCGAACTGATGAGAAGAGCTGAACTAGACCTGATTTGAAGCACATACTTTTGTGTTGATAGACATATTTGAACCACAGAGCTTTTCACAATTTGAACTGTTCACAATATCAGTTTGACAATAACAATGTTTAGTGCTGAGAGTAGATTCAGGACAACATTCTCACTCTCAAAAACGGTCTCTAAAGAAACATATGGAGGCAGTTCTAATTACTATGTACTGCAGCATACCAAACTACCTGTCAAAACTACCTTACTCTTACTCTTACTCGCACTTTACCCAGCCTTACTACTGCTACTATCTATCTATCTATCTATCTATCTATCTATCTATCTATCTATCTATCTATCAATCTCCACATCACATCTATCTACTGTCTTCACAGCATACTCACTGTCGTCTGTGATGTCGACACACATGCCGTTCGTTTCTGGAGGTGGGTGCGAGCAGTTTTGGACGAGCAGTTTCCACTGGATGTGGGGTGTGAGAGAGAGGGCGAAGGGGGGGAACGTGTGCACTAGTGAGGGTTGCAGACTGGGGAACGCTAGGCTGCGCACTACCAGGCCGGAGAGAGAGAGAGAGAGTGGGGGGATGCGTGCAGAGAAGAGAGGTCACGGAGGGATGAAGAGACAGCATTATGGCACGTCCCTCTGCATGCCAATGGGCACAAGACAACGGCCGCCATTGTGTAGAGTTGGCACAGAGTCTAGGGGTTCGCTCTGGCAGTACCATTACTCGGATTATCCCCCAACCCACATTTTATACACACACCCCCCTCCCCCCGATCAACCCCCACTCCACCCCATAACCCACAACAGACTGAGTGCCTCAGTAGTACCACCCAACCCCCCAGTCACCACAAAGACTGTATTGGGTCTATTTCAGTCGTACGGCCATTTCCTCCTTGCTCATATTTGGGGAGAATATTGTCAGACTGGACGTTAAACCTCTCCCGTGGGATAATACAAAAGTATGTGTCAAATGTTCCAGTTATAGAACAAAAACATGGTGGCCTCTGGGAGACTCTTTGTTTTCGGGGTGGGAATGAATAAATTCCCCATTTTGGAGCTGTGAGCAGCACCACTCATTTGAAATAAATCACATAGCAACCTACCCAAACATCAAACAGTATTGAAAACACTGACGAGAACACTCACTGCAAGAACATTCAATGCTCAGAACTATATCTGTAAGCCTCAGTTTTGTCTAGGAGGTCTAATCTAGCTCTGTGTTGTTCATCAGGGTTCTTCAGTGTTCCCCAGGCTCTCGAGGAAACACTGAGAGAAAGAGTGAATCTTTTCAGAGGGACCAAAAGTGACCAGCTGAATGGAATAGAGACACAGCAATGTCCTTCCCCTCCCCCTTACCCCCTCTCCTCTTTACAGTCATCTATTGACCAAAGAGAAAATCATTTAAACCATTTAACAATTGCTGACAGATCCCAGCGGTCTATTTAAGTGACAGTACTGTCCTTGAAAGCTGGCCTTGTTCACAGGACCTGCATTGGTACCACAAGTACATCCAGAGGCCCAGTGTTGAGATGGGTTTGAGCGGACCAAGACGGGCCAGCCGGGCGTGTGAGTGGTGGGCTGACCCAGATGCCTGGATTACGGCGCAAAGAGTGCAGCAGCAAAGCCTGGATTGAGCGCAACGCAGCCCAGTCGAGCATGTTGTATTTGCTTTACGTAAAGGGATTAAAACAAAAACGCCACTGGCCGTAGTGTTCGCACGCAGTCAGGGAGAGAGGGGAGAAAAGAACAAATATAATAATAGCACACATGGAATTAAAGGCTTGCGGAGTGGCTCTTTCGCACGTGATTGTCTCCAACAGTTAAAGGATTCTCAATGGAATGGAGGTCATTCTTCCAGCATCTAGCAACATTGAATGTGTATAGGCATGCGTGACAATTAGGGTTAATTGGGACAGATTGCTTCCATCTGTTAGTTTTAAGGGCCTTGAAATTTAACAAGCTGACAAGTCATCTGACAAGTCTGTCAGTTACGGTGTGATATCTCAGTTATTCCTGCTCATTCCTTGAGCATCTCGTGAACAATCGTCCAATTGGACTGACCCTGTGTATAAGAATGCAGATCTCTAGGGAAACTGTTATCAAAAGCTTTGAACTGGTAGCTGAATCATATTTTTAATACATGTATTTGCAAGTACTGCTCTGAGAACCCAAGGTCATGTATGAGCAGAGCATTTTAACCTACCAAATTACCTTCTAAATTAGTATTCTACCATTACTCTATCTTAAGGCATTTCAGGGGAAAATAGCAGTGGTCCTCTTTGTGCCCTACCCCTCCCCCAAAGCCTGCCTTTTCCTGAGGGGTAATCTAAGCTTCCGCCAGATTGGCTGAGACCTACTTAGGTTTCTGCGACATGCCAGTACACTCACCTTTCATTGGACAATCCCCTGGTCCCATATGGCCCACGGCGACCCCGTTCTCCTTATGGAACTGGTTGCCATGGTGATGGTCATTGATGGTCATACCGGCGAGGGAGGTTGCCATGGTATCCGAGGAGTTGTAGTGAAGCCCGTTGTTCGGTGAAGAACTCAGTAAGTTCTGGTGCTGCTGGTCCATAGCAATTCCACTAAAGGCTAAGAAAAGAAAAAGGATGAAAGAAAAAGAAAGAAAAAAAGAGAGACAGACTTTTGTTAGAGAGCGAAAGAAAAGAGAGACATCCTCAGAACAATAGGAATTGTTCAAGCAGTGATATGAATCAAATAAAACAATGCCTCCTCCCCCGACTAAAAAAAGAAACCATTAACTAGGAATAGTGGAGACAGGTTATGAGGCAAACATGTTGAGTTTCCACTGTAAGTTCACTAAAGAATGAAAAACAAAACCAGAAAAGCAACCAAAAAGCAATTGAAGATGAAGAAACTTCCACAATTTCTAAAAACAGACATATTCCAAACCTATTCAAGGTAATACCAGATCCACAAAACACTACATCCAAGAAGGTTTCACCCACTTGCTTTCTCAGGCACCACGCAGCTAAATCAACAATCGCTCACATTAAAGAACGGACGTCCCTCTTCCGCCCCTTGCACACCCGGCCGTCACAAGCTACATGTAAACAGGAACGATTGCACCGGTGAGAACCTGGTTATTTATAATACCAAACATGAGGGTCGAGCATTGAGTTACAGCCATGCCGACCAAAAATAGTAAGAGTTTCAGTGAGTGACTTTCTGCTCTTGCATGACCGTGCACCTCATGTATCCACTTCCTAAAGGGCTTGAGTGGCCATCTCGTTGAAATGATCAGTCAAAAGGGATTTCAAGCACATACACTGGCATAATACCTTGTGCAAGTGATAGCATTTTGCTAACACACAAGTGGCCACAGTCTATGAGCACTAAATTGTCATTTGACACAGAAGCTACAGTGAAGGCACCATTATGCAATTGCTACTGTCAGTCACATGTTGACGAGTCACCTCCATGATTAGCACTGCTTAAAGCCCGACATGTATATTTATGTGCAGTGCACGCTATAAAAAGGCTTTATGTCGCACTTTAACATGAGTCTGATATAACATTAGACCTTACTGTGTTGGAGCTCAGTTGACCTGAGTCACCGTGAAGGTCTCTCACACTCAGAGGAGGGCTCGGCCTGCACTGCAGAGTGTACTGCAGAGTGCAGACTTATGATAGCTCATCTCATCTCATCTCGTCTCGGCAGTATATCTGCAGTGAGGTGTCTCCCACGTCCCTTTGTGCAACTGGGTGGCCATTAACTCTTTGCTCACTCGTTCATGACAGTCGAGCTAGTACTGTACATGTCTCGTTTCAATGACTTCAGTGATGGCCAAGGTACAATTGATGGTCTCAACTACAATTCTGGGCTGCAACCAATCTCCCTCTTTAACAACTGATTTCTCACAGCTTCTTAGGGAAAAACAAACAGTGATCAGGGGTGTCAGGTGTATGAGTTCAGGAACAAAATCAAAGGTCTTTGCAGGAATGGAAAATACCTACATCAGTGCAACCTGAATTACCACTAACCAATTACAAAAATGTCAGGCAGTCAGTACTGTACATTTTTTTCCGTCTTATGCATGAATGCACATGCACACCTCATGAATGCACTCACCAACACACCCCTCAGATGGGTGAAACGATGCACGCAAAGGCACACCCACACACCTTAGGCTGATGATAAGTGTTTTTGTCGTTTAAACGTTCTCTTATGCCACCTTATCGGCCTCTTCCTGTCTACACTCCCCCCTACACCTACGCAACGGAGCAGACCTTTCCAAGCCTGGGCTTGTACCTCCACACAGCTGTCGAAGTTGGTGCTCATTCCTCCGCTAACCAGAATTTTTTCCTAGGGTGGACTCCTTCTTCCCTTCAGCCTGTTCTGTTCTCAAACTGCTGCAGTGTCGGATGCAGATAATCCCTTGGCAGGCTATGCGACACAACAGTTCAGTGATGTCCAATGTGAGCCCCAGACGCATACAAGCCGCAGGCCCTCGTGGGACCCTAGATTAGTTGACCTTTCATCGGGTGCAATCTGTGCCCGCCACCCCCTGGCACAGCAGGCATCCATGAGGACAGCTCTAAGCTTTAAGCAATTTTGTGTTTACCAAACATGCAGGCTTATGTTTTCTGTCTGACTAGATTATATGTAAAATGGGAAATATGCATAATATTCATATGACTGCTGTATTATATGTTATTTTATACTGTTACTACATATTGCACAGAATATTGGAGATGGAGCCCTGCCATCCTAACATCTTGCCATCATGGCTGCCACTCCCTAAGAGTATGGCACAGACTGCCAGTTGGGCACACCCGCCTGGCACTAGGCACCCATTTATCCCAGAAGAAATCGCTTTCAATTTGATTCAGTATTTAGTTAAATGGACCCTCCCTAAAACAGACCAGCCCAGTTGGTACAATCCTGTAGGCCTGAGTGTGTTTTTCATGATTCATCTCAAAAATACCCCTTAACTATTCTCATTTACATCTCACAAAAATAAAATTGTATTCTATTCTATATATTCTTTTTTTCTATTGAGCTATAGAGACTAAAATATGTTTTAAAAGATACCTATGTCTGACAGATACCTTCCTCTATTGACAGCAAGGGAGAGACAACGCAGGTCAGTGAGCTCACTGTTTCACAGCGTGGCACAATCCACAGTGTTCTGGAAGCTTCTACTGCGGTGTGGGAAAACTCTCACCTGGTTTATGTGCCGCCTCAGCACACAAGTCCTCCTGCACACAGATGGTGTGTTTACACAGACTCCATCGTCTCTCACCCTCTTTCTCCCTCTCCTTGTCTTTCTCTCTCACTTTCTCTCTCTTTCTCTCTGTATCATCTTTCTCCCTCTCTTTCTCTTCCTACTGTTGCAGGCAGAGCTACATCCACTATCCATTAGCAGCTGCTCCTGATCTTGCCTACACGTCCACGTGTGCAGTAATGCATCTCTTCCGTGACATTTGACCTGCATGCAGGCAGCAGCTGATCATGTTTCGGGCAGACAAGGATGCAAGCACTGACGTCATCCTGAATCAGTGAATATCACGCATTTATATTAACAACGTGTCACTTGTATCATATGCTCAGCATATAGCGCAGTCTATGAGTGATATTATCATATATTTCTGCAGTTCTCCACACACCTTTGTGTACATTTCTGTGACAACGCCCGAAGTCTAACTGTCATGTAATACATCAAACAAAGGACATCCTGGTGCTAAAGCAAATCTAAACCAAACAGACGGTAGCCTAATATCAGTGTCCAACATGGTAATTACAGGAATAATGGCACACCAAATTCTAGCCAACCTAGCCATATAAGGGGATCTAGAGATTCGCCACAATTTGCCAGTTGAAAAAATGTGCTTGTGGCGTTAAATATTAATTAATTAAATTCATGATGTCTGCAGGGGACTAAGGCCAACTTCAAAGCCATTCGAACATTAGCCTATGGACGTATCCTCTCAACGCTGGCACCCAACCAATAAGAGTGACCCAGGGGAGTGTGTCTCTCTGGGGACGGTTCACCTGGGGGATGCGAGTAGAGACTCCAGACAGTGTGTGTGTGTATGTGTGTGTATGTGTGTGTGTGTGTGTGTGTGTGTGTGTGTGTGTGTGTGTGTGTGTGTGTGTGTGTGTGTGTGTGTGTGTGTGTTTGCGTGTGGTTGTATTTACTAGGGGAAGTAAAAAAAAAAAAAAGGGTGAAAAAGGGAAAAGAAAGAGAAGATAAAGCCCAAGCTGGTGCAGTCAGCCCCTTTTGGTGAGTGTGTGTGTGTGTGTGTGTGTGTGTGTGTGTGTGTGTGTGTGTGTGTGTGTGTGTGTGTGTGTGTGTGTGTGTGTGTGTGTGTGTGTGTGTGTGTGTGTGTGTGTGTGTGTGTGTGTGTGTGTGTGTGTGTGTGTGTGTGTGTGTGTGTGTGTGTGTGTGCGTGTGAGCCCCCTTTGGTGAGTGTGGGGGGAATGTCGACTTGGCCGTGTTCCTTGGCTGTTGTGTTTCTTTTTTTTCTACTTCAACCAACCCACCCGAGCAGGGGCACATGAGGGGGCTGGAGAGGCAGACTGAAGTGGGGGAGGGACCATGCATACGCACACAAAGACACAAAGAGCGTGATCAACGCGGATGTTTACACCGCACCAGGGACACCCGGACAAAGATACCCAGCAATGCTACCCCTAACACCAACGCAATGGGCCTCAGAGTCTGAGTGATGATGCTGATTTAATAGGCTTTGACTGGGAAGGTGGAAGCCTTACATTCCTCAGTCTGGTGGCTAGGGTGAGGTGACCAGGTCCTGGTGCAAAAGCCTTATATGGTGCTATTAACCATGTAACAGTCCTTGGAAAGGTATGGTTTCACCCAACTGTATTTGTCTGGTTTTATTAAAACCAAGACTTTTCTTTCCCTTGTCTTGACTGCATGAGCTATCACGACTCTTGACCTCTAAGGTACAATTATAAGCACATAACAACATTAATTATGAAGCACTGATGATACAATTTCAGCTTGTGGGGATGTGCAGTAAGAACAAATAACCATTAGTGGCATTTTGTTTGTAGGGTGAAACAGCCACACAACATGCCCCCCCTCCCCTTTCCCTTTTGTGATTCATTCTGCAGATGAAATGAAAGACGCACTTTCAGTGTTCTAATATGGAGGACATGCACTTGCATTCTCATCTCTCTCATCTCTCATTACTTTGAGGTATACAGCTCACTGTTTTCTGAGATGCTGTGTGTGTGTGTGTGTGTGTGTGTGTGTGTGTGTGTGTGTGTGTGTGTGTGTGTGTGTGTGTGTGTGTGTGTGTGTGTGTGTGTGTGTGTGTGTGTGTGTGTGTGTGTGTGTGTGTGTGTGTGTGGCTGCTGTGGGCCCAGGATGCTACACTCATGGATGACTGCCCCTGTATCTCTGACCTAGTTCTGCCTTAGCATCGCAAAGTGAGCCTGATCTCTTTCTCTCTCTCTCTCTCTCTTTCTCTCTCTGTCTTTCTCATTCTCTCCCTCTCCCTCTTTCTCTTCATCTCTTTCGCTTCATCTCTCTCTCTCTCTCTCTCTCTCTCTCTCTCTCTCTCTCTCTCCCTCTCCCTCCCACACTCCTTGAAAAGAAGGGGTTGATCATGGGGCCTTGCCTCATGTAGCTCAGCCTCCACCCTTCAGAGTGCAAGAATGAAACTACTACATCATTGAAACTGCTAAGAACCAAAGCACGCAAACTCTCCGTTCACAATTAACAGAGGCTTCCATGATAAGTAAACATTATATAACACTGCCAGGGTCAAAGGCTCACATCAGTGTTTTCTCTAAATGTGCCTTTGATCTTTTGGCATTTAGTACTCAGGCGACATACAGGTCACTGTTTTGCTCATAAAACAGACATGCATGATGCATATGGATGCATGAGAAAAGGAAAGGGGGCTGAGGGGACTTCACAAGAGAACCATTTTTGGCTTCGGTAAAAGCATTCCAACAAGGTTCCACTTCGTTTTCTGAACCTGGAACCATGTGCTAATGACTGCATGTGGAATTCTGCTGGTCATGGTTCCGCCGCTAAATGCGAGGGGTGTAAACGCTAAACCCCAGCAGCTGGGTATAGATGTCATCTCGCCCCCAAATCAACAGGCCTCCACACTACGATTCGTGACGTGTACCACCCATGCCAGCTTTGCTTGTCGGGGTCAGCCTGAATGTTGCAACGAGTTGAAGTTCTCCGTCAGTGCCGTGCCAATTAGGCTTTTCTCCGGAAAGAATGTGAGACTGAGGCGTTGCACATGGCGCTCAGTCAAACTCCTCCTGAGGCGGAGAATTCAACTGCAAGACTTTCGGCGCAAGAATATCTTCAGAATTTTTTTTTCACTGGTGGATTAATCTGGCTATTAGGAATCTGTGCCTTTTTTAATACCCATTACATCAGTGGCAGACAGACAGAGCAGTTGTTTCCCACAATAAAATTTCACTGAGTACTGTTAGGCCAAATGATTTAACCTTTACTTCAGGTGAACAATGCAGTGATGCACACTGGTGTTCATCAAGTATTAACATTCAATCACATATTTGATATTGCAGGTACATCATAAGAGGAGGACAAATGACACCGCCAACAGTGATAATTTGACACCTATTGTAAAGTGGGTCTAGACTCCTATTACGTCCTTAGGTGCTTTATGAAGTCCCTGTAATTGACATGCTTAATCTTACACACACTCGGCAGCTGGTGCAAATAAATCAAATTACAACAGCTTTGTCTGGCAGCTTTGCTGCGGATTGTGTCACAGATGCCGGCAATTTATTTTTGAAGGAATCCAGTTTCGGCTGAGGGTCGTCCTGTTAGGCTGTGAGAGTTTTAGGGAGCGCCCATTTTACAATGTAGACCACAGGTCTCAGGTGGTATTTCCCAGTATTGCACCTTCAGAACACTAAGCTGTGCGAAAGGGGTGTGTCTGTCTGCTGCTCTAAATTCTGTAGACAGTTGGTTTATAAAGCAAGCCAGAATTACTGAAACTATGGCATTTATTCAAGAAATACAATGATTTAGGGGAGTCTAGCTCTTTTTAAAGCTAGTGGCTGTTTATTCAACCGGCGACGAATAGGGCTGGCTATATAATCGCTAAATCGGGATCCAATGTTCTTTACTGATATTAGTCTCAAACAGAATCATATTGTGCTCAGGGGGCGTGTAGGCAATAATGACGTTTAGTTTGAGTCCTATAGTTAGATTAGTCTCTGCCTCACCCCCATTCTGAATCGGATTATAACCCATATGTTTGTGAGATAACACGGTAATAATGACCCTGACATGTACCAGTGTCGTTTGCGCAAACCCTAAAGAAACTGCTTGATCCAACATCACAACAATTTTCTATTGCATGCCTAACAAAAACCGGGTAATATAATGGCGCCTACTCCTACATTCGGATAGAATGTTTTAACGACAGCTATCAAAACATTAAAAATTCAAACCTCTGAAACCACTTAAAAAAAAAAGCCAAAGCCATCGTCATGGCTCTAACGCAATGCATGCTATGAGCGTGCAGGCTTGGAGACATGCCCGCATCAGCACCGTTCTTTCCCGAGAAGCAAATGGAGACCATTTCAACAAAGATGCCTGACTGTAGAATCAACAATGATCCTCAGTGAGGATGCAGAGATGTAGCCTACAGACAAACGATGCCTGCAAGACAATCAACCTTTACACTCGTAAAAGAAGCTAATACGACAGATTTCTAATATACGATTACCAAGGCTACATTCCTGCAAAACGGGCCTTGTCAAACGTACACACAATATACATTCGTTGTCGACATGAATGAGCATGTTACGACCATTGCATTGATACCGGTCCCAGGCAATAGGCTACCTCATAAAGGTATTTAATAATGTTGAGACTAGACAAAGCGTTGTACAATGTCATGCGTACACGGAGTTACCGAAAATGTCTATACATATTTGTAATAAACCTCCAATAAATCGGTTGGATATTTATTTAATATAGACCCAATGATGTACCCTAGGCAGTAGGGCTAAAATACACGTCTGATGTTTACTGACAGACACACATAAATGCCGTTACATCCATGCTCCTTCTGAGATTTAATAGTCTTGAATGAAATCAGTTGGAATTAAAATTATTTTGACTCATGGGGAGATCACTGAAGCTAAGGAATTGCAATATGGTATAACAGATTAATTGATTTTATTCGATATTTCTGGAGCTACAGTTAATTAATATGAAAACTACGAGGCCCAACCTCTCCCACCTCATGCAAAATACAGCATAGTCGATATGGAACGACGAACGCCGAATCCTATGCAGAACCCAACAGTTGCATAACGTCGGACAGAAAAGGTAATCTATTGCAATGCGTTTAGGATTACGGTAACTGGTAACAGAACTTGATTTTGATCACGACAATAAATACAATTTGGTTGCTTTGCTTACCTGTGTTGCCGACTGTGTTATTGTCTCTCCAGCTGCAATCGCTTACTGAGAAGACCGGCGCGCTGCGTAGTTCAACAGAAATCCTGACTTGGAGAGGGGCGCTAGAGATATGGGTGATGAATATATTTACACGGAATAGAATGCATGTGCTGCAACCTGTCAACGGCAGGCCTAGGTCTTTTTTTAAACGGGAGGGAACGGTAGACAGCCCGATGTAGCCTACATTTAAAGTTGAAAATACCAATGTGGGGTTTGTATCCCAAAACTCATTTACATTCATTACTTTTGTTTAGGATTGTATTGGGATTGTTTTAGCGTACTGATGTAAGCTAAACCTTGACCTTATCAAGACATGTGGTTCTTGGTTGGGCCTAAACTGTGAACAACACACTTGCTATTGAGGGAACTATTAAGAACTTTACCTTCTTGTTACGTGTATCCAACTATCAAGACTACCAACAAACGTTAGCGGTGTTTAATGTATGCTTGGACTATAACCTATGTAGGCTAAAGTCCGCAAGATACAATAGTTACGAGTCACCAGCCCTGCTTTGGCAAACTCTCTTTGTGGAAATGGAAATGTACTCAGTATAACATCTGTCATTTAGTTTGATCACAGAAGAGGCATGGGGATTTACCTTGACCGTGACTTCACTGTGTACCAGCCAGGTGTCACTCTTTTCCGCTGGCTACATGACAGGTCAACGCACTTCTCCCTTGCCAGCAAAGATAATATAGAACAATTACACTTATTTAAAATGCCTGGATATTCGGTTGCCCCAAATGAAAATGAGATTCCAGTGTTGGTTCCATTTACATTGGGTTACTGCTTTAGACTACTATGTGGTACGACTGTTAAGAGAGAACTCGATTGATTGTATTCCCAATGTAAGGCAGGGCAGGGAAAAAAGATTTACCACTTACCATCACTAGGTGTCGTTAGTGCTCAGTTTATATAGCATGACAGCGCGCAGTTAGAGAGAGTTCCAGAACCTTGCATCAGCGATAGCGGACCTCCGGCGTGCGTGTCAGAACGTGAATCATGAGAATAATGAGACCTGAAATGTCACATGAAAACAAACCCTTTTTCTTTTAAATGTAATATAATAATGTGATAATTTAATTTATTTAAAACGTTTAAAAACGACCAAAGTGAATTGCCTTAATCTCAACATTTCAAATTCAGTATTAAAAGCCAGCATCAATACAACTGTTTCTGATAAGAGTATTATTTTTAGTGTTACTGCTGAACAATTACTTGTCATGACAACAAAAGAAAAGGTGCATGTCACTTAATATTACTTAGATAAACTTGTCAGACTCTATAATATGTTGTTGGCTACGCCTAGATGCAGCCTTCATGATTCCATTTCAGAACCAGAATGGGAGCATTCAGAGAATGCAAACCTCCGCCTTGTGACCTTGACCTTTGACCTTGACATCTGAAAATCTAATCAATTATTGCCATTATATTACCCAATCTCCCCACAAAGTTTGAAGGTCCATGCGTTTCTGCGTAATCCGGCTAACAAACAAACAAACAAACAAACATACAGGGGCGAAAACATAACCTCCTTGGCGGAGGTAATAAGTAGGCTACTGGAACTATAGGAGGTTAAGGCACATATTATACATTTTGCAATGTTAAACCTTATTTAGTGGACTGGACTCAATCAATCTGGACTCAAACTCAGACCCATCGCCTTGACCTCTGTGGTGATGAAGGCATTTGGGCGCCTTGTGCTGCTTCACCTCAAAGCCATCAATGACCCTCTCATGGACCCCCTGCAGTTTGCCTACAGAGCCAACAGGTCTGTAGACAATGCAGTAAACATGGTCCTTCACGTCATCCTCCAGCACCTGGACTCCTCAGGAACCTACGCCAGGATCCTGTTTGTGGACTTCAGCTCTGCCTTCAATATCATCATTCGGCTCTGCTACAGGACAAGCTCTCCCAACTGAGTGTGCCTGACTCCACCTGCAGGTGGATCACAGACTTCCTGTTTGACAGGAGGCAACACGTGAGGCTGGGGAAGTATGATTCCAGGACCACAAGCACCAGTTCCCCTTAAGGCTGCGTTCTTTCCCCTCTACTCTTCTCCCTGCATACCAACAGCATTCACCTCCCTCACCACCAACAGCATTGGGCTCATCTCTGGTGGGAGATTTACCATCTGGTGACCTGGTGTGGTCAGTACAACCTGGAGCTAAATGCTCTGAAAACAGTGGAGATGGTTGTAGACTTTAGAAGGAACCCAGCCCCACCCACCCCCATCACCCATCGCCCTTCCGCTTCCTGGGCACCATCGTCTACCAGGACCTCAAGTTGGAGCTGAACATCAGCTTCCTCACCAAAACAGCTCAAGCTGAAGAAGTTCAACCTACCAAAGCCAATGCTGGTGCACTTCTACACCTGCATCATCAAATCCATCCTCACCTCCTCCATCACCCATTGGTACGCTGCTGCCATATCATCCGCTCTGCTGAGAAGGTGATTGGCTGCAATCTGCAATCTTAACAGGACCTATTAGCCTCTAGGACCCTGAGGTGGGCAGGTAAGATTGTGGCCGATCCCTACCACCTGGGTCACAAACTCTTCGAGGTAATTCCGTCCGACAGGAGGCTGCGGTCCATCAGGACCAAAACCTCAAGCCACAAAACCAGCTTCTACCCGGCTGCAGATGGCCTTATTAACAAGGCCCGGGACCCCCACCTAACCTGGACTCTTATCCCGCCCCCACACCTCAAGTCTGTGTTACATTAAAACACATAACATTGCACATTGCACATTCACTTTGCACTCCTGTTTTGCATTTTACTTTCCACTTTACTTTTTTATATACATTTTTTTATATTTGTTTCTTATATATTGTGTTTTTTTGTCCTTATGTGTAGTACTTTTCATATGTGTAGTACTTTTTGTGTTTTTATGTTTTATGTTATGTGTAGTACTTGTATGTTCTATATTTACTGTATGCACCGATAAACCAGAGCAAATTCCAGGTAGGTGTTACCTACTTGGCAATAAATACAATTCTGATTCTGAGTAGGGGCATGAGGGTGCCAGTACATTTTTCATGGCGACATGACATTTTTTGAATGCAATAGTGTGATTGTGATTGGGATCTCACTTTGTTCTGGAATAGGGCAACTGTCTCAACCCCTGGGGGAAACTAAGGGCCTGATTTACTAATATGCGAGCGCTTCTTAATCTGCGTTCGCAAATTAACGCACGGTGTTTTTGCGCATTTTACTTGGTATTTATCAAGCCAGATCTGCGCTGGGCAAACTGTGCTTACTCCGCCCTTTAAAGAGCCTGATTTACTAAGATTGATTTGCGAACGCATCTTTGCCAGGCGCACATTAACGCACGGTGATTCCCCGCATTTTCCGTGATATTTATCAAGCCAGATACGCGCTGGGCAATCATTATTTAGCGCACCGTTAAAAGACTGGAGAACTTGCCAGCAAGTTACTGCCACCATGGAGATTCGAGGAAGAAAAAACTAAGGTTCAGCGAATAGATAGCGAATAGATAGCGAGAAAGATATATTGGTTCACGTTCGCTCAATCACTGAACCTGATTCAATGGGTTATATTGTTGTTTTGCCCGCCATCATCTACAGCGAGATGTTTAAAAGAACACGATTATAAATAATATGCTATTGGTGGCATTAATGCATAAACTGTCTATTATAACAATATATATGTGTACATGGCGAGATTAATACGTTCTACAAGGGACATGGGTTCACTACAATATATCCCCACTGAAACAAATACATTTACCAAGTAGACAGGCCTCTCCAAAATCACCGTTGCTCAATCATGGATAAATGGCACTATTCCGAAAGATAAAACTGTCATGGACAGACCACTTCCACGTAAGTAATGGTCATGTTGGCATCACATATGACCTGGACATTAATTGAATATGTGTGCTTTCTGTTTCGGTAAACGTGTTCGCGGATTGAAGGTGGGACTGTTTGCATGTGGGTGCGATCAATTTCTCCAATTACGTTCGGAAAGTTTAATTTCATATATATGAATATATGAATTATTCGAGTTGAAACAAATATTTCTGTTCGCTGTCTCTGTCTATGTCTTTGCCTTGCTGCTGCCATATCAACGTTTTCAGACTCAGTGGAAATGCGCTTGGTTAAGACGTGCTTTTATGAGGCGGAGAATTAGCCTGCAAATCAGAGATGTGCGCTCGCCGGGCAGTTTAGTAAATACCACGCAGTTCATCATTAGGCGCACTCCTCCCATTAAATAGCGCTACACGCCTACGTTACCACCCACGTTTCCGAACCATCCCACCTGTTTGCAGGTACACACCCTCAAAGCGTTAATATGCGCTGCGCCAGCTTAGTAAATACCGTTTTTCGTTACGACCGCTATTTTACGCCAGAAAATGGGCGCAATCCTGTTAGTAAATCAGGCCCTAACTGTCTTGTCAAACGTATTGTTTGTCACCCTTGTCTGTAATATATTCCCAAATAATTATCAGCCTAAGCATCAGACTGCTCACCCACAATGCTATGGGGCACCGGACGTATATTTCTGTGACGGACCACTGAAGGGGGTTTGTCTTTTACCTTCTCTCTGTCTGGCCACAGTGCACAGAATGGGTGTATACCCTTTGTAGGATGCTCTAAAATAGCCAGCCACAGACAAGCTGTTGCTTTCGTGTTCTTTTGTGTGTTTTCTGCACTGTGTAAACAGTCTGTGAACAGTTCTTCCTCAAGTCAAACAAGTGCCTCTCTAAGACCAATTCGACCGGACAAAGATTCTTGTTGGCCTTATTGTGGTATCCCAACTTTCAGCCTTAAGACTAACAAATCAATTGAGAGATTTAGTGTTCAGTGTGTCACTGACAGTCACATGATTGGAAAGATTCAAACAGCCGCTTGGCAGCTCTGATTAAGACGTGGTAAATCGTATCACCTAAAACTACTGAAGTTAGCTTGATTTGAGCTTTCTGGTTACTACTAGAACTCGTCTAAAGTGAGCCGATGCATTTAGACCAATTTTATGGATTCATTCTTGGTACGTGTTTAGTTGCGTTCAGTTTGAACACATTAGTTGACGTTTGATCTTTTATATTTTATTATTTTTACTTTAACAATTTGTATTTCTGGCTGCTAGAGTTACATTGCACGCACACATACACACACACACTCACACACACACACACAAACACACACACACACAAACACACACACACAAACACAAACACACACAAACACACACACACACATACACACAAACTAAACAACCTCACATTTTGACATCTGTGTCATAGATTTATTTTTTGAATTGAGAATAAAGTGTCCAATTGCATTGCATGTCCCTGGGACCACACTGAAAGACGTCAGGGGACAGTGACCTTCCTGACATTCTGAATTTACAGAGAGACTTAGCACTTCCCTCCTGGCTTGAAGCATACCAGGAATCTACTGGCAGCTGTGCTAGAAGGCTCCAGGGAATGTTGGAGGTTTGTAGTGTTCTGTACATGCCCATTCCACACCCACATCATAGCATGTTGTGTCCTAGAACTGAGTCCGAACTTTTGGATCTGAGCAGAACATTTCGGTGGGAAGCGCTGCATTTCAAATGTTGCGAAAATGACACCAATCACTTGTGTCTACAGTCACAGGTGATTGAGAAAGTAAGGGAGAGTGTATTTACCATGCAACACAGGTCGAATTTAGGGATTTCTTCTTAGTCGGTCTTCATAGTTTTTCTTTCTTATTTACCCTATATGTAACATCGCATTTAGTTAATAAAAAATAATCTTCAACAAGCCGTTTAAAAACAATCACTTTATTATATGTATAATTTATGAGTAAACGTAACATGAGTACAGTCTGCACTTAGTACAGTCTAAAGACCCACAAATAGTACCAATGAAATTATGTATAGGCAAACAGATGTTGGATTCACTCCACTCCTTGTTACCCTTTGTGTAAACCTCATGCTGTTACACAGCTGTCATTTTAGATCCCTTGGATTTCAAATGAAGAGTGCTCCGTGTCCCCTTCGAGGAAAAAGAAAGTATTTGAAGCTGAAGATAGCATAGTTATGTAAGTATGAAACTCAATTCTGTTACATCTAATTCTATTGCTTTAGAGTATATATCGCACTTACTCTGGATTTGTTCAACCAGCCATGATGTGCTTGACAAAAGCTTTAAGAACACAAACAAAAAGAATGCAGTAGTTAGTGTGTGGATTGTTTGTTGATATTTCTGAAATCGATACCTGTTGATGAAAATGGATGCCCTCATACCCTCATAATTGATACAGCCATTGGTGTCCTCCTGCCCAGCCAGCAGCTGATCCACCTCTCCCTCAGTCATCCTCTCACCTATGACAATCAACAATACAACAATGATATCCTTCCATTCTATTATCATATTATCATTGGATTATATATGAACAGGGTATCTACGGGATAGATTCTACACAGTGTTTACAGGATGCATCTTCTTACCAAGAGTGGCCAGAACATGGCGGAGCTCAGCTCCCATGACAGTTCCATTTCCCTCTTTGTCAAAAACACGAAGTCCCTCAACAAAGTCTTCAAATGTGCCTCTATCTTTGGACTTTGAGATTTGATGAAGCATAGGTAAGAAGGTCTCGAAGTCAATCAACATGGTGTTCATTTCTGTGAATAAGAACAAGAAACTTAATTTTAGATGACCTTCAATGAACAGGAGAAAGAACTGAATCAATAAGCACTCACAGAGAGAACTTAGGTATGTAAGTGGATGAGGGGTAAATTATCACCCCTACAACATACGCAAGGTGTTTATTGCCCCAACTTCTGACCCACGGTGAGGGTCAAATAAACATTTCAGTGGCCTTGGACAGTGGAGACAAGTACATTTGTTTTCGCTACACCAAACTGGGTAGTCCAGTGCACCGCCATCCCCTTTGGTATTCACGCTGCCCCTGTGACATTCTCTAGTCCAAATAGGCACTGTGCCTAAGCAAGGCAGTGGCGGTGGGATTATCAGGCCCTGTCATCAGGCAGAGTGTGAACTGGTAAATGTCACAGATATAAGCTTGGATGAAGTGCTGACAGTGGTGACACGAGTGACACAACCAACACCTCTCTAATGCTCCTGGAGATTAGCCAACCAGGCATGTTTGTTTTGTAAACTTTTCTTAACCTGTAAATTAGTATGGCTACTGTGTGCTCCTAGCTAACCGGTATGTTCTTTCTTTTTTTATGACATCAACATTTTGAAAACACATTTTGCGTAAATCTGGATTATGTTTAAGGTTTAGTTAGGGATAAGTTCGCCCTAAAGTGGGAATGTTCTCATGTAGCGATGATCTGTGATCATCGTGAGGTATCCCAGAACAATGAAGAACTGGGAGTTCTGGCCCGCACCAGTCAATATAGCCAATTTCGAGCACAAGCGAACGGAGAGAACGTAAGATAACACACTTAAAACATCTGACTGACCCTCCACCTTGGGCTTTCCCAGCACTTGCAAGACCTCAGCGTTTGTTGGGTTCTGGCCCAAAGCCCGCATAACGTCCCCGCACTGGGCAAACGATATCTTCAGCTCTCCCGTTGGGGTCCGGTCAAAAAGCTGGAAAGCCTCTTTGAACTCTATGGGTGGGTGAATTGGCACCAAGATGAAAGGAGAAGTTGTCACAACATCATTTGTGGTGTATGCACAGTATCAACATAAAAATAAAAAGCCAAACCATGTTCTCCATACATTATTGATCTATGTCTTTGACAGTAAAACGTAATAATGTTCTGTGTTTGATTACCTTCAACCTGATCAGCACTGAAGTCTGCCTGAAATAGACACACACAAACACACATACACACAAATCTAATTAGCTACAGCCATTTTCCACTGACGTGTTGGCATCCTGAGATGCTCACATTACATTTCAGCATGTTCTCTTTATTGTCTCTTATCTATGTACCCTCAAAAAGAACTTTCCCTAATTCAATTAATTTCCTAATTTGATATTTTGAAATCATTTCAGGTATGCAGCTTCACATTCTGTTCACTGAAGTTAATTAGATTTTCTTAAATATATATGGAAAAGAGACATACTGATACACAAGATGTACATATTTAAAATGTTTGTTACATTTCTAAAGGTAGAGGAAGACGCCACTATTCCATATTTTAAGAGAAGGCCATGTTATGTGACAGGGCAGGAATCCTTGGAACAGATGTAGTGTATTAAGCCATGGCCAGAGTACCTTCCGAACACTCTCATCCTACCCCCTGTGGCTAATAATAACATCTCCCTGTGTTTATGGAGTTCTTTTGCACCATATTGTCCACTGTGGTCGCCGCCATGAAGGGCGAGGGCTAATTTAAGAACAATGGGGACGCCAGTGTTTGGTGTCAATGCATGGGCCATCGGAGACAGATGCAGGGGGAGAATTCCAAGCAGAAGAGTCCAGACGTGTTTCGGACATTTTCAGACAATTACATCCCACTTTGCTTCTGGAAAGGGCGGTGAACTGTTGATGACACATGGTGTGCCTTCACATTCTCTTGACATAATTTTTGGTGAATCCTCGAATAAAAAGCTCAATAGATATGAAAAATTCACATTTACTCCATCCCATCCCTGATTAACAGTTACTGTAGCTTTTTGTTGGCAGATGTCGCCAATTTTCAACTCAGTGGAGTTTTGAACCTGAACAGCTTTTACATTTTTCTACATTATGAGAAATTCTTCTGGCATTCAGGGGATTGTGCAATATTACAGTGGGAAGAGCATTACATCTAAAGCCAATATTTAACCTTCTTCATGATCACACACCATTGGTTAAATAATTGACCAAATAACATAACAAAGATTCATGATTCATCTTTAGATGTTTTTTTACCATCACACAAATGTTCACACTTTGTACTCCTGTTCAGATCAGCATATCACTTTACCTGAGGCTGAGGTAGATGTCACCAAATTTGAGGAACATATCATTAAAATGTTTCACCAGATTATTACAGGAAGGCTAGTAAGGAGAGGAAAAGTGAACCAAACAGAGAGCAAATCTCCCCAGCTGGGATGAACCGGAGGTTAACACTCACAGGTGGAGCGGCGCTCTTCGGGGCAGCTGCAGGAGCTTTCGGTGCCTCAGCTGGAGGAGCTGGAGATGGGGCGGGAGCAGGCGGTGTGGTAGTAGCTGGGGCCGGTGCCGGTGCCGGTGCTGGTGCTGGTGCTGGAGCTGGTGCTGGTGCTGGTGCTGAGGCTGGTGCTGGTGCTGGGGCTGAGGCTGGGGCTGGGGCTGGGGCTGGGGCTTCAGGAGGTGCTGGCCCTGCCTCTGGGGCTGGAGCTGGAGCTGGAGCTGCTTCTGGTGCTGGAGCTGCCTCTGGAGCTGCTTCTGGTGCTGGAGATGCTGGAGCCTCCACAGACTTGGCGTCTGCCTTGGGGTCAGGCTTCTTTGGGGCCATGGCTCTGGGCTGTGGGGTGCTGAGATACTTGCTGCTTCCTGTAAAGACAATGGCCTGGGGCAAACCTCCTAGTTATATACAATGCCCCTGCAGTCTGTCTTTCTATCAGTCCACCCCCCTGCCTCTCTCTCTCTTTTACCCCCTCCCTCTCTCTTTCACCCACCTACCTCTCTCTTTCACCCTCTGCCTCTTGCACTCTGTTCTGTTCTTGCTCTCTTTCTTTCCTTCTCCCTCTCTCTCCCCTCTTGTTTTTTTTCGGTTAGAGGTAGTTGTTGGGTGTTGGCCTACCCCGCCCCCAAATATTACATAGAGTTCTATAAAAGGAAAGGACACTTAAACCCCAGGAGGGGCTGCTTTACCTCTCGGGGACCCAGACTCATTCCTCTGTCCCCCCCTCCTAGTTCATCCCTCACCCCACGATCATGCCCCCCTCACCCCCACTCCCATGCCCACGCGCCCATTCTCCTGTCTATCGGATGTGTGTGATAGTGTGTGTGAGACCTTTCTGAGTGAGTGAGAAGTGTGAGAGATGAACAGATTACCACCTCAAAAGGAGACTCCATTGAAATAAAGGGATCGCTGGGCAGAGGGGGGGGGGGGGGGGAATCAAAACAAAATGCATATATGAGGGGTCCACTGGGGTGGTCTCTATTAATAGACCCTTGTGTGGAGGCTTAACTGTTACCCATATCCTCCCTTCAGCAAAACATGTATGCAGTACCTGTGTGCAAACAGACATACACACAGTGGCTTAGTGCTCGCTCTCCCTCTGTCTTTTTAACTCCCTCTGTCTTTATTTAACACACACACACACACACACACACATACACACACACTCATACACACACACACACACACACACACACACACACACACACACACACACACAAACACACACACACACACACACAAACACACACACACAAACACACACACACACACACAGAGGAATTCCATTGCCCAGATCGTATCTGGCCACTCCACTTGTGTCCTGGTCATGTTCCCCATGGCTTAAGCTATGTTACTGTACTGCATGTTCTTTTTGCCATGTGTGTGCCGATAGCATGTATGTCTAAGTATGGGGCGTTGGCAGTGGAGTGTAAAACTGTGCTGCTTCTCCTGGGAGAAGGGTTGACCCATTATGGGCTAAATAGGCACACAGACCTCTGGTTAGAGTTACAGATCCATCAACACAGTATAATTGCTGCAATGAACTGTTTTACTAATGATGCTCAGCAATATCGTATTATGATAACCTGAGAGTGAAACTCCAGCTGGTGATGATGTAAGTCTAAACACTGCCCTTCAAACAAATGACGAAGCGTTTAAAGTTTTAAAGTTTAAAGAATGTAAAGCATAACTTAACGTATGAAGCATAAAGCAGTATAGGTTTACAGACAACACATACTGTAAGCATATAAGTAGAAGCATGAGTTCACATAAGCATAAAGAAAGATGGGTTTACAGATTGCTTCAAGTTTCCTAAAGTAATAGATTGAAGAAGGATGTGCCAAACTATGCACTGGTAAAACTGAACGGGGATTTGCCCTCTGTCAACTTATGCACCTTACGTTATGCACCATATAAACCATAACCATACAGTAGGAGTGAGTACACCCCTGCGCAATATTCCAACTATCAAACAAGTAATTGCACTTTTAAGTTGAACAGGAGGGTAACATGCTGGACCCCATTAGAGCCAAATAAATGTACCCAAGAATGTGCTCGCAATATCCATAATACATCTTTTCATTGAGTTTAATCTTGCAGTTTTGTGCAGGAGAGCTGTTAAGTCAGATGGGGTCCAGCGTGTTTGGTGTGTACCTGCCCAGGACTACCACAGTGAACACATAGTGAACCTGGCCTGGACTACCACAGTGAACACATAGTGAACCTTCCTAGGACTACCACAGTGAACACATAGTGAACCTGCCTAGGACTACCACAGTGAACACATAGTGAACCTGGCCTGGACTACCACAGTGAACACATAGTGAACCTGCCTAGGACTACCACAGTGAACACATAGTGAACCTGGCCTGGACTACCACAGTGAACACATAGTCCTGACAGTGAGGCACAGAGGTGGGAGTGTGATGTTATGGGTCTGCATGAGGGCAAAGGGTGTTGGGGAGTTGACATCTATAGATGGCACCATGAATGCCTGTGGATATATACCAAAATACTGGCTGAAAAGATTTTTCACAGTCTCCAAGAGCTTGCCAGAATAGAAATATTCCAGTATGATAACGATCCAAAGCACACTGCCAAAATCATGTAAGAGTTTCTAAACAACACAAAGTCACAACTATGACCTGGGAAAGTATGTTGCCTGAGCTGAATCCAAAAGAACACCTTTGGAGTATTTTAAAGAGGAAGGTAGAGCAACACAACCCTCCCACCAAAGAGCAGCTGAGAAATTTGTCTACAGAAATGTGGGCAGCATTGGTATCCTCCATGCTGATGAGGATTGAGTCTGTCATCAAAATAAAGGTGTACATACGTAGTATTGAAAATATTAAAACAAATTGAATGTATTGACTTTTGTTGCAATGAGTTCCTACTGTGGGGCCTGTAGTTTTGGAACAGTAAATCTGTTAGTTTTTACTTACAGTTTTGAAACATTTGACATTTAAACAATACTGCACAGGTGTACTCACTTCTGTTGTATACGGTATGTAACAATGTATATTTACAATGTCTATTACATTATACTGACAAAATTAGTGACATAGGGATTGTGTTACTTTTGTGAAGGCTAACTAAAGAGAATGATGGCAGTAGTCTACCCTGGTGTGTCTCTCCTTTCCTCGGTTATGATCATTAACTTTCACCGTGACCAATCTGTCTTCTCAAAGAAGTATGTTGAGGTGAGAAAGATCAAGTGGGTAAATTTCAGAAATGTAAAGGGCCCAGCAGTGCTATTTCTGTGTTTTTCACCATATGTCTTTTTTATTGTTCCATGCCACACATTAAATATTGTATGATTGCTCGGTAAAATGGGGAAAGGGACACTCACGATATCTGCAGCCTTCTGCTTCACTGGTCTTTGGGGAGGGGACATACTTTAATAATAGATTGAGCAAATGTCGTGGTCCATCTGTACCTGAAAATATAAAAGAGTTCTCTGAAAGAAGCTGCAGTGGATGTCAACACAGCAAAATAGTAATAATAATAATAATTGTGGTCTTTAAGGAAACTGGTTATTTCCTTTGTTGTTTTCATTGTGTTAGATTCATGCCAGTGTTCTTGCTTTTCATCTTCTTCTTCTCTGCATCTTTCATTTTCTGATTTGTTCATTTCCACAGCTCCCAGGTGATGTCATGCTTTTATCTTGGTGATGTAGAGTTCAGCCAAGCTGTAAAAATCTGCCTGATTGCTTAGATTTCGCCTTGCATTTAAGAGAGAGAGCGAGAGAGAGAGCGAGAAAGCGAGAGAGTGAGAGGGAGAGTGAAAGAGAGAGAGCGAGAGAGGTAAAGAAACCTGTTTAGTACCTCCAGGGAGAAGAAGTAGGTAGACCAGAAAGGTGCCACAGCCTCTGTAGTGGGAGCAAGTGACAACACAAAGGTAATTTAAATTCACTGTGAATGTAAGCAGATGGTGTCTCAGTACTGATGCACCTTACATTCTTGCACTTGGCGTAAAAGGGGAGGGTTTCTCTATTGTCATGGTCTGTAAAAGAAGGGGTCTTGTGTTAAATGAGGTAGGTTGAGTTCGTTAGCACAAAAAGTGGGCAATATTCGGGGCGCAGCACTAGTTTGTCATCCATTGTTAAGTGTGGAGAATATGAGGAGGGAGAAGGCGTCTCTTCTGTAGAGCTGGAGAAGACTTGGACTGGACATAGACTTCTCCGCTACTGTGGTCCTGTGTGCCCAGGATGAGGATTGTGGACGTCCATAGCATATTGCTGGTTCTTGTGAATTGGATAAGTATGGTAGGTGTGTTTTTCTCTTTTTTTTCATTAGTGAATTCAACAAGTTATAATCCAAATTTTTGTTTTGCTTTATACGCAATTTTCAGTGCCTATATGTGATATTTACAGTGTCCATACAAGAGCACCCACCTTTCATCTGTGGGTTATAGTTAACAGTATTTTTCTTTTTTATACAAACATTCTGTCATGGTAAAAAATGGAATTCTGTAGATTCAGGTATGTGTTGTGAGGTTTCTGCACCTGTACACAACTGTGAGTGTATAAATGTGTCATCTTCACAGGCGATCACCACGCATTCAGAATGCTCTATCGTACAGCACCTGCAGAAACAAGAGAATGAGTGTGTGCTTGCCATCAATAAAGCCAAGGAACAACATCCCTCTTCAGCCAATAGGACTGCAGGTAACTTTAATGACTGTAATATTTATAAAGGTCAATGTGGCTTCGTGCAGCTTTGTTTAAGTTAGAACAAAAGAGATTCACGTGCTGCTTGAAAAATCTCTCAGACTTGTTTCCCCGTAGGACATCTCTCAGTAGAGAGCGCAAATTTGACACATTTCATTTCATTCCACACTTCTTGTTACTCTAAATGGTAAAAGTGTGTACAAAACATGCCATTTCCACATGGTCTGCCAAGTGTGCAGCCTCAGATTTAAACTGCACATGGCATATTCAAATCTATAATCAAAACTTTCTGTTGTTTTGGTCACTGTAGCTTTTTGAAACTCGGAAGTCAAGCACAGAATCTTGTAGACATACTTCTAAAGACATAATAGTTTGGTTGATACAAATGAATGCCAATACATACCACAATGATATTGTTAATATTTAATAAGTGTGTACACTCAATACATTTGTGCATTCATATGGCAAATTGCATATGATAACTGCTACTGAAAATAATCTCTTTGCCATGAAAAGCAATTGCTTTTATAAACTAGAATGCGTTTCGTGAACGAACTGCGAGAGTGTGCTTGCTCTGTTGCGGCCATGACAGAGAGAACAAGTGCCTTGGAATTGGGGCAGGTGTCAGCCGTGCGCGCCTACCACACACACTCCGTGCGCGCCCACCACACACACTCTCCCTGCTGGATGAGCATGCACAAATGAGTATGAGTGAGTATGCATGAGTATACATGAGTGAGTATGTATGAGTGAGTATGCATGAGTGAGTATGCACGAGTGAGTAAACATGAGTGATTATGCATGAGTGAGTATGCATGAGTGAGTATGCATGAGTGAGTATGCATGAGTGAGTAAACATGAGTGAGTATGCATGAGTGAGTATGCATGAGTGAGTATGCATGAGTGAGTAAACATGAGTGAGTATGCATGAGTGAGTATGCATGAGTGAGTATGCATGAGTGAGTATGCATGAGTGAGTAAACGTGAGTATGCACGAGTGAGTGTGCATGAGTGAGTATGCACGAGTGAGTAAACATGAGTGAGTATGCATGAGTGAGTATGCATGAGTGAGTATGCACGAGTGAGTATGCACGAGTGAGTATGCATGAGTGAGTATGCATGAGTGAGTAAACATGAGTGAGTATGCATGAGTGTCTCTTAATATTCCTAGTTATACAGTTGAATGGAGAGGGACAGAGAGAGAAGAGGAGCCTTGGGACCTTGGCGCAGGTGTCAGTGAAGCACAGGTGCAAGCCAGTTTAATGACCCTATTATGATGTCATAATGGCACAGAGTTCTGCCATGCAAGTCTATGGGGAAAAAAGGTGATGGAAAAAGAGGAATAAAAAAGGAGTGGCAAGGAGTACCGCCACGAAAAGATATAGCAGGTTGCACCGGATCGGGCAAGCACACTAATAATGGCACTATAATGTGACTATGAAGAAAAACAAGGCTATTTTATTTTTCATTATCAGTGATATTACTCAAAGATTCGAGTCAAAGACAAAGGTGTTCCAGAAATGAAAAACATCTTTAAAAAAAAAACCTCTCTCTCTCTATCACACACACACACACACACACACACACACACACACACCGTAATGTAAGTGAGTGTGTGTGTACTTGTGAGGGACCGGGCGGTCACCCCACGTTGTTTTGGGAGGTTACGACTGGACTGGGTGGTGTAGTTGGGAAGAAGGGTACAGGAGATGGTGGCTTTCATACTAAAATATATTTCTTCTTTATTTTTTTTACATGGGGGATTCGTTGGTGTCCACCCCATAACATGTATAAACAATAAACAAACGTATATTCAAAAAACACTAAGATGGCCGCACAACGTGCTACAGACAATAGGGGAGAACTAGGCATATCATGGAGCAGGCTAGGCACAGATCAACTATTTCACAGGTCACATGGACCATATTCAAAGAACCGGTTCAGAAGGAACATATTTAAACAAAGCTCAGGTTCAGAAGGAACACATTGACTAAGTACAGGTTCAGAAGGAACACATTGACAAAGCTCAGGTTCAGAAGGAACACATTGAAAAAGCACAGCTTAGTATCCACACAGCTAGATACAATTACACTTACAACTAGAAAATGCATTTCCTGAAGGAAATACCAGTGCATGAAATGCAAAAGTTAAGAAAGAACGAATAAAAGAAAAGTGAAAGAAGGAAGGAAGAAAGGAAAGAACAGTAAAAGAAGGAAAGAAGAGTTGAAGAAGGAAAGAAGAAAGGAAAGAAGAGTGAAGAAAGGAAGAAGAGTGGAAGAAGGGAAGAAGAAAGGAAAGAAGAGTGAAGAAAGGAAATTAGAGTGGAAGAAGGAAAGAAGAGTGGAAGAAGGAAAGAAGAAAAGAAAAAGGTAAGAAGAGTGGAAGAAGGGAAGAA
Organism: Sprattus sprattus; assembly: GCF_963457725.1. NCBI lineage: Eukaryota > Metazoa > Chordata > Actinopteri > Clupeiformes > Clupeidae > Sprattus > Sprattus sprattus. The sequence continues at coordinate 34,765,088 of NC_137922.1, read as the reverse complement.
GAAAGGAAAGAAGAGTGGAAGAAGGAAAGAAGAAAGTAAAGAAGAGTAGAAAGAAGGAAAGAAGAAAGGAAAGAAGAGAGGAAGAAACAAAGTAAGGAAAGAAGAGTGAACAAGAGTGGCTCTGGATAAAGACAGTAAAGAGAGAGTGAAAATATTGAAAGAAGGAGAAAAAAAGAGTGAAGCAGAGAGATGGAGTGTGAGAGAAAGTAGAGTGAGAGTGATAGAGAGAAAAAAAAGTAGAGTATGGAAGGTGTCTATTAATATTCCTAGTTATACAGTTGAATGGAGAGGTACAGAGAGAAGAGGACCCTTGGAGGCTTGCCGCAGGTGTCAGTGAAGCACAGGTGCAAGCCAGTTTAATTACCCTATTATGATGTCATAATGGCCCAATGTAAGTCAATGGGAAAATTTAGATTCGTTTTTCTTTAATAACTTAAAAAGTATAAAGTTTAGAAAAGTGAAAAATACATAGCATAAGTGTCCTTTACAAGACCTACGCGACAAAGTTTGAATGAAGTTTCTACGTTTAGCGGTTCGGGCTGAATTAATCGCAGAAAAAGGTAACAAGAATAAGAAGAAGAAGAAGCCTAGGAATAACAATACAGGGCATTTCATGCACTGTAATTACACAGCAGGTAAGTGTTTTCAAAGCACATGCCTTCCACAGTCTCTCATGTCTGTTTGTTAAGTTCTCCTTGGCCATCTCAAGTGGTAAAAAAAATGTGTCCTCATGAACATGAGGCACCCTTTAAAAAGGGCACAGCCACTTGGGCTTAATTAGATCCAACATTTGAATCAGGTGAGCCAGGAGCCAACCATTATGGGGGAGGAGTCCAAGAGTCTTAAAGGGCACCATCCCTGTTTGCCACAGTGAGGAGGGGGAGAATTCACCTTCTCACAGTACTTATCCCTATGTCTGCCCAGGCTGTGTGATGGAGTGGGACGGTGTGAACTGCTGGCCGTGGGCTCCAGTCGGGGAGACGGTGTCTGTCTCCTGTCCCCTGCCTCTGCAGCGCCACGAATTCCCTCAAGGTAGACCGACGTGCCAATCAAAGAGCCAATCAGACAGCTCATTTCACCAGCAGTGTCCCACTGAGAGCCTGAGAGCACCTCAATTGCCTTCATCAGTCATTTCCTCCATCAGAGCGACACAATTAGAATGAATTTAGTTTCATTACTTGATTTATTTATAAAATGAACATTTCATGTCAGTGGGGTAGCAAATGGAAGTGGAAGAGTGGAGTTGAAGTTGAGTTCTGTGCTGCCATGTTACGGTTCCACAAATCAACTTAAAATCATTGAGAGCCCTTGAAACTCCTCCTTTTCTGCATTGATTTATATAATGGTGTTGAAAGCAACCAAAGGGGCCATGTTCACTGCGACTCAAGTTGTCTTTTAATTGAAAGTCTCCCTGTTGAAATAACAGCAAGCACTACACACTGAGGAAGTTCAAGGAATTCAGTTTCATTGGTTTGCTTGGGAAACTGGCTGAGATATTTTCTCTTCTAGTTCCCATCTCAAGGAACTGCAGCCATCGGGGCTGGAGCCGACTCAGTGTGTCCTACTTCAAAGCCTGCTTCCACGAGGACAGCAGCGCGGAGGAGGACGACGCAGCACACCAGGTACACCATTAGCAGGGGATGAAGTCTGTACACCCAGAATCTAATGGAAACCACAACCTTACCATACCATACCTCATGCAGTGCAAAACTGTCAGGAAATTACGGTGGTCCAAATCCACAAACAGCTCATGGTGCTCCTTCCCTGTCCACAGCAGGAGTACTTTGCCCTGGTGAAGCTGATGTACACCATTGGATATGGAGTATCTCTGGGCTCCCTCTGTGTGGCCATGATCATCTTCCTCACCTTCAGGTAAGCACCTCGCCTTTAAGCCAGTGCTTTTGAGCATAAACAACCAACATAACATATTATTGAACATATATTATATTATGTTACAGCTGTTATATATTTAATAATTTCAAACTGATTATGTTTATTTAGGTCATTTCCCCCCGCAATATTGTTCATTAAAGGCCCAAATACACATTTTTTTTTTTTTTTTTTTTACATTTACACATACAGTATATTGAATATGCTGTGTCTATTATGGCAATAGCATCACCTCACAGCCTCTTTAACTTTTGCTTGAGAAGAAACGGAACGAGAAAAGGATCTGGTGTTGCTTTAACAGGAGGCTCCTGTGCCCTCGCACCTACATACACCTGAACCTGTTCTCCACCTTCATCCTGCGTGGAGTTGCTGTTTTTGTGAAGGATGCTGTCCTGTTTGAGGACAAGACACTTGACCACTGCACCGTCTCCACGGTAATCTGAAATCTTGGTGTTCTTGCCTGTTTTCCGGTGATATCGGGAGGCAGTGGAGGACACTCCTTTGGGACTTCATTAGTATTGTCATTTTAGTCTGTCCTCTCCATTTTCAAGTGAGATGACGCAATGTTTGGGTCAGTTTTTGAAATTATTTGGAGTCATGACAAATTAATGGCCTGGCAAATAGGAATATACAGCAAGCAAAAGACAACAGTGAACATGGTGGCTGATGAGTTTCCTGTGCCATCCTCAGGTGGGGTGTAAGGCTGCTGTGACGTTCTTCCAGTATTGTGTCCTGGCCAACTTCTTCTGGCTCCTTGTGGAGGGCTTGTTTCTGCAGACACTTCTGATCTTCTCCTTTGCCAACAAGAGAACATTCTTCTGGTGGTATACATTCATAGGATGGGGTAAGGTCTGGATGAATGTTCTGGTGTTCTCTAGACACTTTTTTTTTATGTGTGTAAACTTGCATGTCAACTCTCACGATTAGTGTAAAAGATTTTTAATAATCTGCATTGATATGCTATTTAAAAAGTTATAACAAGCAGATTTATATAATTTGTTGGGAAACCTGTTGGTGTTGTTCTTGTTGTAGGAACGCCATCAGTAACGATTGTGATTTGGACCTTGCTTAAAAGCCAGTACGACAATTTAGGGTAAGACTGATTTAGTCATCATACAACTGTATCACACTGCCAAGTACAAGAAGTTTCAGCTCTCCAGACAAATGACTGAAAAAAACAAAGAAAAAAATGTCATAGTAGGCCTAATAACTAAAATAGAGGAATGTTAATGAAGCTTTCTTGTGGTGTTTGTCTGAACTCATTCAGGTGCTGGGATGATTTCGACAGCGCCCTCTGGTGGATCATTAAAACACCCATCCTGATATCTGTGTTTGTAAGCATGACTAATATATGGAATCAGGAATCATTAGTGTGACTGACAAAAAATGTCACAGTGGCCATTCACAACAGGACATGTTCTTAAGAAAACCTTCTTCGTAAAATCCTCTGTGTGTCTTCAGGTGAACTTCATGGTGTTCTTGAACATCAGTAGGATCATAGTGATGAAGACAAAGACACCTGACTCCACTGGGGAAGACAAACCGCTGTACAGGTCAATGAGCATGCAAGCCTTAATCTTAACTGTCAGTGAAAATAGGCAAAGGCAAAAATTCAATCCAATCTATATAGCGCCAAAACAATAAAAATGTCTCAAGAACAGACCAGATAAGTTAAGGACCACAGTGCAGTCAGTGCAGTGCAATGCATTTTTCTCCAAACCGTCATAAAACCAACTGGTTTCTCCTGCCTGTACAGTTGGTCCATCTGTGGAGAACCATAGTGTGCCAGCCTGCATCCCTGAGAGAACACAATAATTAGCCTTTTGTCTGATTGTAAAACCAACTATAAAATGAATCTCACATTAGGCCCAACCAATAATCATTCCCCCAGCTGTCCTCCGTCTTCCTTTGCCTTTGCCCTCCATGTAGTGATACGCGTATAAATCCATCTGCTTTCCCTTGATTCTCTCTTTCCCTTCTCTCCTCCCTTCTTTTCTGCACCACCCCCTTTTCTATCTCTATCTCGTTAGCCGCCCGGCCCCATTCAGGTTCTGCTCAAGGTTTCTTTCTGTTAAGAGGGAGTTTTTTCTTTGGCCCAGTCACCTTAGTGCTGGCTCTAGGGGGGGTTCAGGGTAAGGGCTATTGGTGATACATCAACTGAATAGTTATCTGAGTAGTTACTAGGACTGGCCATGGTTAGCATGTAGAATTATAGGGATGAGAGGTGCACATGACACCTTAGTTAAATTGGACCGTTTACACAAATCTAGAATCCAGGAGCTGTCTCAGGGGATGAGTATCCCTCTCCAGTAGCTGAGGGAAGTGTGTAGGCCCATTCCACGTCAGACAATTTTAGCACTCCCAGACATTTAGTCCTTGCAGCTGTTTTGTAGCTGCCTTGAATCCTTACTTTGACTCAAAGCTCTCATAAAACCGACCACTTCAATGAGTCCCTGTGTCCTGGCATGCATTTCTGCACATGTGTGTGAGGTGGATGAGAGGAGGAAGGGAAGAAGACAGAGGTCAAGGTGAAGTTGAAGGCAGTTTATGCATCCTTTCATCTCCTGCATCCTTTAACTTGTGTTGGTTTGCTGCCCCCTGCAGGCGACTAGCAAAATCGACACTGCTGCTTATCCCGCTGTTTGGGGTGCACTACATCGTATTCGCCCTTTTTCCTGAGCATGTGGGGATAAAAGCTCGGCTTCTTTTTGAACTGGTTCTTGGCTCTTTCCAGGTTAGTTTCTAAGGTTCTATTTTTGCCTATGAACCCCATAGTTAGTGGAGATATTCAATACAATGGGATGTGTACTGTTCTGTTTTTCAGTAAGCTGATTTCTGATAAAACCCTCAAAAGCAGACACACAGCATGTGTGCATGGTATTTGGTTTATAAATGTATTCAGATCTGTCAGGTCATGTCTGTAAGATTAGATAAGTCCAGTAACTTCTTCAGTACTGATCAAGAGTGGCATCCCCCTGGCAAAGAAAACTTCCCTTTATAGAGATAACACATTAATAAGTTGTACATATTTTCACAGGGTTTCATTGTGGCACTGTTATACTGCTTCCTGAATGCTGAGGTAATATTATAAATATTATTTTTCATATCATAATGTATATTTTGTATATCTGACAGTTGACCATTGTGGTGACTTTTCTTTCTGTCCTTGTGGTATGATTAACCCTGAATAACTGTACAGGTTCAAAATGAAATCAGAAAAGCTGTAAGCAAATGCTGGAAACCCAGTGAGGGCAACAACTTCAACATGGTGACTCAAGACTTCACAGCCTAGAGGCAGCGATATCAGGAGTTGATGTGTATCTGTAGTATCTATAACTATGATGTGTAGTTAGATAAACTCTTTCTCTCTCTTTTTATTCTTCTGGGTTTTGTTCAGTATCATCATACCTGAAGCTGAAAATGTTTAAACTCGTGTATGTATTTGACTGTTATCGATGTGCAAAGGGCAACTATTTATTCACCAGTGTTTTAACTCCTTTTTGTTTTATTTATCCAGCTTAACTCATGAGTATGTGGGTTTGTGCTGATGTTAATGCAATAATATAGAGTCCACAAGATGTAATTTGGGTAGATAGATAGATACAGTAGATAAATAGATGTTTAAGATAGTTTTGTAACGATTTCCAATGTAATTTATACATCAGAACTGTATGCTTTGACAACATTGTAGAGACTGTTTGTATGGCATGAATTTTGAAAAAGTGATTTTTGTACATCTCCAGTGTGTATGCTTCCTGTGTATCTACCTTGATAAAGCTTTTCATATCATGACCACATGTGATTCATGGTGATTCCGCTACTGCTAATGTGTACCTGTCTTTTCTTGTCTGGTGTGGGAGGCAAAACGTGGGAAAACATGGTGAAAAAAGCCACAACATTTATTGCTGTTACACTTGGGTTTTCATATATCACAAAATTATACTACTGATACCACCATTTCCATTTATCAAAAACAATGACATCATTCTACTCCTGACATTAAAATCTCCCCATATCTGAATATAATACATATATGTCAGGGGAATGATGTCACACTTTATATAAGATACTGGAGGGGTACTGATAGTAAACAGACAAGATAAATATTCTCATCTCAGTCGTACAGCAGCTAGAAAATTTGTTTTTCTATACATTTTGACCTATCAAATACAGTATATTCTTGTCATATATAGAGGGTTTCCACACTGATTGAGATAGATGCACAAAATCTACACCTCATGGCTTTGTACCTCCTTACCTTATCCTCTTCTCTTCCTGAACGTATGACTAAATATCTGACCCTGAAGGTGTGTGTGCATCAAACTACTTTCCAAGCCACTGAGTGCCCTCTCACACACACAGCAAGCAACCGGCCTCTGTTGTCATTAGGACTGTCCCTCCTCACTGTGCAGGGACTTTCTTCAGTGTATGCCTCCTCTGGTGAGGCTGGTGGTGTCTCCATTGTGCATGTACTTGTCCTCCAGGGAATCCTGTCCACAGTGTAAGGTGAGGGGGAAGGTAGTCCACACTCCACAGGCTCTCGTTAGGCTCACTCACAGTTGTCCTGTAATAAGACAGTTGCTAGGGCAACGGCATGATAGATTAGAACAGATTTCTGTAATCATTCTTGCCAGAGGAGTTTCCACGCTTCTTTTTTTCCATGCACATATAACATCTTGCTATACGTGGATTCTCTGTCCTCTACATGATCAATTAAGTATCATTACTTAAACTCTAGGTAGATTCAATACTCAATACTGTGTTGTATGGCTAATTTATTGATCTATAATATGAAATAGATTGGTTAGAGTACAAAGTCTTCTGGAAGTGGTTCCCGCTGGTTCTTACCGTAAGGTCAAATTCCTAGATATGATTTCTCTTCATCAGGGACTCCCTCTTCCTTCTTTGGATGTATATTTAGCCACAGTCAACTCAAAGAGACGTCTTAGCCTGGCTTTGTATGTAGAGGGCCAAACTTGGGCTTTAACACTGTGTTTTTTCCTCATCTGCGCACCCCTGACAGGGGTATTTCACAATGCATAACCTGCTGTAATGTTACCAGAGTGTCATTTAGTTGCTACTGTTGGCTGTATTTGCACACTTGGTTATTTTTGATTGTTATATACTGTACAAAAAAAAGACAAATCCACAAAGGATCGAACAGTGTTTTTCAGTCCATACAAGTCCAGTGCCTATCTTTGACCTCTAAAGTTAACCAATGATCCAATCTCAGAGATAGAATCTTAGGCTTCAGTGCTTATGGCCATTTTCCTCTTCCAATATCATACATAAATGCCTCAGTTGTTTCGAGAAGCATCTAATATTTTTCCCAGCAGACAGATCAATTACATTAAACGTCATGAACAAATTATCTATCTTCATGGGGATCAATCAGAAATGTGATTGAAACTTAATTTCAGCTCAGTTCACGCGAGTTCAGTTCAGTTCAGCTCCCATGAGCAACAGAGGAACAGATTTTGACTGTACGTAGAACACTGTACGTAGATGTACTCTGTTATTACACTGGATTTTTCACATGAACAAAACTAGGATCTTATTGCACAGCAATTCACCCACAACCACGACCACCACGCACTGGTGAGGGACAGGGGTGGGGGGAGCGGAGGGGATAAAAGCATGTCGGAGGAGAGGCAAGGGGGAGGGGGGTTTGGCTACACAGAGCTCTCATCCGTCTCCACGTCGCTGAGCTGGGTGTGTTTCCTCTTCTCCAGGATGCGGTTGAGCTCCTCAGTGAAGGAGTGGTAGAGGGGCGAGGTGGTCTCCGTCTCCACCTGGTGCAGCAGCACGTAGTTGTTCCCGTTCATCTTCCGCAGGACACTGGGCAGCGTCGCCGACAGTCCGTTGGCGAAATCTGTCGACGGCAGTGGCGGGGGCATGGGGAGCGGCGGGGCCGGGGGTGGCGCTCGGTCACTGCCAGGCGACCCCAGCAGCTCGCCCTCGCCCGGCACGATCTGTAGGAGGCTGCCGTCCTCTGCTGCGGCTGTCCCGCGCCGTGACGTTCGCCCGTTTGTCCGGCCGTTGCAGTGGCTCGAGACAGTCTTCAGCTCCAGGTGGGAGCTCCGCTTGCGCTCGTTCACTGTGCCGACCAACCCGCCCGGTTGCGAGTACTTCCTGGTCGGGCTGGTGGCCCCTCCTCTCGTGCAGAAACTCACGTACAGAAGAATCACAGTCAGCACGAGACACAACCCACCCAACACAGCCACCAGGGACACATACAGAGCCTCCATGTGTTTGTAGGCCAGGGACTCCGGCCCAGGAGGGAGAGGGGCGGGCGGGGTGGCCTGCGGCTGCTCTGAGGGGCTGCTTGATGGATGCAGAGGCCCGGGGAGAAACTCCTCGGGTGGTTCCGTCAGATCACTAGGGCCTGGTGAGGGCAGAACCGGAGCCTGGATCCTGATGGTGTACCTGCGGACCGGCACCCGGAGGCCATTCTCCTGGGAGAAGCAGTGGTATGAGCCGCTCTGTTTGGGCCGAGCTCCGATGATGAGCAGGCCGTCCGTGCCGACCCTGTAACCCGAACCCAGCCCGTAGCCCTGCAGGTCACGGCCGTTCAGCGTCCACAGCGGGGTCGCCAGGTTGGAGTGGAGTTCACACTGAAGGAGCACGTCGTCCCCGGCCATCACCGTTCTGCTGCGGTGCATAGCTGACCCTGGCACCCCACAGAGGGAAGGACACAGAAATCAGAACTTTAAGAACTAGTGAAACTTTTGTGGAAACTAATTTGTATTTATTTTCCATGTCTTCAACGCAGACAGGCATATGTTTAATGATTAATTAATTAATGCAACTGAGAATCTTCATTTTAATAATATCACGTTAAAACTAAATGAGATAATTAAATAACACTAACAAATCTGCTGAATGGAAAGACTTTTAATTTTTGGAGAAGCTAAAAACATGAAACAGGAGGTCATTAAAATAGGCCAGTAGCAGGCGGTTCGATGGTGCAGTTAATCAGTGGCAATGGCATACATAATTGGAATAGACGGTTCAACTGCCACAGGAGATCAAGGGTACTTAATTAAGGATTTTCATACAAAGAACATCTTATGTAAGCACATACAGTAAAGTGTACAAAAAAATAATGGGCCTAAGTACATATGTACACAAACTGCATTGTAATAAAGTGTTAAGTACATGACATCTAAGGGCACTTACACTTACATATGAAGTAGGGGCATACAGTTCACATTTATCTTTGCCTACTACAGTATGTGTACTTACCATTGCCTGTGTTGCTGGGACACCCTTTTTTCCCAGCTACAATATCTTGAATCAGACTGGACCTGCAGAAAGCCAAAAGCATAACTCCAATTCATGGAAAGAAAAGATAGAAGGTTCTCCTCTCATTGAAAAGTTTGTGAGATACTTGACAGAAATTACAGTAAAGGAGACCCTCTACCTGTTTGTGTGCAGGGAAACATCCGCACACATTCTCCCATCCCATCCACAGAATGGATCCCGGGCGAACACACAGTCAAAACACGAGGCGTATCTCTCACAGGTGGCCAGAGGCACCTGGACCACCCCAGACTGGGAGCTCAGGTATATACTCCTCTGTGTGAGAGAGAGAGAGAGGGAGAGAGAGAGAGAGAGACAGCGAGAGAGAGAGACAGAGAGAGATGTTGATGGTTAGAGGGTTTTTATTGAAACAAAAAGACAAGTTTAACTCCAAGGGTCGCCTAGGCTGCTAGGTACAGGCTATGAGAAACGTACGTGAATACGCGTGTATTCAGTGTGGTTTGGGTGAATTCTGTTACCTGTGCTTGAGAGATCACCATGCTGTAGATCTGTTGTGGCTCTCTGAACAGCTGAAGTTCTTCGATTATGTGGACATGATCTCCAAGTTCTACTGCCCTATGCAGCCAGCCCTCATCTGAAGAAAGACGCAAACAGACACAAACAAATGAACACACAGACACACACACACTCTCACACACACACGCACACACACACACACACACATACACACACACACACACATGTTGTCAAATCATACAAGCAGTATTTGAAGTCATCTCTGAAAGAGTGATCCCTTCCAATTACATTGTGCTAATATGTCAGATCAAAGGATAAAGAGTATTATGTATTTCTCCAATACAACAACCGAAAAGGACCAAGCAGACCAAGTATACCTGTGCAAATGAAGAGCATATTATAAACCACCCCATCCACAGCAGCCACAGGAAGCACGGAGATCTTGCTGTAGTTGATGCTCCTCTTGAACACCAGGGGGCGCCCTCTGAGCGGCAGCACTGGGGTGGCCATGAGGGGGTGCCGGCGGACAAAGGTGAGAACGTTGTCAGGGAGGTCACGTGACGAATTAATGAGTAGCGCCCGGTGCTGATTGGTTATACACTAGAGGAAAGGGAAGGTTAGGGTCACTGATGCTGATCAATGATAAGACCGCAGTGGATAGTAGGGCAAGATATATGCACAATAACTATCTATCTATCTTTCTTTCTGCACACACACACGCACACACACACACACACACACACACACACACACACACACACACACACACACACACACACACACACACACACACACACACTCACATACAAGCATACACCTACTACACACACAGTCAAATGTACTGATGTGAGTACACATTATATCCTCATATCTTACCGATCCAGGCCTCGGTTGTGGAACCTTCCCTGTGAACTCTCTCCATTTGGAGTCCTGGTTCTCCATGAAAGGTCCGTCAAAAGCCTTCTGGATGTCAGCGAGGGAGTACTTGCACACAGCTGATGCTTTCACATTTTTCCTTCATGAAAGAGATGACAAAAGCTCGTTTCAGGCAAGGCAGGATTTAATGGCTTGTGTATGAATGAACTCTGATGAACTGTTATCAGTGACACTATTGAGTGTGTAAGGAGTGCTTATATCGGATTTCAACCACAGTGTTGGCTGTAGTAACTCGACTGAGAGATGTGGATAAAGATGTGTGAAGGCGGTTCACTGGACAGACCTCTGAGAGGCTTCAAAGCGGTCACATGACATGATTGTGCCAATGTCACATGGGACTCTATGATAATGAGGACGCTATTGTTTTTCTGAGGCGAATATATATGCTCGCAGCAGGCGGCCAACAGTTAAACAAACAGTAGACAATGGGAGCAAATTAATATTTAGGAGTGTTATCGCTTTGTGCAGCTTAGCGCACTGACACAATGACTGAACCTCCCCCACATCGGAGCCAGCTCTGCCCTGCAGTAAAATAGAGAGGGGAGAGAGAGAGAGAGAGAGAGAGAGAGAGAGAGAGAGAGAGAGGTGGAGAGAGAAATAGCGGGAGAGAGGGACCAGCCAGCAGGACAAAGGTAAAAGAAAAGGAAAGCCTGAGAGAGAGAGAGAGACAGAGAGAGAGACAGAGACACAGACAGGGAGGGGAAAGGTGCCTCTACGACGTGATCTTTAGTCACCAAAACCAATGACTGATGCAGCATGACTCTGCACACTGACTGTCTCATTATCATCCTGTCTGAAACTGAACTGAACCCTAGTTTTGCTTCACACACAAAAAAACCTCATCTTCACTTCAATTGAGCGTTTACTTGAGAAACACCCGCTGCCTTTCAGAAACAACCCCACTGATGGACCTCAAGCCGAGCTTCTCTACATCACAGGACGGTCATAAGTCTGTGGATTACCTCTCTCTGCCGTCGCGTCACGTCACGCGGGAGAGGAGAGCAACCTCCGAGCACCCTGAAGGCTTAGCTCTCATGAAACCTCCCTTTCAGATTCAAACAAGCCCCTGGCAGCCAAGCTCTACTGGCACAATACTTTTAGTTATAAAAACCCACAGACTCAGATCTCACTGCCCTTGATGAAGAGGATGTTTTCAGTCTCTGACTCAGACACATCAAGTGTATAAATAATGAGCTCACAAGAGTTCATGTAAAGTATTCCTTATTAAGTGCTATGTTAACTATCTATAAAATCAGATATACAGACTTGCTACAGACTATAATGCTAATCCCAATGAGGTTTTTGTATACTCTTCACAGAAAAACTATGAAAATTAACTTTGGTCAACTTTGTACATTGAGCCTCATTTCTGTCATCTGCCAAATAAACAAATGCATCCTACAGAACTACAGAAGCACATTATATCTACAAGCATACGACATACAGTATTGTGTCATTCACACTCAAGAGTACTGTACTTCTCCCCTACTGCATTCTTACCACTCCAGTCCAAAGACCCCGTAGAAGACGCTGTCCCGCGCGTTGGCCGTCTCCAGGAGGGCCACGCTGCGCAGCACGTTGAGCTGCAGCTCGTAGTCGGGGATGGAGCAGAGCAGCCGGGCCTTCAGGAAGGACGTCCACCTCCTCTGCAGGGTCCTCTGGCCACCGATGTCCCCCTGTCAGAGAGAGGAGAGGAGAGAGAGAGGGAGGTGGGGAGGAGAGGCATGAAGGAGGTGGTGAACTCTAAAACCTGAGAAGAGAAGGGTAGAGATAGAAAGATAGGAATCGGTGTGTGTGTGTGTGTGTGTGTGTGTGGTGTGTTTGTGTGTGTGTATGTGCGTGTATGTGTGTTTGTGTGTGTGTGTGTGTGTGTGTGTGTGTGTGTGTGTGTGTGTGTGTGTGTATGTGTGTGTGTGTATGTGTGTGTGTGTGTGTGTGTACTGTGTGTGTATGTGTGTGTATGTGTGTGTATGAGTGTGTGTGTGTGAGTGTGTGTGTGTGTGAGTGTGTGTGCTTGTGTTTATATCTCCACTGCAGTGCACAATACATCCACAGGATAAAACAGCAGAGATCTGCACTGCAGATAATCGAACATCTGAAACAATGGCTACCACACACTCACTGCACTCACTTACTATAAACAAAGGACATAACATGAGTTTTGATTAGAAAAGAAACACGGAATAAGTAAAAGAAACAAACAAGGGCAAGTGCTGGTTATTTAGAGGATGTAATCATATTCTGTGTGTGTGTGTGTGCGTGTGTGTGTGTGTGTGAGTGAGAGAGAGAGTTTGTGTGTGTGTGTGTGTGTGTGTGTGTTTTTGTTTGTGTGTGTGCGTGTGTGAGGTGGGATAAATTGACTGCTTTTCACAGAGCTGTGATTGGTCTGGCCCGGCCGGTGCCTATTTTTGCAGATTCACCCTAATTACATTTCACCATGCCAAACACAGACACTGCTGCGGGAGAATATTGCAATTTCATGTGTTACACTGAGTAATATGTCCTTCACAAACCTCTTATCTTCAACAACAGTACCTTAAGTACACCATGCCTTATCCGTGCGGGCCCTAACGAAAGTTGGAGGAATGACTAACATATCCTAGAATACTATGCTGTATGCCGACCTGATGTGCAGGTATTAACTGCCCTTTATGGCAGCAATGACGAATGCATTTCCCGAAAAAAGTCGTTTCTCTTTAACACCTTCACCGCGTCAGCACCAGGGCAGATAAGCTAATATAGACCCCGAGTCACCTAATCCAATTACAAGCTTCTTTTTACCCCCATTCTTTCGCACTCTGTAAATATCCATCCGCATTAAAACGGCGCCGGCTCCTGAAGGTTAACTCCCCCCTGCGGTGAATTAAGCATCCACAGCGAATGAGCAAGCGAAATGAGCAAGCAAACGAGCGAGCGCTGCCACGTAGGGAGAGAGGGGGGGCCGTCATAGCTGACCTCCAGAGAAAGGGAGAGAGAGAGAGGGGGCCGTCATAGCTGACCTCCAGAGAAAAGGGAGAGAGAGAGAGGCAGGGGACGTGTGGGGCTGGATGTCTCTCTGCACAGATGAGAAGAAAAAGCCCCTGCAGGAGAGAGATGAGAAAAACGAGGGAGGGCGAGACGGACGGAGGGAAGGAGAGAGAGGGAGAGTGCAACAGACGTTAGAGTGTAGAAAGAAGCAGAAAGACGAAATGGCAGAGATTCAGAGCTGAGTGAAAGAGAAGAAAGGAGATATCAAGACAGAGATGGACAGACAGGCAGACACATGAAGCGAGAAGAAGTAGCAGAGATAGAAAATAGACAGAGAGCCCAAGACAGGCATCTACACGGCCCAGCTAACTAAACAGGGGCCTCGGGCTAGCACGCAGCATGGATGACTATGGGTAACCGGTGCTGTCAACTCAATTCACATGAAGCATGCCGGGCATGGGGGGGCAGGGAGCCTTCACCCCTGGGGGGGCTGAGAGGGACATCAGCAAGGGGGGAGGAGAGGGAAGTGGTAGAGAGGGGCCCATTGGGGGGTGGG